>NC_091987.1:15079180-15421680 GCF_044704955.1 Pristiophorus japonicus
CAGTTCTGCACTTGGAAAGTGAAGGCCTTTGAGAGCATGCAGAAAAGATTTAGGATTCCAGGGAGGAGGGACTTCAGTTACGTGGATAGACCAGAGAAGTTGGGGGTTCTTCTCCTTATAGCAGAGAAGAATGAGAGATTTGACAGAGGTGTTCAAAATGATGAGGGGTCTGGACAGAGTAGTAGAGAGAAACTGTTCCCATCGGCAGAAGGGTCGAGAATCAGAGGGCACAGATTTAAAGGTCACTGGCAAAAGAACCAAAGGCGACATAATCCAAAACTTGGAATGCACTAGGTGAAAGTGTGGTGGAGGCAGACTCAATAACGGCTTTCAACAGGGAATTGGATAAGGACCTGAAGGAAAACAGGGCGACGATGAAGGGGCTGGGGAGTGAGATTAGCTGAAGTGCGCTTGCAGAGAGCCGGTTCGGGCTTGACGGGCCGAATGGCCGCCTTCCGTGCTGTAACCATCTATGATCAAGGCTCTCTCTCTCCCCTCCCTGTAATCGCAGCTGGAGATCCGTGCCTTGTGGTCACTTCTGATGATGGAGGGTCACTGCCAAATATCAAGTTGTCTTTTGTCTCAGATGCGGCTGATTTCTATTTCTGGTTATTAACATTCAGGAGCGCTGTGTGTTTTCGTTGTCCGAGATGCTTCGAGTTTTGAGGCATGTTTTGCTGATGATCAATAATTTATGTCTCCGCAGGTGAGAGAGACAACGGCCCCGAGCGGCCCGGTTTAACCCTTCACCAAGTTGCGGCCTTTGGGGGATTTCCCCCTTCCCCCCGACTACCCTGAGCGTGCCGTCGCATCACATCTTGCCCTGGGGCGGGGCGCCGGCTCTTCAATAAAAACAGGCCGCAAGCCGGCCGTCCCACAGCTTCAACCGGCCCCGCTGACTTCCCCTGAGAGGCGGGTTGGCCATCGGGACATTTCCCCTCCGCCATAAAGCTCGGCGGCTGAGTCTGAGCTCTGAGGCGGCCCGCTCCCCGGAGTGCGCGGCTCCCGTGGCGCAGCGGGCTAGCGCACCAACCTGGGAGTATCGCAGGCTAGTCTGGAAAAAAAAAACTCCGAGACGGCCCGCCGGCTCTTCGTGCTTGCTCGCCTCCCGCTCACCCAATCACCACTCCGCCTTTATCCCGCTCTTTCCGTCGCTCGCTGCACCTCTAATCACAGCCTGGCTTTTATCCCGCTCTCTCGCCGGCCGCTCGCGCTTTCCCCGTTGGGTTTGAATCACCAGCATCTCTCCCCGCCCTCACGCTCACCCTCGTGATCGCTAAACCACCAATCATCGCTTTACTCAACCGTGCTCCCCCGAGAGACCAAATCCATGGACCACTGACACCAGGAGACCAAATCCAGAGACCACTGACACCAAGAGACCAAATCCAGAGACCACTGACACCAAGAGACCAAATCCAGGGACCACTGACACCGAGAGACCAAATCCAGAGACCACTGGCACCGAGAGACCAAATCCAGGGACCACTGACACCGAGAGACCAAATCCAGGGACCACTGACACCGAGAGACCAAATCCAGAGACCACTGACACCGAGATACCAAATCCAGGGATCACTGGCACCGAGAGACCAAATCCAGGGATCACTGACACCGAGAGACCAAATGTAGGGATCACTGGCACCGAGAGACCAAATCCAGAGACCACTGACACCGAGATACCAAATCCAGGGATCACTGGCACCGAGAGACCAAATCCAGGGATCACTGACACCGAGAGACCAAATCTAGGGATCACTGGCACCGAGAGACCAAATCCAGGGATCACTGACACCGAGAGACCAAATCCAGGGATCACTGGCACCGAGAGACCAAATCCAGAGACCACTGGCACTGAGAGACCAAATTCAGGGACCAGGCCAGGCAATAACTATATCCAAGAGAGAGTCTAACCGCTGCCGAATGTCTTTCAACAGCAGTACCATCACTGAATCCCCCACCATCAACATCCCTGGGGTCACATTGACCAGAAACATAACTGGACCAGACACATAAATAGTGTGCTTACTCAAGCACGCCAGAGGTTGCGTATTCTGCTGCAAGAGTCTCACTTGCTGACTCCCAAAAGACTTTCCACCGTCTACAATGCACAAGTGAGGAGTGTGATGGAATACTCTCCACTTGCCTGGATGAGTGCAGTTCCAACAACACTCAAGAAGCTCGACACCATCCAGGACAAAGCAGCCCACTTGATCTGCACTGCATCCACCACCTTAAACATTCACTCCCTCCACCAACAGCGCACCGTGGCTGCAGTGTGTGCCATCTTATTTAGCGGCTGCCAAAAACAGTCGGTACATGCTTGCAGAGTTGTTAACTGCTTGCTATTTAACGGGATGAGGAAGTGTTTCCCTCGATGAGCAACATTTACACACAGCACGGTCCGTGAGCCTTTGAGTTTGCAGCGGTGGACAGCAATAAGAGTTCAGCTTGACAATAAGTGATTTTGAAAACTTTAATGGGCGCATTACTATGCCGTGCCTTTAAGACTCAGCAGTTCCCAGGGTCTGACTCGGAGTTCTGCACATGCGCAATGGGTCCGCCAAATGTACCGACCAAACTTTCTTATGGCCCCCCAGCTCTGGTGTGCAATGGCTGATTTAGCCACCATGTTAGCTCATTGCCCAATTCTGAAAAATTTCTGGACGGAGGGCACAAACTTTTACAAGGTGTTCCCACCCCAAATGAGGCACGATCAAATTTCCACACCCTGTCCTGTTTGATATCGTCATTCCCTGGCACTTGTGTTGCACGAATGTTACTTGCCAATTATCATCCCAAGCCTGAATGTCGTCCAGGTCTTGCTGCATGCGGGCATGGACTGCTCCATTATCTGAGGAGTTGGGAATGGAACTGCACACAGTGCCATCATCAGTGAACATCCCCATTTCTGATTTTATGATGGAGGGAAGGTCATTGATGAAGCAGCTGAAGATGGTTGGGCCGAGGACACTGTCCTGAGGAACTGCTGCAGCGATGTCCAGGGACAGAGCTTTGATCTGTCTGTCAGTTGTGTGATCACTTAGCTCTGCCTATATCATGCTGCTGTCGCTGTTAGCATGCATGTAGTCCGTGTTGCAGCTTCCCCAGGTTGGCACCTCATTTTTATGCCTGGTGCTGCTTCTGGCATGCTCTTCTGTGCTCCTCATTGAACCAAGGTTGGTCCCCTGCTTGATGGTAATTGTAGAGTGAGGGATATGTCAGGCCATGAGGTCTGGTCGGAGAGGCGAGAGGTTCGGGATGTGCGTGGAGAGGCCTATAAAAAGGCCCAGCGTCCGTGAGTCGTCGGGAGTTCGTGGTCGGAGAGGTTAGCTTGTGCAGCTACAGGGAGAAGGCAAAAAAGAAGTAGAAAGAAATCGAAAGGTGACGTCACAGCCAAGGGGGTAAGCGATTGGCTGGTGATTGGTAAGTAGTTTTTCTTTTTCTTTCTTTATCAATCAGTAACCTTTTAACATTGTTGTTGCCCAATTAAGTTAATCTAAGGGTTAGGTCATGGCAGGAGAGCTCAGACATGTGTTATGCTCCTCCTGTACTATGTGGGAGCTCAGGGACGCTTCCGGTGTCCCTGACGACTATGTGTGTGGGAAGTGCATCCTGACAGACCGCATTGCGGCACTGGAGCTGTGGGTGGATGAACTCTGGAGCATCCATGATGCTGAGAATGACATGAATAGCACGTTCAGCGAGTTTGTCACACCGCAGGCAAAGGGTACACAGCCAGATAGGGAACGTGTGACCAACAGAAAGACCAGTGCAAGGAAGGTAGTGCAGGGGTCCCCTGCGGTTATCCCCCTGCAAAACAGATACACCGCTTTGGGTACTGTTGAGGGGTATGACTCATCAGGGAAGGCAGCAGCAGTCAAGTTCATGGCACCATGGGTGGCTCTGCTGCACAGGAGGGCAGGTGTGGAAGAAATTTTAGTTCACGATATAGGAAGGGGTTAAATTTCTCTTCTGCAGTAAATTTAATTCTATGCTGAGACTGCAGAATCCTGCAAGGCCAGAAAATACTTGATGTCTCTTCTTTGTTAGAAAAGAACAGATAACATGAAGGCTGTACATCTGGTATTTGTATATGTTAAGATACCCCCAGTGCCTGGAGACAAACTGATTCCTCTGGTATGCGAAAACAGATAAGAGGGGCTTTTAGTGATGATCTTGCTGACCCTCGAAAAGATTGAATAATGATGTGACAAGATACTGTTAGGCTTTGTAAACTGACCTTTGTGCCCTGTTTAGAATTAGTGATGTTCCTGAATAATGAGGTTATCAATTGTAAGAGATAAAATTCCTTTGTTTCTGTATAAAGATGGAACAAGTTTTCTGTAGAATTCAGAGTATTGCCTTGGTAACGACCAAGCAGCTCTCCGAGATATCTCGCCTATACTATTAAAGAATCTCTTGAAGCAAGACTCTGAAATCTCCGCTTGAGTTACTTTAACTTAGAAATTTCCTCGACAGCAGGAAACATAGAAACATAGAAAATAGGTGCAGGAGTAGGCCTTTCGGCCCTTCGAGCCTGCACCGCCATTCAATGAGTACATGGCTGAACATGCAACCTGAGTACCCCATTCCTGCTTTCTCGCCATACACCTAGTAGTAAGGACTACATCTAACGCCTTTTTGAATATATTTAGTGAATTAGCCTCAACAACTTTCTGTGATAGAGAATTCCACAGGTTCACCACTCTCTGGGTGAAGAAGTTTCTCCTCATCTCGGTCCTAAAAGGCTTACCCCTTATCCTTAGACTGTGACCCCTGGTTCTGGACTTCCCCAACATTGGGAACATTCTTCCTGCATCTAACCTGTCTAAACCCATCAGAATTTTAAACCAGTCTATGAGATCTCCTCTCATTCTTCTGAACTCCAGTGAATACAAGCCCAGTTGATCCAGTCTTTCTTGATATGTCAGTCCCGCCATCCCGGGAATCAGTCTGGTGAACTTTCGCTGCACTCCCTCAATAGCAAGAATGTCCTTCCTCAAGTTAGGAGACCAAAACTGTACAAATACTTCATGTGTGGCCTCACCAAGGCCCTGTACTCAAATCCCCTCGCTATGAAGGCCAACATGCCATTTGCTTTCTTAACCGCCTGCTGTACCTGCATACCAACCATCAATGACTGATGTACCATGACACCCAGGTCTCGTTGCACCTCCCCTTTTCCTAATCTGTCACCATTCCGATAATAGTCTGTCTCTCTGTTTTTACCACCAAAGTGGATAACCTCACATTTATCCACATTATACTTCATCTGCCATGCATATGCCCATTCACGTAACCTATCCAAGTCACTCTGCAGCTTCATAGCATCCTCCTCGCAGCTCACACTGCCACCCAACTTAGTGTCACCTACAAATTTGGAGATACTTCATTTAATCCCCTCATCCAAATCATTAATGAACAATGTAAACAGCTGGGGCCCCAGCACAGAACCTTGAGATACCCCACTAGTCACTGCCTGCCATTCTGAAATGTACCCATTTACTCCTACTCTTTGCTTCCTGTCTGACAACCAGTTCTCAATCCATGTCAGCACACTACCCCCAATCCCATGTGCTTTAACTTTGCACATTAATCTCTTGTGTGGGACTTTGTCGAAAGCCTTCTGAAAGTCTAAATACCACATCAACTGGTTCTCCCTTGTCCACTCTACTGGAAACATCCTCAAAAAATTCCAGAAGATTTGTCAAGCATGATTTCCCTTTCACAAATCCATGCTGACTTGGACCTATCATGTCACCTCTTTCCAAATGCGCTGCTGTGACATCCTTAATAATTGATTCCATCATTTTACCCACTACTGAGGTCAGGCTGACCGGTCTATAATTCCCTGTTTTCTCTCTCCCTCCTTTTTTAAAAAGTGGGGTTACATTGGCTACCCTCCACTCCATAGGAACTGATCCAGAGTCAATGGAATGTTGGAAAATGACTGTCAATGCATCCGCTATTTCCAAGGCTACCTCCTTAAGTACTCTGGGATGCAGTCCATCAGGCCCTGGGGATTTATCGGCCTTCAATCCCATCAATTTCCCCAACACAATTTCCCGACTAATAAGGATTTCCCTCAGTTCCTCCTTTTTACTAGACCCTCTGACCCCTTTTATATCCGGAAGGTTGTTTGTGTCCTCCTTAGTGAATACCGAACCAAAGTACTTGTTCAATTGGTCTGCCATTTCTTTGTTCCACATTATGACTTCCCCTGATTCTGACTGCAGGGGACCTACGTTTGTCTTTACTAACCTTTTTCTCTTTACATATCTATAGAAACTTTTGCAATCCGTCTTGATGTTCCCTGCAAGCTTCCTCTCGTACTCTATTTTCCCTGCCCTAATCAAATCCTTTGTCCTCCTCTGCTGAGTTCTAAATTTCTCCCAGTCCCCAGGTTCACTGCTATTTCTGGCCAAGTTGTATGCCACTTCCTTGGCTTTAATACTATCCCTGATTTCCCTTGATAGCCATGGTTGAGCCACCTTCCCTTTTTTATTTTTACGACAGACAGGGATGTACAATTGTTGCAGTTCATCCATGCGGTCTCTAAATGTCTGCCATTGCCCATCCACTGTCAACCCCTTAAGTATCATTCGCCAATCTATCCTAGCCAATTCACGCCTCATACCTTCAAAGTTACCCTTCTTTAAGTTCTGGACCATGGTCTCTTAATTAACTGTTTCATTCTTCATCCTAATGTAGAATTCCACCATATTATGGTCACTCTTCCCCAAGGGGCCTCGCACAACGAGATTGCTAATTAATCCTCTCTCATTACACAACACCCAGTCTAAGATGGCCTCACCCCTAGTTGGTTCCTCGACATATTGGTCTAGAAAACCATCCCTTATGCACTCCAGGAAATCCTCGTCCACCGTATTGCTTCCAGTTTGGTTAGCCCAATCTATATGCATACTAAAGTCACCCATGATAACTGCTGCACCTTTATTGCATGCACCCCTAATTTCCTGTTTGATGCCCTCCCCAACATCACTACTACTGTTTTGGAGATCTGTACACAACTCCCACAAATGTTTTTTGCCCCTTGGTGTTCTGCAGCTCTACCCATATAGATTCCACATCATCCAAGCTAATGTCCTTCCTAACTACTGCATTAATCTCCTCTTTAACCAGCAATGCTACCCCACCTCCTTTTCCTTTTATTCTATCCTTCCTGAATGTTGAATACCCATGGATGTTGAGTTCCCAGCCCTGATCATCCTGGGGCCACGTCTCCGTAATCCCAATCACATCATATCCGTTAACATCTATTTGCACAGTTAATTCATCCACCTTATTATGGATACTCCTTGCATTAAGATACAAAGCCTTTAGGCTTGTTTTTTTAACACCCTTTGTCCTTTTAGAATTATGATGTAGTGTGGCCTTTATTGTTTCTTGCCTTCGTTTACTCGGCCTTCTACTATTGCTTTTTACCTTTCTACCATCTGTTTCTGACTCCATATTACTTCGCCCTATCTCGCTGCATAGGTTCCCATCCCCCTGCCATATTAGTTTAAACACTCCTGACTGCATTAGCAAATGTTACCCCTCGGACATCAGTTCCAGTCCTGCCCAAGTGCAGACCGTCCCTTTTGTACAGGTCCCACTTTCCCCAGAACTGGTTCCAATGTCCCAGGAATTTGAATTCCTCCCTCTTGCACCACTGCTCAAGCCACGTATTTATTCTAACTATCCTGCTCCCTCTACTCTGATTAGCATGTGGCACTGGTAGCAATCCAGAGATTACTACCTTTGAGGTCCTACTTTTTAATTTAACTCCTAGCTCCCTAAATTCAGCTTGTAGGACCTCTTCCCGCTTCTTACCTATAGCATTGGTACCTACATCTACCATGACAACTGGCTGTTCAACCTCCCTCTCCAGAATGCTCTGCAGCCGCTCCGAGACATCCTTGACCCTTGCACGAGGGAGGCAACATACCATCCTGGAGTCTCGGTTGCGGCCGCAGAAACTCCTATCTATTCCCCTTACAATAGAGTCCCCTCTCACTATAGCTCTCCCACTCTTTCTCCCACCCTTCTGTGCAGCAGTGCCAGCCACGGTGCCATGAACTTGGCTGCTGCTGCCCTCCCCTGATGAGTCATCCTCCTCAACAGTACCCAAAGCGGTGTATCTGTTTTGCAGGGGAATGACTGCAGGGGACCCCTGCACTACCTTCCTTGCATTGCTCTTCCTGCTGGTCTTCCATTCCCTAGCTGGCTGTGGACCCTTCACCTGCGGTAAGACCAACTCGCTACACGTGCTACTCACGTCATTCTCAGCTTCGTGGATGCTCCAGAGTAAATCCACCCTCAGCTCCAACTCCGCAACGCGGTCTGTCAGGAGACGGAGGCGGATACACTTCTCGCACACATAGTCGTCAGGGACACCGGAAGTGTCCCTGAGTTCCCACATGGTACAGGAGGAGCATATCACATGACCGAGCTCTCCTGTCATGACTTAATCCTTAGATTAACTTAAATTGGCAACAACAATGCTAAAGTTTACTCACTGTTATAGAAGAGAAAAAAGAAAAACTACTTACCAATCAACAGCCAATCACTTACCCGCTTGGCTGTGACGTCACCTTTCTGTTTCTTTCTACTTCTTTTTTGCCCTCTCCCTGTAGCTGCACCGGCACGCCTTTTGGAGGCCTCTCACCGACCCCGGACTCACGTCTCTCCACGCACCTCCCGACGCCTCTCACGGCCTTTTGTAGGCCTCTCGCCGACCCCGGACTCACGTCTCTCCATGCACCTTCCGACGCCTCTCGCGGCCTTTTGTAGGCCTCTCGCCGAACCTGGACTCACATCTCTCCCCGCACCTCCCGACGCCTCTCGCGACCTTTTGTAGGCCTGTCGTCGATCCCGAAGAGTGCGAGAACGATAGTAATAAGGGATTCAATTGTAAGGGAATAGATAGGCGTTTCTGCGGCCGCAACCGAGACTCCAGGATGGTATGTTGCCTCCCTGGTGCAATGGTCAAGGATGTCTCGGAGCGGGTGCAGGACATTCTGAAAAGGGAGGGTGAACAGCCCGTTGTCGTGGTGCATATAGGTGCCAACGATGTAGGTAAAAAATGGGATGAGGTCCTACGAGACGAATTTAGGGAGTTAGGAACTAAATTAAAATGTAGGATCTCAAAATTAGTAATCTCAGGATTGCTACCAGTGTCACGTGCGAGTCAGAGTAGGAATCGCAGGATAGCTCAGATAAATACGTGGCTTGAGGAGTGGTGCTGAAGGGAGGGATTCAAATTCCTGGGGCATTGGAACAGGTTCTGGGGGAGCTGGACGGTCTGCACCTGGGCAGGACCGGAACCAATGTCCCAGGAGGAGTGTTTGCTTGTGCTGTTGGGGAGGAGTTAAACTAATATGGTAGGAGGATGGGAACCTATGCAGGGAGACAGAGGGAAATAAAAGGGAGACAGAGGCAAAAGATAGAAAGGAGAATAGTAAAAGTGGTGGGCAGATAAACCCAAGGCAAAAAACAAAAAGGGCCACATTACAGCAAAATTCTAAAGGGGCAAAGTGTGTTAAAAAGACAAGCCTGAAGGCTCTGTGCCTCAATGCGAGCAATGTTCGGAATAAGGTGGACAAATTAACTGTGCAGATAGCAGTTAATGGATATGATGTAATTGGCATCGCAGATACATAGCTCCCGGGTGACCCAGGCTGGGAACTCAACATCCAGTGGTATTCAACATTTAGGAAGGATAGACAGAAAGGAAAAGGAGGCGGGGTGGCGTTGCTAGTTAAAGAGGAAATTAATGCAATAGTAAGGAAGGACATTGGCTTGGATGATGTGGAATCGGTATGGGTGGAGCAACGGAATACCAAAGGGTAGAAAAAGTTGGTGGGAGTTGTGTACAGACCAACAAACAGTAGTAGTGAGGTTGGGGACAGCATTAAATAAGAAATAAGGGATGTGTGCAATAAAGGTACAGCAGTTATCATGGGCGACTTTCATTTACATATAGATTGGGCTAACCAAACTGGTAGCAATGCGGTGCAGGAGGATTTCCTGGACTGTATTAGGGATGGTTTTTTGACCAATATGTTGAGGAACCAACTAGAGAGCTGGCCATCCTAGACTGGGTGATGTGTAATGAGAAGGGACTAATTAGCAATCTTGTTGCGTGAGGCCCCTTGGGGAAGAGTGACCATAATATGGTAGAATTCTTTATTAAGATGGAGAGTGACACAGTTAATTCGGAAACTAGGGTCCTGAACTTAAGGAAAGCTAACTTTGACGGCATGAGTTGTGAATTGGCTAGAATAGACTGGCAAATGATACTTAAAGGGTTGACAGTGGACTGACAATGGCAAACATTTAAAGATCACATGGATGAACTTCAACAATTGTACATCCCTGTCTGGAGTAAAAATAAAACAGGGAAGGTGGCTCAACCGTGGCTAACAAGGCAATTAAGGATAGTGTTAGATCCAAGGAAGAGGTATATAAATTGGCCAGAAAAAGCAGCAAACCTGAGGACTGGGAGAAATTTAGAATTCAGCACAGGAGGACAAAGGGTTTAATTAGGAGGGCGGAAAATGGAGTACGAGAGGAAGCTTGCCGGGATCATAAAAACTGACTGCAAAAGCTTCTATAGATATGTGAAGAGAAAAAGATTAGTGAAGACAAACGTAGGTCCCTTGCAGTCAGACTCAGGTGAATTTATAATGGGGAACAAAGAAATGGCAGACCAATTGAACAAATACTTTGGTTCTGTCTTCACGAAGGAGGACACAAATAACCTTCTGGATGTACTAGGGACCGAGGGTCGAGTGGGAAGAGGAACTGAAGGATATCCTGATTAGGCGGCAAATTGTGTTGGGGAAATTGATGGGATTGAAGGCCGATAAATCCCCGGCATTGTCTGCATCCCAGAGTACTTGAGGAAGTGGCTCTAGAAATAGTGGATGCATTGGTGATAATTTTCCAACAGTCTATCGACTGTGGATCAGTTTCTATGGACTGGAGGGTAGCTAATGTAACACCACTTTTTAAAAAAGGAGATGAGAGAAAAAATGGGTAATTGTAGACTGGTTAGCCTGACATCAGTGGTGGGGAAAATGTTGGAATCAATTATTAAGGATGAAATAGCAACGCATTTGGAAAGCAGTGACAGGATTGGTCCAAGTCAGCATGGATTTATGAAAGGGAAATCATGCTTGACAAATCTTCTGGAATTTTTTGAGGATGTAACTAGTAGACTGGACAAGGGAGAACCAGTGGATGTGGTGTATTTGGACTTTCAAATGGCCTTTGACAAGGTTCCACATAAGAGATTGGTGTGCAAAATCAAAGTACGTGGTATTGGGGGTAATGTATTGGCGTGGATAGAGAATTGGTTGGCAGACAGGAAGCAGAGAGTCGGGATAAACGGGTCCTTTTTGGAATGGGAGCCAGTGACTAGTGGAGTGCCGCAGGGCTCAGTGCTGGGACCCCAGCTCTTTACATTATACATTAATGATTCGGATGAAGGAACTGAGTGTAATATCTCCAAGTTTGCAGATGACACTAAACTGGGTGGCGGTGTGAGCTGTAAGGAGGCTGTTAAGAGGCTGCAGGGTGATTTGGACAGGTTAAGTGAGTTGGCAAATGCATGGCAGATGCAGTATAATGTGGATAACTGTGAGGTTATCCATTTTGGTGGCAAAAACACAAAGGCAAAATATTATCTGAATGGCGGCAGATTAGGAAAAGGGGAGGTGCAACGGGGCCTGGGTGTCATGGTTCACCAGTCATTGAAAGTTGGCATGCAGGTACAGCAGGTGGTGATGAAGGCAAATGGTATGTTGGCCTTCAAAGCTAGGGGATTTGAGTATAGGAGCAGGGGAGTCTTGTTGCATTGGTACAGGGCCTTGGTGAGGCCTCACCTGGATTATTGTGTTCAGTTTTGGTTTCCTAATCTGAGGAAGGATGTTCTTGCTATTGAGGGAGTGCAACGAAGGTTCACCAGACTGATTCCAGGGATGGCTGGACTGACATATGAGAAGGGACTGGATCAACTGGGACTTTATACACTGGAGTTTAGAAGGATGAGAGGGGATCTCAAAGAAACGAATAAGATTCTGACGGGACGGGACAGGTTAGATGCGGGAAGAATGTTCCCGATGTTGGGGAAGCCCAGAACCAGGGGACACAGTCTTAGGATACGGGGTAGGCCATTTAGGACTGAGATGAGGAGAAACTTCTTCACTCAGAGAGTTGTTAACCCTGTGGAATTCCCTGCCGCAGAGAGTTGTTGATGCCAGTTCAAGAGGGAGTTAGATATGGCCCTTACTGCTAAAGGGATCAAGGGGTATGGAAATAAAGCAAGAAAGGGGTACTGAGGTGAATGATCAGCCATGATCTTATTGAATGGTGGTGCAGGCTCGAAGGGCCGAATGGCCCACTCCTGCAACTATTTTCTATGTTTCTATGTTGCACATTGTCGTGGAATATAATTCTGGTGCTGCTGTTGGCCCACAGCGCCTCATGGAAGCCCAGTTTTGAGCTGCTAGATTTGTTCTGTATCTATATCATCTAGCACGGTATTAGTGCCACACAATACAATGGAGGGTGTTCTCAGTGTGGAGATGGGACTTCCTCTCCACAAGGTGGTCACTGCTACCAATGCTGTCATGGACAGATGCATCTAGTGAGGACGAGGTCAGGTAGGTTTTTCCCTCGTGGTAGTTCTCTCAGTCTTGTAGCTTCAGGACTCCCATTAGAGATGATACTGAGCCACTGTTGGTGATGGACATTGAAGTCCCGCACCCAGAGTACATTCTGTGCCCTTGCTACCCTCAGTGTTTCTTCCAAGTGGTTTTCATCATGGAGGTGTACTGATTCATCAGCTGAGGGAGGGCGGTAGATTAGGAAAAGGGTGGTGCAACGAGACCTGGGTGTCATGGTACATCAGTCATTGAAGGTTGGCATGCAGGTACAGCAGGCGGTTAAGAAAGCAAATGGCATGTTGGCCTTTGTAGCGAGGGGATTTGAGTACAGGGGCAGGGAGGTGTTACTACACTGGTACAGGGCCTTGGTGAGGCCACACCTGGAGTATAGTGTACAGTTTTGGTCTCCTAACTTGAGGAAGGACATTCTTGCTATTGAGGGAGTGCAGCGAACGTTCACCAGACTGATTCCCAGGATGGCGGGACTGACATATCAAGAAAGACTGGATCAATTGGGCTTGTATTCACTGGATTTCAGAAGAATGAGAGGGGATCTCATAGAAACGTTTAAAATTCTGACGGGTTTAGACAGGTTAGATGCAGGAAGAAAGTTCCCAATGTTGGGGAAGTCCAGAACCAGGGGTCACAATCTAAGGATAAGGGGTAAGCCATTTAGGACCGAGATGAGGAGAAACTTCTTCACCCAGAGAGTGGTGAACCTGTGGAATTCTCTACCACAGAAAGTTGTTGAGGCCAATTCACTAAATATATTCAAAATGGAGTTAAATGTAGTCATAAGAACATAATACATAAGAACATAAGAATTAGGAACAGGAGTAGGCCATCTAGCCCCTCGAGCCTGCTCCGCCATTCAACAAGATCATGGCTGATCTGGCCGTGGACTCAGGTCCACTTACCCGCCCGCTCCCCGTAACCCTTAATTCCCTTATTGGTTAAAAATCTATCTATCTGTGATTTGAATACATTCAATGAGCTAGCCTTAACTGCTTCCTTGGGCAGAGAATTCCACAGATTCACAACCCTCTGGGAGAAGAAATTCCTTCTCAACTCAGTTTTAAATTGGCTCCCCCGTATTTTGAGGCTATGCCCCCTCGTTCTAGTCTCCCCGACCAGTGGAAACAACTTCTCTGCCTCTATCTTGTCTATCCCTTTTATTATTTTAAATGTTTCTATAAGATCACCCCTCATCCTTCTGAACTCCAACGAGTAAAGACCCAGTCTACTCAATCTATCATCATAAGGTAACCCCCTCATCTCCGGAATCAGCCTAGTGAATCGTCTCTGTACCCCCTCCAATGCGAGTATATCTTCCTAAAGTAAGGTGACCAAAACTGCACACAGTACTCTGGGTGCGGCCTCACCAATACCCTGTACAGTTGCAACAAGACCTCCCTGCTTTTGTACTCCATCCCTCTCACAATGAAGGCCAACATTCCATTCGCCTTCCTGATTACCTGCTGCACCTGCAAACTAACTTTTTGGGATTCATCCCCAGGTCCCTCTGCACCGCAGCATATTGTAATTTCTCCCCATTCAAATAATATTCTCTTTTACTACTTCTTCGTCCTTACTACTAGGGGGATCAAGGGGTATGGCGAGAAAGCAGGAATGGGGTACTGAAGTTGCATGTTCAGCCATGAACTCACTGAATGGTGGTGCAGGCTCGAAGGGCCGAATGGCCTACTCCTGCACCTATTTTCTATGTTATCAGCAGGAGACTTCCTTGACTGCTTGACCGGAAGCCATGACACTTCATGGGTTCTGGAGGCAATGCTGAGGATGGCCAGTGCCATTCCTACCGACTCTATACCACTGTGCTGCCACCTCTGCAGGGATTGTCCTGACAATGGGACAGGACATACCCAGAGATGGTTAATAAGAAGTGTGGGACATTGGATGAAAGGTATGATTCTGTGAGTATGACAATGTCAGACTATTGCTTGACGTGTCGGTGTGACAGCTCTTCCAATTTTGAAATAAATCCCCAGGTGAGCAGGACTTTGCAGGGTCGACTGGGCTGGGTATGCCATTGTCGTGTCCAAAGTAAGTGCCAAGGTCAATGCTGGGTGGTCTCTCTGGTTTTATTCTTGTTATTGTTTTCTGTGGCATGTCTGTTACAACTGAGTGGCTTCGGAGGGCAGTAGAGAGTCGACCACATTGCTGCGGTCTGGAGTCACATTTTGATCACATAAAAGCCAGACCAGGTAAGGACAGCAGGTAATTGAGCATTTAATACTGTCACACACTATGGGGATATTGGGCATTTAGTACAGTCTCACTGTATGGGGATATTGAGCATTTAGTACAGTCTCACTGTATGGGGATATTGGGCATTTAGTACAGTCTCACTGTATGGGGATATTGAGCATTTAGTACAGTCTCACACTATGGGGATATTGAGCATTTAGTACAGTCCCACTATGGGGATATTGAGCATTTAGTACAGTCTCACTGTATAGGGATATTGAGCATTTAGTACAGTCTCACAGTATGGGGATATTGAGCATTTAGTACAGTCTCACACTATGGGGATATTGAGCATTTAGTACAGTCACACACTATGGGGATATTGAGTATTTAGTACAGTCTCACTGTATAGGGATATTGAGCATTTAGTACAGTCTCACACTATGGGGATATTGAGCATTTAGTAGTGTCTCACTGTATAGGGATATTGAGCATTTAGTACAGTCTCACACTATGGGGATATTGAGCATTTAGTACAGTCTCACTGTATAGGTATATTGAGTATTTAGTACAGTCTCACAGTATGGGGATATTGAGCATTTAGTACAGTCTCAGTATGGGGATATTGAGCATTTAATACAGTCTCACACTATGGGGATATTGAGCATTGAATACAGTCTCACTGTATGGGGATATTGAGCATTTAGTACAGTCTCACAGTATGGGGATATTGAGCATTTAATACAGTCTCACACTATGGGGATATTGAGCATTGAATACAGTCTCACTGTATGGGGATATTGAGCATTTAATACAGTCTCACTGTATGGGCACACTGAGCATTTAGTACAGTCTCACACTGGGGATATTGAGCATTTAGTGCAGTCTCACAGTATGGGGATATTGGGCATTTAATACAGTCTCACAGTACCGGGATCCAGCATCGGCGAGAGGTGCGTGGAGAGGCGTCGGGAGTTCGTTGGTGAGGCCTATAAAAGGCACAGCAGGGAGTCCTGGGCCCAGCGTCGGCGAGAGGCGTCGGGAGTTCGTTGGTGAGGCGTACTTGTGTAGCTACAGGGAGAAGGCAAAAAAGAAGTAGAAAGAAACAGAAAGGTGACGTCACAGCTAAGGGGATAAGTGATTGGCTGGTGATTGGTGAGTAGTTTTTCTTTTTTCTCTTCTAAACAGTGTGTAAACTTTAGCATTGTTGCTGCCTATCTCAGGGTTAAGTCATGGCAGGACAGCTCGGTCACGTGTTATATTCCTCCTGTACCATGTGGGAACTCCAGTGTCCCTGACGACTACGTGTGTGGGAAGTGTATCTGCCTCCAGCTCCTGACGGACCGCGTTGCGGAGTTGGAGCTGAGGGTGGATTCACTCTGGAGCATCCACGATGCTGAGAATGACTTGAGTAGCAAGTGTAGCGAGTTGGTCTTATCGCAGGTGAATGGTCCACAGCCAGATAGGGAATGGAAGACCAGCATGAAGAGCAGTGCAAGGAAGGTAGTGCATGGGTCCCCTGTGGTCATCTCCCTGCAAAACAGATACACTGCTTTGAGTACTGTTGAGGGGGATGACTCATCAGGGGAGGGCAGCAGCAGCCAAGTTCATGGCACCATGGCTGGCTCTGTTGCACAGGAGGGCAGGAAAAAGAGTGGGAGAGCGATAGTGATAGGGGATTCAATTGTAAGGGGAATAGATAGGCGTTTCTGCGGCCGCAACCGAGACTCCAGGATGGTATGTTGCCTCCCTGGTGCAAGGATCAAAGATGTCTCGGAACGGGTGCAGGACATTCTAAAAAGGGAGGGAAAACAGCCAGTTGTCGTGGTGCACATTGGTACCAACGACATAGGTTAAAAAAAGGGATGTTTTCTACAAAACGAATTTAAGGAGCTAGGAGCTAAATTAAAAAGTAGGACCTCAAAAGTAGTAATCTCGGAATTGCTACCAGTGCCACGTGCTAGTCAGAGTAGGAATCGCAGGATAGCGCAGATGAATACGTGGTTTCAGCAGTGGTGCAGCAGGGAGGGATTCAAATTCCTGGGGCATTGGAACCGGTTCTGGGAGAGGTGGGACCAGTACAAACCAGATGGTCTGCACCTGGGCAGGACCAGAACCAATGTCCTAGGGGGAGTGTTTGCTAGTGCTGTTGGGGAGGAGTTAAACGAATATGGCAGGGGGACGGGAACCAATGCAGGGAGACAGAGGGAAACAAAAAGGAGACAAAAGCAAAAGGCAGAAAGGTGATGAGGAAAAGTGGAGGGCAGAGAAACCCAAGGCAAAGAAGAAAAAGGGCCACTGTACAGCAAAATTCTAAAAGGACAAAGGGTGTTAAAAAAAACAAGCCTGAAGGCTTTGTGTCTTAATGCAAGGAGTATCCGTAATAAGGTGGATGAATTAACTGTGCAAATAGATGCTAACAAATATGATGTGATTGGGATTACGGAGACGTGGCTCCAGGATGATCAGGGCTCGGAACTCAACATCCAGGGGTATTCAACATTCAGGAAGGATAGAATAAAAGGAAAAGGAGGTGGGGTAGCATTGCTGGTTAAAGAGAAGATTAATGCAATAGTTAGGAAGGACATTAGCTTGGATGATGTGGAATCTATATGGGTAGAGCTGCAGAACACCAAAGGGCAAAAAACGTTAGTGGGAGTTGTGTACAGACCTCCAAACAGTCGCAGTGATGTTGGGGAGGGCATCAAACAGGAAATTAGGGGTGCATGCAATAAGGGTGTAGCAGTTATAATGGGTGACTTTAATATGCACATAGATTGGGCTAACCAAACTGGAAGCAATACGGTGGAGGAGGATTTCCTGGAGTGCATAAGGGATGGTTTTCTAGATCAATATGTCGAGGAACTAACTAGGAGGGAGGCCATCTTAGACTGGGTGTTGTGTAATGAGAGAGGATTAATTAGCAATCTCGTTGTGCGAGGCCCCTTGGGGAAGAGTGACCATAATATGGTGGAATTCTGCATGAGGATGGAGAATGAAACCATTAATTCAGAGACCATGGTCCAGAACTTAAAGAAGGCTAACTTTGAAGGTATGAGGCGTGAATTGGCTAGGATAGATTGGCGAATGATACTTAAGAGGTTGACTGTAGATGGGAAATGGCAGACATTTAGAGACTGCATGGATGAACGACAACAATTGTACATTCCTGTCTGGCGTAAAAATAAAAAAGGGAAGGTGGCTCAACCATGGCTATCAAGGGAAATCAGGGATAGTATTAAAGCCAAGGTAGTGGCATACAAATTGGCCAGAAATAGCAGCGAACCTGGAGACTGGGAGAAATTTAGAACTCAGCAGAGGAGGATAAAGGGTTTGATCAGGGCAGGGAAAATGGAGTACGAGAAGAAGCTTGCAGGGAATATTAAGATGGATTGCAAAAGTTTCTATAGATATGTAAAGAGAAAAAGGTTAGGAAAGACAAACGTAGGTCCCCTGCAGTCAGAATCAGGGGAAGTCATAATGTGGAACAAAGAAATGACGGACCAATTGAACAAGTACTTTGGTTCGGTATTCACTAAGGAGGACACTAACAACCTTCCGGATATAAAAGGGGTCAGAGGGTCTAGTAAGGGGAGGAACTGAGGGAAATCCTTATTAGTCGGGAAATTGTGTTGGGGAAATTGATGGGATTGAAGGCCTGATGGACTGCATCCCAGAGTACTTAAGGAGGTGGCCTTGGAAATAGCGGATGCATTGACAATCATTTTCCAACATTCCATTGACTCTGGATCATTTCCTATGGAGTGGAGGGTAGCCATGTAACCCCACTTTTTAAAAAAGGAGGGAGAGAAAACAGGGAATTATAGACCGGTCAGCCTGACATCGGTCGTGGGTAAAATGATGGAATCAATTATTAAGGATGTCACAGCAGCGCATTTGGAAAGAGGTGACATGATAGGTCCAAGTCAGCATGGATTTGTGAAAGGGAAATCATGCCTGACAAATCTTCTGGAATTTTTTGAGGATGTTTCCAGGAGAGTGGACAAGGGAGAACCAGTTGATGTGGTATATTTGGACTTTCAGAAGGCTTTCGACAAGGTCCCACACAAGAGATTAATGTGCAAAGTTAAAGCAGATGGGATTGGGGGTAGTGTGCTGACATAGATTGAGAACTGGTTGTCAGACAGGAAGCAAAGAGCAGGAGTAAATGGGTACTTTTCAGAATGGCAGGCAGTGACTAGTGTGGTACCGCAATGTTCTGGGCTGGTGCCCCAGCTGTTTACATTGTATATTAATGATTTGGACGAGGGGATTAAATGTAGTATTTTGCAAATTTGCAGATGACACTAAGTTGGGTGGCAGTGTGAGCTGTGAGGAGGATGCTATGAGGCTGCAGAGCGACTTGGATAGGTTAGGTGAGTGGGCAAATGCATGGCAGATGAAGTATAATGTGGATAAATGTGAGGTTGTTCACTTTTGGTGGTAAAAACAGAGAGACAGACTATTATCTGAATGGTGACAGATTAGGAAAACGGGAGGTGCAACGAGACCTGGGTGTCATGGTACATCAGTCATTGAAGGTTGGCATGCAGGTACAGCAGGCAGTTAAGAAAGCAAATGGCATGTTGGCCTTCATAGCGAGGGGATTTGAGTACAGGAGCAGGGAGGTGTTGCTACAGTTGTACAGGGCCTTGGTGAGGCCACACCTGCAGTATTGTGTACAGTTTTGGTCTCCTAACCTGAGGAAGGACATTCTTGCTATTGAGGGAGTGCAGCGAAGGTTCACCAGACTGATTCCCGGGATGGCGGGACTGACATATCAAGAAAGACTGGATCAACTGGGCTTGTATTCACTGGAATTCAGAAGAATGAGAGGGGACCTCAGAGAAATGTTTAAAATTCTGATGGGTTTAAGACAGGTTAGATGCAGGAAGAATGTTCCCAATGTTGGGGAAGTCCAGAACCAGGGGTCACAGTCTAAGGATAAGTGGTAAGCCATTTAGGACCGAGATGAGGAAAGACTTCTTCACCCAGAGAGTAGTGAACCTGTGGAATTCTCTACCACAGAAAGTTGTTGAGGCCAATTCACTAAATATATTCAAAAAGGAGTTCGATGTAGTCCTTACTACTAGGGCAATCAAAGTGTATGGCGAGAAAGCAGGAATGGGGTACTGAAGTTGCATGTTCAGCCATGAACTCATTGAATGGCGTTGCAGACTAGACGGGCCGAATGGCCTACTCCTGCATCTATTTTCTATGTTTTTCTATGTTTTTATGTATGGGGATATTGAGCATTTAGTACAGTCTCACAGTATGGTGTTTTACTGTGAATACCACCCCTTTCCCTTCACTAGTTTCGTTATGCTTCAGGATGATTAGAGAATATTGACTAAATGCTCAATATATCCATTTGTAGCTGGCAAGGCCGGCATTTATTGGCCATCACTAGTTGCCTCTTGAGAAGCTGGTTGGTGAGCCTGCTTCTTGAGCCGCTGCAGTCCGTGTGGTGAAGATCCTCCCACAGTGCTCTCAGGTAGGAAGTACCAGGATTTTGAGCGAGAGACAATGAAGGAACGGATGATACATCTCAAAGTTGGGTTGGTTTGAGAGTTAAGAAACACATGTTTTATTTAAAGAGGGCTTTGTGATATTAGTATTGTGTTCCTAACACAGATGAGGCTGCACACAGGGAGGTTAAAGTAACAGTGACCTCAGTCTTTAATAAGACACTCCAGAATGAGGAACAGGCCTTAGGGGCCGGCTTATATACAGTGCTCCCAAGGAATGCTGGGATACCTTGGGACTTCAGGGGATGAGCTCCATGGTGGCGGAACATGGGAGTGCATGCTTTACAGATACACAACATCACTCGCCCCCAAAGTTAAAGTGAAAACTATTTACAAGGTGAGGCGGTCGGGAGCCTTTCTTTCCCTGGTGAACTGCCTCGGTACAAATGTCTGTTCTGGTGTATTGGCTGTGCCCTCGCTGGGCTGGCGTGTTGTTAGCCCTGCACGGCTGCTAGATAAGCCTGGCTTTGCTGGGCTGTTGGGCGTGATGGGTTCGATTTCCTGGTCCGGCGTGGTGTCGTTGATCCTTTGGGTGTGTGTTGTGGGCTCGAAAAAGGTGGTGTCTGCTGTGGGTTGTTCAGGGCAGTCTGTGAACCGCAGCCTTGTTTGGTCCAGGTCTTTCTGCAAATTTGTCCATGGTCTAGTTTGACAACAACCACCCTACTCCCTTCTTTAGCTATCACCGTGCCCGCGATCCACTTAGGACCCTGTCCATAATTTAGCACACACACAGGGTCATTCAGATTAATTTCCCGTGACACAGTGGCACAACCATCATTTAGATTTTGTTGTTGCCACCTGCTTTCTACCTGATTATGCAGGTTGGGGTGAACCAGCGAGAGTCTGGTTTTAAGTGTCCTTTTCATGAGTAGCTCAGCCGGGGGCACCCCTGTGAGCGAGTGGGGTCTTTTGCGGTAGCTGAGCAGTACTCAGGCGAGTTTGGAGTGAGTCTTCTGTGACTTGTTTAAGGCTCTGTTTGATGGTTTGTACTGCCCGCTCTGCCTGCCCATTTGAGGCTGGTTTAAACGGGGCCGAGGTGACATGTTTGATCCCATTGCGAGTCATGAATTCTTTAAATTCGGCACTGGTGAAACATGGCCCGTTGTCACTAACCAGTATGTCATGCAGGCCGTGGGTAGCAAACATGGCCCTCAGGCTTTCAATGGTGGTGGTGGCAATGCTTCCCGACATTATTTCACATTCAATCCACTTTGAAAAAGCATCCACCACCACCAGGAACATTTTACCGAGAAACTGGCCCGCATAGTCGACATGGATCCTCAACCATGGTCTGGAGGGCCAGGACCACAAACTTAGTGGTGCCTCTGTGGGCGTGTTGCTCAACTGAGCATACACGCTGCATGGCCGTACATAGGACTCTAAGTCAGAGTCGATACCGGGCCACCACACATGGGATCTTGCTATCGCTTTCATCATTACTATACCCGGGTATGTGCTGTGGAGATCCGAGATGAACGTCTCCCTGCCCTTTTTTGGTAGCACTACGCGGTTACCCTACAACAGGCAGTCTGCCTGAAAGGACAGCTCGTCCTTTTGCCGCTGGAATGGCTTGATTAGCTCTTGCATTTCAATGGGGATGCTGGCCCAGCTCGCTTGCAGTACACAGTTTTTTACTAGGGACAGCAGAGGATCTTGGCTGGTCCAAATCCTAATCTGGCGGGCCATGACAGGTGATTTATCATTTTCAAACGCTTCCATGACCATCAACAAGTCTGCGGGCTGCGCCACCATCAACAAGTTTGCAGGTTGCGCCATTTCCACCCTTGTGGTGGGCAATGGTAGCCGACTGAGAGCATCTGCACAGTTCTTGGTGCCTGGCCTGTGGCGGATGGTATAGTTATATGCTGAGGCATTTGTATTTATCGCCTTGTTTTCAGCAACCGGGGATATGAGGGGCTTGTGATCGGTTTCCAGCTCAAATTTGAGGCCAAACGTGCTGATGCATTTTCTTTACTCCGAACACACACGCTAATGCCTCTTTCTCAATCATGCTGTCGGCCCGCTCAGCCTTAGACAAGCTCCTGGAAGCATAGGCGACAGGTTGCAACTTCCCTGCATTGTTGTAATACACACCCGACTCCGTGTGACGACGCATCTCATGCTAGCAGAAGTCTTTTACGAGGGTTATACAATACAAGCAAAGCAGCTTATTGGAGCATAAAATGTTTCTGGCTTTCTCAAAAGCAATTACTTGTTTTTTTTTCTCATACCCAGTTCTCACCTTTACGCAATAGGGGGCTCTAAGAGGGTGCTTAACCCCGGTAGGAAGTTACCAAAATAGTTGAGTCCCAGGAACGACCACAGCTCCGTGATGTTCTGTGGCCTGGATATGTTCCTGACAGCCTCTGTCTTGGCGTCTGTGGCCAAATGCCGTCCGCCGCGATCTTTCTCCCCAAAAACTCCACTTCTGTTGCCATGAAGACGCATTTCAACCTCTTCAGCCGCAGCCCTACGCGATCCAGTCACTGGAGGACCTCCTCCAGGTTTTGTAAGTGCTCGATGGTGTCCCGACCCGTGACCAATATGTCGTCCTGAAAAACCACCGTGCGTGGTACCGACTTGAGTAGGCTCTCCATGTTTCTCTGGAAGATAGCTGCAGCCGACTGAATTCCAAACGGGCATCTGTTGTAGATGAACAGTCCCTTGTGCGTGTTGATGCAGGTGAGGCCCTTCGAAGACTCCTCCAGCTCCTGCGTCATGTAGGCCGAAGTCAGGTCGAGCTTGGTGAACATCTTGCCTCCTGCCAGCGTCGCAAATAGGGCGTCTGCCTTAGGTAGCGGGTATTGGTCCTGTAACGAGAAACGATTAATAGTTACTTTATAATCGCTGCAAATCCTGACCGTGCCATCACTTTTGAGTACTGGAACAATCGGGCTGGCCCACTCGCTGAATTCCACTGGGTAGATGATGCCTTCGCGTTGCAGCCTTCCCAGCTCGATTTCCACTCTCTCCCTCATCATGTGAGCACCTTGTGGTGAATGGTTCATGCCTCTGGGACCAAGTGGACCCACACCTTCGCCCCGGAAGTTTCCAATGCCTGGCTCAAAAAGGGAAGGAAATTTGTTAAGAACCTGGGTACATGAGGCCTCATCGACATGTGATAGCGCTCGGATGTTATTCCTGTTCCAGCGGATTTTGCCCAGCCAGCTCTTTCCAAGCAGTGTGGGGCCATCACCTGGGACAATCCAGAGTGACAGTTCATGCACTGTGCCCTCGTAGGTGACCGTGACCATGGCGCTGCCCAGGACAATGATAAGCTCTTTGGTGTACGTTCTCAATTTCTGGGGCTCAGGGCTGGTCTGAGTGCCTTCTTACACCACAGTCTCTCAAACATCTTTTTACTCATGATGGATTGGCTAGTGCTACTGTCCAAATCCATGGCTACGGGTGAGCCATTCAATTTTACGTTTAGCATTATAGGTGGACATTTTGTCAAAAAGGTGTGCACCCCGTGCACTTCAGCATCTGCCTCCTCTCTCTGAGGCTCAAAATTGCTTTGATCCACCATGGATAGATCTTCCTTTGCCACGTGGTGGTTAGCAGGTTTTGCAGAGCTTGCAGCTCATCTGCAAGCTCGTTGGAGGTGCCACTTTGTTCCACAGCTCTTGCAAACATACCCTTTGAAGCGGCAGAAATAGGCTGAATGGAAGCCTTGACAACGCCAACAAGGTGTGAATTGCCTTGCATTCATCCTTTGTTGCGGACTCTGAATCATCTGAGTCACCTGAGGCCTGCTGGCAGTTGCAGACTCGTGGTTTCTGCCCTGTACATTTCTGCTCCCAAACACAGTTCCAGTTAATTTATGAACATTGCGAGCACTTTTGTGCTGAGAGATTTGTTTGGTGTTATCACTGGTGGACATAAATGCCTGTGCTATCGCAATGGCCTTACTGAGGGTCGGTATCTCTACTGTCCAAAGTTTTCATAGGATGGTCTCGTGGCCAATGCCTAGTACAAAAATGTCTCTGAGCATTTGCTCCAGGTAGCCATCAAACTCACAATGTCCTGCAAGTCGCCTTAGCTCGGCGACGTAGCTCACCACTTCCTGACCTTCAGATCGCTAGTACGTGTAGAACCGATACCTCGCCATCAGCACGCTCTCCCATGGGTTAAGATGCTCCCGAACCAGTGTACACAGCTCCTCAGACGACTTATCTGTGGGTTTCACTGGAGCCAGAAGATTCTTCATGAGGCTGTAGGTCGGTGCCCCGCAGACCATGAGGAGGACCGCTCTCCTTTTTGCTGCGCTTCCTTCTCCATCCAGCTCGTTGGCTACAAAGTACTGGTCTAGCCGTTCGACATAGGCTTCCCAGTCTTCACCCTCCGAGAACTTCTCCAGGATTCCCAGTTTGCTGCATCTTTGCGTTGGATTCATATACTCGTCACCAGTTATTGTGTTCCTAACACAGATGAGACTGCACACAGGGAGGTTAAAGTAACAGTGACCTCAGTCTTTATTAAGACACTCCAGAGTGAGGAACAGGCATTAGGGGCCAGCTTATAGACAGTGCTCCCAAGGGATGCTGGGATCCTTTGGGACTTCAGGGGATGAGCTCCCTGGTGGCGGAACATGGGAGTGCATACTTTACAAATACACAACAATTCGAATTATAGAATTTTACAGCACAGGAGGCCGCCATTCGGCCTATCGTGCCCATGTCAACACAAATGTTATATGTTCAACCAGCTCCCAAAAAACAAATGTACTAAACACATTTGATTGCAAATGGACAAAAATACATTTAATATTTGCTTTGTTATCAGGAGCACAGAGTGGGAGTATCAGTGTATACTGCAGGGAATAGTGGTAAATATCAAAACATCCAGTATTTATATCACACCAGGGAGCTAAATGACCTTTACAAACCATTAGATAAGTTTAAATAATGATGCAATGTCTTCGGGGGAAAATTGAATATCGACCATTTTGAGGCGCTAACATCGCATGAGCGCTAGCGCTGGGCAATATTTAGCGGCGGGTATCAATACTGATTTTTAGCACTCTAAGAGTGGAGTGAAACGCAAAGGGAAATGTTTCACACTTCTTTTAGGCACTAAGCTGATACCACTACTGAAGGTCTGGTGCTAACGTAGCAGCATCATCGCGCTCACCCGAGAGAGTCTCCATGTTCACCATTGTGTGCTGCATGCTGCACAACCTTGTTATCATGAGTAGACAGCCATTACCACCAGGGATGGATGACCCACCTCAGGAGGACGACGATGAGGAGATTCAGCCAAGGAGCAGGCAGGCTGACACTGCTGCAGCTGGAAGGGTTGCTCATCAAAGACTCATCTCACATGGATTCCAGTGAATTACTGAAGACGTGCCGAATGGCCAGCCTATTCACCTGCCGATCTGCTGAAGACACCCTCCAAGGTCTGTGTATATAAGTCGCAATACAATAATGTGAAAAATGAACATCATTTTTATTCAACACAAAAACCATAGTGTGCTGTGAAGATGCATAACAGAACACCATCATTCACTGCAAATTATAATTTGAAGAAGACCCCTTGAAACATTCTCACCCACATCCAAGTGCAAATATTTACATGAGTTCATTTTCTAACAAGGTCACCATCTCTGGCATCTATTAAACAATTTTTAGTTGCGTCATCCAAGTGTAACTATTTACATGAGTTCATATTCTAACAAGGTCAGCATCTGTGGCCACCATCCCCCAGTTTTTGAATGGGTATTGCTGAGTGCTATACCACCCCTTCTCTTCTCCCCCTTCCCACGCCTATTGCTCCTCCTCAATGGGGTCTCAACGCCTGCAGCAAGGCTGGTAGAAGATTGCACTGTTGGCGCTGCTGCCACGCATGATGTCCTAGCAGGGCATCCCGACCAGCTTGGGCCCTGGAAGGCCCAGCTGTGGACTGGATTACCTCAGCATGGGCGGCAGGACTCTGGTGTGGATGGGTTGCAGAGAGCGGCAGGTGCAAAGGTGGAATGATGTCATCCTGAGAGAGGACATCATCTTCCAACAGACCTGACATGCTGCCATTCCTCCGGGGCAGAGCCTCAGCATCTGGAGCAATCTAGGTGAGCATATATTGTTGCACTGCTTTGGCAATGTTAGGTCCTTGTTCAACTGATGTTGCCCCAGACACGATGACAGTGGTCAGTGCATCCGTGGCATCAAGTTGCCTCTGCATTAATACACTCTGTGATTGCGGCACAGCACAGAGCTGATTGATGCCAGCATGCACTGACATTATATTATGCAGGTCGACAATAACATTGGCCTGGTGCTCAATGGCCGTAGCTTGTGCCACCATGGCTGGGACCCCATGGTCACTTGTTGCATCCACATCCATTAGTAGCTACCAAGGGTGGGCTCGGCGGGCTGCTGATATTTGCAGTAGTTGAAGTGGACTCCTCCATCCTCACAGCTAGTGCATCGAGACTCTCAGGCACCGTTGCCAATGCACATAACAGATCGCTGTGCAACCGCAGTGAATGTCTTGCGACAACCTGTAATTCGGCCTCATCATCAGAGTGCGTGCTGAGCATCACTCAGGCGTGCACTCACCCTCAGGGGAGCTGGCCCCCGGGCTTCCCATCCCCCGTTGCATTGCTGCAGGCCACTGGGTCCAGGACCTAACAGTAATGGTGAGGCTGCCATCTTCCACATGTATATGAAGAATGAGGAGGCAACAAGATGAGGGATGAGTGTGAAGAATGTATGAGGAAGGTTCCCTGCACCTACAGGCCCTTAAGAGTGCGTGAAGCTGCAAATGCGAACGGTGTATATGGCTTCACCCACGTAGAGCATGGGGTCAGACACATTCACATTGAGGATAGACTGCACATTGACCTGACAGCATGCCATGGTCTGGTTAATGTTAAAGATACCCTCAGCAGCCGTGTCATGTCGTTCCACTTCATACGGCATTGCGTGGCTGTCCTGTGCACTGTGTCACTCGCTGACATTCTTTCACTCACTTCCCTTGGTGTCGAAAGACCTGTGGCTGCGGCTTGCTCTCAGTCTCTGTCCTCCATCTCCGGACGCCCCTCCAGGGCATCAAGAGTGCCTTGACAGTGGCGTCCGAGAAGCAGTGAGAGTGCTCGCATGCTGCTGCTGCATCTGCCATCTTCACCATCTGACTGAGTGCATAGGACGCGAATATAACCATGAGACGGTGAGGCACCCAATCACCACCTCAATTGAATCCAGGTGGTGGCAGTATGTCTGTGGTGCAGTCCCCGATGGAGTGCACTCTACGCGGGAGTCCTCCCATTATTTATCGGGGACTTGGTCTGGAGGGTGGTGCATGGAGCAGTTCCGGTTCACGGGCTCCCAGGCCGCCTGCAATTTCTGCGGTCTGGAGGAGTCCGTGTTCCATGTTTTTATGGAATGCACGAGGTTGCAGCCCCTGTTTTATTATTTAAAGGGGCTGCTCCTGAAATTCTGGTTGCACTTCAGTCCCACACTTCTGATCTTTGGGCACCCTGTGCGGAGGGGAACGGGTAGGTCCGAGGGCCTCCTCATAGGACTGCTCCTGGGCACGGCCAAGGGTGCCATCAGCCGGTCCAGGCAGCGGGCGGTCATTCAGCCTGACTGCCTGCCTCTCTTCAGCGCCTACATCCGGGCCAGAGTGTCCTTGGAGATGGAGCACGCGGTGTCCACCGGTACGCTCGAGGCCTTCCACGACAGGTGGGCGCCGGAGGGACTGGAGTGCCTCATCACGCCCGGCAACCAAATTTTAATTTGATTTTATGTTTTAAAGTTTAATTTGTTTTAATTGCCGGGGTTTTAGTGCCCCCCTCCCCTTTTATAGGGAGCACTTGTAAATTATATGATTTTAATGCCCCAAAAAAATCACAAAAGGAAAAAAAACACAAAAGAAAAGAAAACAAAAAAAAAAGAAAAAAAAGAGGGCAGTTATAAGTGTCTGGAGTGTCTCCCAGATCGGGGGGCACTCGATCTAATGTTCATTTGTACTCCTCAAAAGAGTTGTCTGTGGTGCAGCTCCAAATGCTGATTAATGCCCGGATGTCGCCCCACTTACCACTGTTTACCGTCTCCAGAGCAGCATGCAACACCATGATTTAATAGTGCAATCCACTTTTCAGGCGGTAAAACAGAATTTCGCGGTTCAAGGCGGAAAATGCCGCCTGGCGTTAAAGTCTGCACTCAGCCGATGCCTCCGTCTCAAAATCTGCGATACCAAATGTCGACCCCTAAGTATCACAGCGTCAGGAGATCTTGGTTGAAACTCAGTCATGATTAACACACATTCCTCAACCTCCCATGCCTCTCCAATCTGATGAAGGGAGTAATGGCTACTCACAGATGATGTTGCTGCCTTGGTTTGATGACTGGTTACCTTACCAGGAGGTCTGTCTAATATTAGGAAGGCCCGCTGCTCCCCTCTCGCACTGTCCAGTGATTTCCGCTGGAAAGTGCTGAAGTGTGGCTGCTGATTAGGGACAGAAGCAGGCTGCCAACACATAAGCTGTACCTGGTGCTTCGACTGCTTCTGCATCTTGCATCAACCTGCAATTCTGAAGGACACTGAATGTATTTAACAGCTGAATACTGTAATGGGAAGATCATAGGGTTGGTATACCAGGAGGAGGAAATCTGCTTCAACACTCAGAAGATGGTCACACATTCAAATGCAAATTAGGTAGATTTCTTTCAGAAAACAGCCTTGTTCATTTCAGTCTATCTTATAAATCTTGCCAATGCTCATGGGACTCCGTGAGTCCATTTCCATCTCCAGTTATCCTGTCCTCATCATAGTCTACAATTAAATATTGGGAAAACTGCAGCCATTGTCTTGAGTCTCCACCACAAACTCCGTTCCCTAACCAGTGACTCAATTCCTATCCATGGCCACTGTCTGAGGGTGAACCAGGCAGTACTTAACCTTGGTGTCTTATTTAACACTGAGCCGAGCTTCCAATAGCATATCCTGGTTTTCAAGTTTATGGAGGGTGGAAAATGGGAGGTCGACCAGGAGACCATTGGAATAGTCAAGTTTAGAGGCAACAGAGGTAGGGCTGAGGGTTTCAGCAGCAGATAAGCTGAGGCATGGGAAAAAACAAGCAAAGTTACTGAGGTGGAAGAAGGCGATCTTGTTGATGGAGTGGATATATGGTCGGATAGACAGCAATGATTATGAATCTGTAATGGTTGAGAGATAAATCCTGACTCAAGGGCTCCCTGCTCTACTTCAAATGGTTCTATGCAGTCTTTTATATGCTCCTGAAATGTCTGACAGGGCATCAGTTCAATGTCTGATCTGAAGGACAGCCCATCCAGCACTGGACACACTCCAGTTTCAGTCTAGATTCAGTTCACATGAGCTTATATGAATTCCATGAAATTCTATTTCTGTCACTAAAAGTATCTCTCCCGCACCTCCCTAAATTCACCTCCTGACTGTTTTCCTGTATGGGGCCAGAATTTGCTGGGACCTTGCATCATTGAAATGGAGCATTAATGGCACTCACCATTATTCATTTGTTAAATAAATCCAGCAATTTGCAGAGTTAGAGAGATATACTACCAGATCTGATTCCCTGCCAATTGCTGGTTGATTTGCATCATTAGCCTCGCTAAAGCTGATAAAGGTCCCTTCTTACTGTGAGGCTCCCCATTGGACTTAATGGCTATTGTGAAACTGCTCGGTTTATGCTATTATTGAAATTATTCCGGCCACAGCCATTAAAAGCTGATCATTTATGTTGTAGAAAACCTGTTAGAGAACCCTGCTCATGGTCCTCACATTACACTCAAGCATGGTAGCCCATAAAGGGACCAATGAAACTGTGGTGTCTCACTCCAGCAGATAGTAAATCGTGTGGTTAAATTTTACCTGTCCTGGCAGTCTCTCTGTGCTAGTCTTGCCATCCACACCCCTGTTAGTGCCGGGAGGTAATAATTTTCAGCAAATCTGCTTGGACATTGGAAATTTGGTAGATGGAGTATAATGTTGGAAAGTGTGAGGTCATGCACTTTGGCAGAAAAAAAATCAAAGAGCAAGTTATTATTTAAATGGAGAAAAATTGCAAAGTGCTGCAGTACAGCAGGACCTCGGGGTACTTGTGCATGAAACACAAAAGGTTAATGTTGTGTATGGAGAAAGAGTCAGACTGAACACTGTGAGCTCAAAGTAAAGTGTGATCTTAGTCTTTTATTGCAGGAATCCAGAGTGCCTCTCCAACCTGTGAAGCCTCCTTAAATACCTGTGCTCCCAAGGGATTATGGGATCCCTTGGGACTCCAGCGGATGAGCCCTCTGGTGGCGGTACAGAGTAAATACAAGTCCACATATACAACAGTTAGTATTCAGGTACAGCAAGTGATCAGGAAGGCCAATGGAATCTTGGCTTTTATTGCAAAGGGGATGGAGTATAAAAGCAGGGAAGTCTTGCTACAGTTATACAGGGTATTGCTGAGGCCACACCTGGAATACTCCGTACAGTTTTGGTTTCCATATTCACGAAAGGATATACTTGCTTTTGAGACAGTTCAGAAAAGGTTCACTATGTTGATTCCGGAGATGAGGGGGTTGACTTATGAGGAAAGGTTGAGTAGTTTGGGCCTCTACTCATTGGAATTCAGAAGAATGAGAGGTGATCTGATCGAAACATAAAAGATTATGAGGGGGCTTGACAAGGTGGATGCAGAGACGATGCTTCCACTGATAGCGGAGACTAGAACTAGGGGGCATAATCTTCGAATAAGGGGCTGCCCATTTAAAACTGAGATGAGGAGAAATGTCTTCTCTCAGAGGGTTGTAAATCTGTGGAATTTGCTGCCTCAGAGCTGTGGAAGCTGGAAGCTTGAATACATTTAAGACAGAAATAGACAGTTTCTTAACCGATAAGGGAATAAGGGGTTATGGGAAACAGGCAGGGAAGTGAACCCGAGTACATGATCGGATCAGCCATGATCGTATTAAATGGCGGAGCAGGCTCGATTGGCCGTAAGGCCTACTACTGCTCCTATTTCTTATGTTCTTCTGTTCTTATCTGCAATCCTCATTCTCATACTGTCTCAGCGCCCTCACTGCTGGGCTTTTCTGGGCAATGTGTCGTGGCTGTATCCTGTAGAATACTCTGTGACAGGTCATACTCTATAACGTGACTGATGTTACTGTAAATGCCTGAAGTGTTCAAACCTCAAACTTTCCCCTCATCTCTACTCCAGGACTAAAATTAATGAAGTCACCCTTAAAAGTCTTTTCCCTCTCCCCTCCTACGGCAATTTTTATTAAATCAGAAGGTGACATTTAGGACCGGGCATCACTTTGACAAAAATAGTTTGCCCTTGTTTTTCCAGATTCTTGTTTTAATAACTTTGTGGAACTGATAACCACAGGCACGATCCTGTATAAAAGGGCAACTGTTACCAGACGCAGACAAATCTCCGGGAGTTGTGGGGATGGGATTGGTGGGTGGGGGAATGGGAGCTGGGGGCGTGGGGGGAGGTGTGGGGATGGGGGCGTGAGAAGCATTTATCACGATAGTCGCGCCATCATGGTGTGAGGCAGACCTGATGGACCAGCTCGTCTTTTCCTGCCATCAATGTTGTGTATTCGTGCGCATCATAGCCAAGCGGACAGTAGCAGAGCTACAATTGGTCGCAGTACCACTGGATTTGGGCAGGAAAATCAGCCGGGTCCTTACTGCCCTCTGACCCCTGCTGTCTCATGTTTTTGGGGACTTGTCTTGGATTTTTCGATTCTTGTATCTGAGCTCAATCTCCTGAGTCCCAAATCCTTGCTATTTTCAAAGTGTCTTCAATAGTTTTGCAATGTAAACAATTAATAATGTGTCTAGGACAACTGATATAAAACTCTGAGCAATTGATGTTTGGAATTATTTCTAGCTGTTAGTAAATCTCCCTCTAGCCTTCAATAAGGGAGAGAACGTCACACCAGACTTCCATCCTTTAAAAGGAATATAGGCTAAGACTGTGTAGATGGTCGTAAACTCGCGTGCATTGTGTCTGATTTAGGAGGCAGTTACTGGATTAAAGCAGCACAAAACTGCTTCATCTTTGTCACAGATAGATGTGTGTAGATGTTTAGCAAGGGCGGAATATGAACAGAAAATGCTGGAAATTCTCATCAGGTCAGGCAGCATCTGCTGAGTATTTCCAGCATTCTCTGTTTATATTTCGGATTTCTAGCATATGCCGTATTCTGCCTTTAACACGGGTGGGATTGGTTTGACTGTGATGCTTTCTCAGGGAGAATAGCCTAAGACTTTGGGCTCAATCAAGGTAAATGTTACAGGTGCCCATGAGCTGAACCCCAGTGCACCATCAGGAGAACAGGAGAGACAATCAGCAAAATGAAGTCCCACCTTGTACACTGCTCCAATTCCTATAATCACTGCCTTCATGAACGGACTGTAGATAAGCGAGTGTCAGTATCCCGTTCTGTGCTGCTTGTTGTGTATGCATGCCTGTTTACTGTGATATCTGTAACACTGTTATGCAACACTGAATGTACTCGTACACTGTACACACCTTGTCTGTACACCAGAGGGTGTTGCTGCTGGAGACCCAAGGATTACCTACACACTGGAGTATAAAAAGGAACACACAGCTTGTTGTCTTCACTCAGGAGCTGCAAATAAAGGACTACAGGTCTACACAGTTTAAGTATCATACCCTGCCTCGTGGAGTCATTACTAAAGGTGCCTATATACACCATAACTGCCGACGGGAATACGAGGTCACAAACCACACGCTCAGCATGTCGAATCTCAGCAACTTACCGATGGGGAAGATTGGGACGCTTTTGTATATAAAGATTGGAACACTTAAGGAGACTAGCTGCACCGTGCGACTTTGGCGACCACTTAAATGAAGCACTAAGGGACTCTAAACTGACGAGAGCAGTGCACCACATTGATACTTCTAAGGGCAGAAACGCTGCCCCGAGTCCCGCAACCCTGAGTCCGCCACATGGGGCAAATCGGCTAGCCCCATGCTGGTGCTGTGGAGGAAACCACAGGGCCCACCAGTGCCGCTACAAAGACTATGCATGCAAAGAATGTGCAGGAAAAGCTTTACTCACTGCGTCTCTGATGAGTTGGCTGATCACCTGGGCATCTGACACAGGAAGGTGAAGTTGCTCAACCCCTGGAAGAAGAGTATGGAACTCATACCTGCTCCACTGAAAGTTCTCTGTGGGCAATGAAAGTAGACATTGACGGAGTCCCAGTTTCTATGGAGAGCGACACATGGGCGAGCCTGTCTGTGATGAGCCAAGCGACCTTTGAAGAACTTTAGATGAATCCTGCCAATCGACCACAACGGCAGCCTGTCCAAGCGAAGCTGTTCCCAGGCCTCCGGGCTCCGGCAATCGACCTCGAACATGGATCAATCGCTGCATCTGGAGATTCCACTGTCCAGCTCAACTGCCCACAGCACCCTGGCGAAATCTCCGAGACCGAGGATCCAAACTCCACTTTCTGGGGCAGCACTCCAAGAGGTGAACATCGACAAAAGAAATGGATTCCCAACATCCAGGATCGAACCTGTGGAGGAAAAGAGCACCACAGCCTACCTGCAGCAAGACCAGAAAATGGCTGCAGCACCACAAGTAGCAGAACCTGTTATCAAAATGGCCTCCGCCATGCCACGAGTGAACATGGAGGAGCATCATGTGACATCGAGCGGCCAATCGGATTTGAAGGCTCCCTTAAAGGAGACCGGTAACCAAAAAAATTTAAAGGGGAAGTTTCAACAATGAGTACACGGACTTTAAAGCTTAAGATGCAATTAAAGGGTGCAAGTATGAAAATGTATGCAATGTAACCATGAATTGTGATGCTGGTTTAACTAATGTGACTAAGGAGATGAATGCAGGTGTCAGTAAGGTTAAGAATAAGTTTCTTACGCTTAACAATAATGATAACGAATGTGAAATGCCTAATGTAACCATGTCTGTTGAAACCAGGACACCCAAAAGTGATGCAAATGCTAGAATGTATAATGCAGGCTCAACTATGTGTGATCAGAGCCAAGGTGTCATGTATACCAGTAGGAAACTGTCAAAGGACATTGGGTCCTATAGGGACCATGCTGATGCCAATGGAATCCCCCTGTGGGAGACCCCCAGGTCCAGCAGGCTACCTGACCATGTAGCCTGGACCTTTGGAACGAATGTGATGCCCCTTGCAGGACACACACACAGACAAACAGTGGGAGCAAACCCACTACAGGGACAGTGGTCAATGGGCAGCCCAGCCACCACCAATGGCAACCTGTACCAGATCAGCCCTACAATCTCTGGCCACCAGGGCCAACACCAAGAGCATGAGACCAATACCCTTCAGCTTCCCTGGCAAACCCTGGGATGACCTGACCCTCATCCCAATTGGTGGATAAGGAGCCCACCCAGTCTTGTGGCCCTGCCCACCACCGCACAACAACAGTGGACAAGGAGCCCACCTAGTCTTGTGGCCCTGCCTACAACTACCCACATTACAGTGTATACACACCACCCACTGCTGCCGTAGCTACCCTCCCACCGAGGGATCCCACAACAGTAACACTCACGTGTTCTGTGTGTGAGGGAGGGGAAACGTACGAGGCCAGCCTCAAGCACACGGGTCACACCTGGCACCCACACAACCCTCACAACAACCTCCCATAGCCCACCACTGATCACCTTCCCTGGGTGTGACAATAAGAATATGAAAAATGCTTAGGGGGGGAAGTGTTGTTGTGTATGCATGCCTGGTTACTGTGTGATGTCTGTAACACTGTTATGCAACACTGAATGTACCCTTACACTGTACACACCCTGCCTGTACACCAGAGGGTGCTGCTGCTGGAGACCTAAGGGTTACCTGCACACTGCATAAAAAGGAACACACAGCTTGTTGTCTGCACTCACGAGCTGCAAATAAAGGACTACAGGTCTACACAGTTTAAGTATCATACCCTGCCTTGTAGAGTTATTCCAAAAGGTGCCTACATACACCATACTGCTGGTTCCCTCCTTCATTCTTTCTCTCACGTTGGTCCACATTTTACGTATAAGTGATGGCAGTGGAGAATGAGATGCTCCGAGGGAATTCACCCCAAGATTGCTGCAAAGACAAACCTGACTGTTCTCCTGATGGTGCTGAGTCTCACTGGGGTTCAACTCATGGCCACCTGTAACTGCTAACTTGACTGAATCCAGAGTCTTAGAGTTGGAAGGTTATTCTCCCTTAGAATGCTTCACAGCCAAACTAATCCCACCCATGGTAAAGACAAAATACTGTGCATGCTGGAAATCCGAAATATAAACAGAAAATGCTAGAAATACTCAGCAGATACTGCCTCCAATCCTCGGTAACATCACCTGTCTCTGCCCTTGGTACAGCTCATCTGCTACTGAAATTCTCATCCATTCCTTTGTTATCTCTCGACTTGACGATTCCAAAGCAGTCCTGGCTGGCCTCCCACATTCCACCCTATGTAAAGTAGAGATGGTCCAAAACTCGCTGCACGTGTCTTAATTCAAATCAAGTTCCGCTCATCCATCACCCCTGTGCTTGCTAACCTACATTGGCTTCTGGTTAAGCAACGCCTCGATTTCAAAATTCTCATCCTTATTTTCAAATCCCTCCATGGCTTTTCCCCTCCCTATCTCTATAATCTCCTCCAGCCCCATAACCCCCCGCCAACCCACCCTCCCAGATATCTGCACTCCTCTAATTTTGCCTTCCTGGTTGTAATCATTTAACCATTTGTGGCCGTACCTTCTGTTGCCTCGGCCCCAAGCTCTGCCTAAACCTCTCCGCCTCGTTGTCCTCCTTCAAGACACTCCTCAAAACACACCTCTGTTACCAAGCCTTTGGCCACCTGCACTAATTTCTACTTATGCGGCTCGATGTCTGGTAATTGGCCAGATTGGATTTGTCCTTTTTTTCCGATAGGGCATATCTGGGCATTTTTCCACATTGTCGGATAGATGCCAGAGTTGTAGCTGTACTGGAACAGCTTAGCTATAGGCGCGGCTAGTTCTGGAGCACAAGTCTTCAGCACTATAAGCCAGGAAGTTCTCGATGCCAATAGGGGCCAAAATTCACCGTCCGAAGGGACAGCTACTGTGGGGTTTGTGCGGCCGATCAAAAATGTTGATCGGCCCGTGTGGTCGGGCGTTTTTCGCTGCCTGAGCCATATTCATATCGGGGGGGGGGGGGGGGGGGGGCGGGCGGATTTGAGCGGTGCACACTTCTGCCGGAATCAGCGGGGTGAAGCCACACTAAAGTAGTGGCGCAGTGAGGTAATCCGAGGGCGGGCCACTGGAGACGGCTATGCCAGCGATTTTCAGCTTCAAACACTGAGGACTTCTTCAGCCAGTGCCCCCGTAAGGTTTTCCAGTTGGTGCACCACTGGAGTTTTGCCGCTATCGGGGCCATTTCATAGGAAAATAGTTTTATTAAATTTTAATGTTAACTAAAAGCGCAATAAGTTTTATTAATTGTTTTGGCTCCATTAAACCTGCTGCTTGCTGCTCAGAGGTTTTCACAGACTTTTGTAAAACTGTCAGGTCTGAGTCTTCAGTGGACACCTGTAGGCCTCATTGTGGGCTGCAGACACCTGCATGCAGGGTTCACCCTGAGGATGGGAGGAGTGTTGGGAGGGCGACACCTGGTTAGAAGCTGGGCGACACGCAGGATAAGGCGTCGCCATCAGCACCATGCTGAGAGGCAGCGGGCAAGGGAGGCAGCAGCCATTGCTGCACAACAGAGAGAAGGGCTTGCAGATGTGCACAGACCTGCAGCTAGAGAAGGTGGCCAAGAGGGAGATAGCATCAGGAGGAGGGTGAGGGATATTGACCGCCCTTCAAATACTGAGAGAGGAGCCTTTCCAGCTAGAGCCTCTAGAAGAGACCAATAATGAGGACCAGAGAGATGGCCAGGGGAGGTGGCCAATGCACTTGGGGGGGGAAAAAAAGAGGCCATACTCTCAAAGGGGCTACAGACTTCAGTTCTCCTTCCTTCAATTCAGTAATGCAATGCCTGCAAAGGTTACAATTTCAGAAAGGAGTAATCAGGGAGCTCTGCACTGTCCTGCTAGAAGATCTGCAACCTCAAACAAGGCTCAGGACCGCCCTCACCATGGACACCAAGGTCATCATTACCTTGAATTTATGCACCATGGGGTCTTTCCAGTCTGCCATTGCAGACATTGGAAACATCTCACAATTCACAGCACATCCGGCAGGTCACAGATGCACTGTACAGGAGAAGGGTCCAGTACATCTCCTTCCTGATAACAAGGGACAAACAGTTGGAGGAATGAGGAGAGGAAATATAAACTAAATGGTACAATCCCAAAAGGGATACATGAACAGAGAGACCAAGGGGAAATGATGATAAACCGATCGATATAAAACACTGGTTCAGCCTCAACTGGAGTATCGTATCCTGTTCTGCACTTTGGGATGTGAAGGCCTTTGAGAGCGTGCAGAAAAGATTTAGAAGAATGATTCCAGAGATGAGGGGCTTCAGTTAAGTGGATAGACTAGAGAAGCTGGGGGTTCTTCTCCTTAGAGCAGAGAAGATTGAGATTTGATAGGTGTTCAAAATGATGAGGGGTCTGGACAGAGTAGGTAGAGAGAGAAACTGTTCCCATTGGCAGAAGGGTAGAGAACCAGATGACACAGATTTAAAGGTGACTCGCAAAAAAATCCAAAACTTGGAATGCACTAGGTGAAAGTGTGGTGGAGGCAGACTCAATAACGGCTTTCAACAGGGAATTGGATAAGGACCTGAAGGAAAACAGGGCGACGATGAAGGGGCTGGGGAGTGAGATTAGCTGAAGTGCGCTTGCAGAGAGCCGGTTCGGGCTTGACGGGCCGAATGGCCGCCTTCCGTGCTGTAACCATCTATGATCAAGGCTCTCTCTCTCCCCTCCCTGTAATCGCAGCTGGAGATCCGTGCCTTGTGGTCACTTCTGATGATGGAGGGTCACTGCCAAATATCAAGTTGTCTTTTGTCTCAGATGCGGCTGATTTCTATTTCTGGTTATTAACATTCAGGAGCGCTGTGTGTTTTCGCTGTTCGAGATGCTTCGAGTTTTGAGGCATGTTTTGCTGATGATCAATAATTTCTGTCTCCGCAGGTGAGAGAGACAACGGCCCCGAGCGGCCCGGTTTAACCCTTCACCAAGTTGCGGCCTTTGGGGATTTCCCGCTACCCTGAGCGGGCCGCCGCTTCACATCTTGTCCTGGGGCGGGGCGCCGACTCTTCAATCCAAACAGGCCGCAAGCCGGCCGTCCCACAGCTTCATCCGGCCCGGAGAGGCGGGTTGGCCACCGGGACATTTCCCCCCCACCCTCCCTCCGCCATAAAACTCAGCAGCTGAGTCTGAAACTCTGAGGCGACTCACCGGCTCGTCGTCCCCCTCTGGCGCTTCCTCGCCTCCCGCTCACTCACTCACTCACTCACCAATCACCGCTCCGCTTTTATCCCGCTCTTTCCGTCGCTCGCAGCACCTCCAATCACAATCTCGCTTTTATCCCACTCTCTTCGGCCGCTCGCGCTTTTCCCATTTGGTTTGAATACTCGACCGCCCAGCAATCACTGCTCCGTTTTCATCCCGTTGCGCTAACCGCTCGCTGCTCCCCCAATCACAGCCTGGCTTTTATCCCGCTGACTCCCTCTCTCTCTCGCTCGCTCTCTTTCCAGCCGCTCGCGCTTTCCCCGTTGGGTTTGAATCACCAGCATCTCTCCCCGCCCTCACGCTCACCTCGTGATTGCGAATCCACCAATCACCGCTTTACTCAACCCTGCTCCCCGTGGGACCAAATCCAGAGGCCACTGGCACCGAGAGACCAAATCCAGGGACCACTGACAGCGAGAGACCAAATCCAGAAAACATTCACAGCGAGAGACCAAATCCAAGGACCACTGACACCAAGAGACCAAATCCAGGGACCACTGACAGCGAGAGTCCAAATCCAGGGACCAGTGACAGCGAGAGACCAAATCCAGGGACCACTGACAGCGAGAGTCCAAATCCAGAGAACATTCACAGCGAGAGACCAAATCCAAGGACCACTGACACCGAGAGAACAAATCCAGGGACCACTGACACCGAGAGACCAAATCCAGGGACCACTGACTCCGAGAGACCAAATCCAGGGACCAGTGATCCGAGAGATCAAATCCTGGGACCACTGACGCCGAGAGACAAAATCCAGGGACCACTGACGCCGAGACCCCAAATCCAGGGACCAGTGATGCCGAGAGATCAAATCCAGGGACCACTGACGCCGAGACCAAATCCAGAGAACATTGACACCATGCGACCAAATCCAGGGACCACTTAGACCGAGAGACCAAATCCACGGACCACTGACATCGAGAGACCAAATCCAGAGAACATTCACACCGAGTGACCAAATCCAGGGACCACTGACAGCGAGAGACCAAATCCAGGGACCACTGACACCGAGACACCAAATCCAGGGACCACTGACACCGAGAGACCAAATCCAGGGACCACTGATGCCGAGAGACCAAATCCAGGGACCACTGACTCCGAGAGACCAAATCCAGGGACCACTGACTCCGAGAGACCAAATCCAGGGACCAGTGATGCCGAGAGATCAAATCCAGGGACCACTGACGCCGAGACCCCAAATCCAGGGACCAGTGATGCCGAGAGATCAAATCCAGGGACCACTGACGCCGAGAGACCAAATCCAGAGAACATTGACACCAAGTGACCAAATCCAAGGACCACTTAGACCGAGAGACCAAATCCACGGACCACTGACATCGAGAGACCACTGACACGGAGAGACCAAATCTAGGGACCACTGACACAGAGAGACCAAATCCAGAGAACATTCACACCGAGTGACCAAATCCAGGGACCACTGACATCGAGAGACCAAATCCAGGGACCACTGACACCGAGAGACCAAATCCAGGGACCACTGACACCAAGAGACCAAATCCAGGGACCACTGACACCGAGAGACCAAATCCAGGGACCACTGACACCGAGAGACCAAATCCAGGGACCAGTGATGCCGAGAGACCAAATCCAGGTACCAGTGACGCCGAGAGACCAAATCCAGAGAACATTGACACCAAGTGACCAAATCCAGGGACCACTTAGACCGAGAGACCAAATCCACGTACCACTGACACAGAGAGACCAAATCCAGAGACCACTGACATGGAGAGACCAAATCCAGGCAGCACTGACATCGAGAGACCAAATCCAGGGACCAGGCCAGGCAATGACTATCTTCAAGAGAGAGTCTAACCATTGCCACTTGTCATTTAACAGCATTGCCATCACTGAATCCCACACCATCAACCTCCTGGGGGTCACATTGACCACTAACATAACTCGACCAGACACATAACTAGAGCACACCAGAGGCTGCAAATTCTGCTGCAAGAGTCTCACTTGCTGACCTCCAAAAGTCTTTCCACCATCTACAATGCACAAGTCAGGAATGTGATGGAATACTCTCCACTTGCCTGGATGAGTGCAGCTCCAACAACACTCAAGGAGCTCAACACCATCCAGGACAAAGCAGCCCACTTGATCTGCACCGCATCCACCACCTTAAACATTTACTCCCTCCACCAACAGCGCACCGTGGCTGCACTGTGTACCATCTTATTTAGCGGCCGCCAAAAACAACATCTAGAAAAACAGTCGGTACATGCTTGCAGAGTTGTTAACTGGTTGCTACTTAACGGGATGAGGAAGTGTTTCCCTCGGAGGTCACAGTCAGTGCAACGTTTACACACAGCATGGTCCCCGAGCCTCCGAGATATCAATGAGATTTCAGCTTGAGAATGAGTGATTTTGAAAACTTTAATAGGTGCAGGCTGAACTATACTTGTAGAAAGCCCCAAGGTAAAAGCACGGTAACAAATTGACCATAAAGTATTAAGAGGACTGGCTTGTATCAAAATCCAGTCACGTTAGCAGCAGATGTAGCCTTGGGAATTGTACAAGATGTTGTAGTTATCTGTACAAGATAAGATATGATGAAATGTAATTTTGTAAGAATGCAGACACACAATGATTTAGTTAGAAGAATGCTGAGCTGCAGACTGTGCCTGTACAATAAGCTTGTGCGAATAAAGTATAAAAGACGGTAGCAGATGATTCCCCGGCGGAGTCGGATCCAAGACAATCTTGGAAGGTTCTCCCCAAGCTTGCGAATAAAAACCGTTGTGAACCACCTACCGAAGTCTGTCGTCTCTACCTGAGTGTCGACCTTGTATATCACTTGGTCCACTCCTCGGTCACCACAATTACCATGCCGTGCCTTTAAGGCTCGGCAGTTCCCGGGATTTGACTTGGAGTTCCGCACATGTGCAATGGGTCTGCCAAATTTACCGACCAAACTTTCATTGTGGCCCACCAGTTTTGGTGTGCAACGGCTGATTTAGCGGCCCTGTCAGCTCATTGCGCAATTCTGACAAATTTCTAAGCGGAGGGCGCAAACTTTTTCAAGCTGATAAAATTACCGCTCTGCCTGGGTTACCGCCCCAAATAAAGCGCAACCAAATTTCCACCACACTGTTCTGTTGGATATAGTTATTCCTTGGCACTTATGTTGCACGAATGTTACTTGCCACTTATCAGCCCAATCCTGAATGTTGTCCAGGTCTTACTGCATGCGGTCATGGACTGATCCATTATCTGAGGAGTTGGGAATGGAACTGAACACTTGCAATCATCAGTGAACATCCCCACTTCTGATTTTATAATGGAGGGAAGGTCATTGATGAAGCAGCTGAAGATGGTTGGGCCCAGGACACTGCCCTGAGGAACTGCTGCAGCGATGTCCAGGGGCAGAGCTTTGATCTGATCCGTTAGTTGTGTGATCACTTAGATCTGACTATATCATGCTGCTTTCTCTGCTAGCATACATGTAGTCCTGTGTTGCAGCTTCCCCAGGTTGGCACCTCATTTTTATGCTTTGTGCTGCTCTTGGCATGCTCTTCTGCACTCCTCATTGAACCAGGGCTGGTCCCCTGCCTGATGGTAATGGTAGAATGAGGGATATGTCAGGCCATGTGGTCGCATATTGTGGTGGAATATAATTCTGCTGCTGCTGTTGGCCCACAGCGCCTCATGGAAGGCGTTTTGAGCTGCTCAATCTGATCTGAATCCTTATCATTTAGCACGGTGTCAGTGCCATACAACACAAGGGAGGGTGTTCTCAGTGTGAAGATGAGACTTCGTCTCCACAAGGACTGCCACATGGTGGTCAGTGCTACCAATGCTGTCATGGGCAGATACATTTGGTGAGGATGATGTCAGGTAGGTTTTTCCTTCGTGGTGGTTCTCTCATCATCTGTCGCAGGCCCTGTCTAGCAGCTATATCCTTCAGGGCTCAGCCAGTAGTGGTGATACCGAGCCACTTTTGGTGATGGACATTGAAGTCCCCCATCCAGAGTACATTCTGTGCTCTTGCTACCCTCAGTGTTTCTTCCAAGTGGTGTTCAACATGGAGGTGTACTGATTCATCAGCTGAGGGAGAGTGGTAGGTGGTCATCAGCAGGAAATTTCCTTCTGGCTGTATACCACTTTGCCGCCACCTCTGGTGGGTTTGTCATGATGGTGGGACAGGACATACCAAGAGATGGTGAATAAGAAGTCTGGGACATTGGATGAAAGCTCTGTGATTCTGTGAGTATGACAATGTCAGACTATTGAACATAAGAATTAGGAACAGGAGTAGGCCATCTAGACCCTCGAGTCTGCTCCGCCATTCAACAAGATCATGGCTGATCTGGCCGTGGACTCAGCTCCACTTACCCGCCCGCTCCCCGTAACCCTTAATTCCCTTATTGGTTAAAAATCTATCTGTGATTTGAATACATTCAATGAGCTAGCCTCAACTGCTTCCTTGGGCAGAGAATTCCACAGATTCACAACCCTCTGGGAGAAGAAATTCCTTCTCAACTCGATTTTAAATTGGCTCCCCCATTTTTGAGGCTGTGCCCCCTAGTTCTAGTCTCCCCGACCAGTGGAAACAACCTCTATCTTGTCTATCCCTTTCATTATTTTAAATGTTTCTATAAGATCACCCCTCATCCTTCTGAACTCCAACGAGTAAAGACCCAATCTACTCAATCTATCATCATAAGGTAACCCTCTCATCTCCGGAATCAGCCTAGTGAATCGTCTCTGTACCCCCTCCAAAGCTAGTATATCCTTCCTTAAGTAAGGTGACCAAAAATGCACGCAGTACTCCAGGTGCGGCCTCATCAATACCTTATACAGTTGCAGCAGGACCTCCCTGCTTTTGTACTCAATGCCTCTCGCAATGAAGGCCAACATTCTATTCGCTTTCCTGATTACCTGCTGCACCTGCAAACTAACTTAAGAGTTTCATGCACAAGGACCCCCAGGTCCCTCTGCACCGCAGCATGTTGTAATTTCTCCCCATTCAAATAATATTCCCTTTTACTGTTTTTTTTTTCCCAAGGTGGATGACCTCACATTTTCCGACATTGTATTCCATCTGCCAAACCTTAGCCCATTCGCTTAACCTATCTAAATCTCTTTGCAGTCTCTCTGTGTCCTCTAGATAACCTGCTTTCCCACTAATCTTTGTGTCATCTGCAAATTTTGTTACACTACACTCTGTCTCCTTTTTCAGGTCATCTATGTATATTGTAAACAGTTGTGGTCCCAGCACCGATCCCTGTGGCACACCACTCACCACGATTTCCAACCCGAAAAGGACCCATTTATCCCGACTCTTTGCTTTCTGTTAGCCAGCCAATCCTTTATCCATGCTAATACATTTCCTCTGACTCTGCGTACCTTTATCTTCTGCAGTAACCTTTTGTGTGGCACCTTATCGAATACCTTTAGCAAATCTAAATACATCACATCCATCGGTACACCTCTATCCACCATGCTCGTTATATCCTCAAAGAATTCTAGTAAATTAGTTAAACATGATTTCCCCTTCATGAATCCATGTTGCGTCTGCTTGATTGAACTATTCCTATCTAGATGCCCCGCTATTTCTTCCTTAATGATAGCTTCAAGCATTTTCCCCACTACAGATGTTAAACTAACCGGCCTGTAGTTACCTGCCTTTTGTCTGCCCCCTTTATTAAACAGAGGCGTTACATTAGCTGCTTTTCAATCCGCTGGTACCTCCCCAGAGTCCAGAGAATTTTGGTAGATTATAACAAATGCATCTGCAAAACCTCCGCCATCTCTTTTAATACCCTGGGATGCATTTCATCAGGACCAGGGGACTTGTCTACCTTGAGTCCCATTAGCCTGTCCAGCACTACCCCCTTCGTGATAGTGATTATCTCAAGGTCCTCCCTTCGCACAATCCCGTGACCAGCAATTTTTGGCATGGTTGTTGTGTCTTCCACTGTGAAGACCGAAGCAAAATAATTGTTTAAGGTCTCAGCCATTTCCACATTTCCCATTATTAAATCCCCCTTCTCATCTTCTAAGGGACCAACATTTACTTTAGTCACTCTTTTCCGTTTTATATATCGGTAAAAGCTTTTACTATCTGTTTTTATGTTTTGCACAAGTTTACTTTCGTAATCTATCTTTCCTTTCTTTATTGCTTTCTTAGTCATTCTTTGCTGTCGTTTAAAATGTTCCCAATCTTCTAGTTTCCCACTAACCTTGGCCACCTTATAAGCATTGGTTTTTAATTTATTTCCTTTATTTCCTTGGTTATCCACAGCTAGTTATCCCTTCTCTTACCGCCCTTCTTTTTCACTGGAATATATTTTTGTTGAGCACCATGAAAGAGCTCCTTAAAAGTCCTCCACTGTTCCTCAACTGTGCCACCGTTTAGTCTGTGTTTCCAGTCCACTTTAGCCAATTCTGCCCTCATCCCACTGTAGTCCCCTTTGTTTAAGCATAGTACGCTCATTTGAGACACTACTTCCTCACCCTGAATCTATTTTACAAATTCAACCATACTGTGATCACCCATTCCGAGAGGATCTTTTACTAGGAGATCGTTTATTATTCCTGTCTCATTACACAGGACCAGATCTAAGGTAATTTGCTCCCTTGTAGGTTCTGTAACATGCTATTCTAAGAAACAATCCCGTATGCATTCTATGAATTCCTCCTCAAGGCTACCCTGTGCGATTTGATTTGACCAATCGATATGTAGGTTAAAATCCCCCTTGATTACTGCCGTTCCTTTTTCACATGCCTCCATTATTCCCTTGATTATTGCCCGCCCCACCGTGAAGTTATTATTTGGGGGCCTATAAACTACGCCCACCTGTGACTTTTTCCCCTTACTATCTCTAATCTCCACCCACAGTGATTCAACATTTTGTTCATTAGAGCCAATATCTCGTCTCTCACAACTGCCCTGATATCATCCTTTATTAACAAAGCTACCCTACCTCCTTTCCCTTCTTGTCTATCTTTCCGAATTGTCAGATACCCCTGTATGTTTAATTCCCAGTCTTGGCCCCCCCTGCAACCACGTTTCTGTAATGGACACCAAATCATACCCATTTGTAATGATTTGTGCCGTCAACTCATTTACTTTATTTTGAATGCTGCGTGCGTTTAGGTAGAGTGTTTTAATACTCGTTTTTAAAACCATGATTTTTAGTTTTGACCCCTCCTGCAGCCCCTTTATATTCATACATATTGTCCCTTCCTATCACCTTGTGATTTACACTTACCCCAGTGCTACTCTGCTCTGTTGCCTCCTGCCTTTTGCATTCTTTCTTGGGATCCTGTTCATCTGAGCTCTCACCCACTCTAACTAGCTCAGAGCCCTCTCCTGGGTTCTGAATACTGCTTGCATTGAGGCACCGAGCTTTCATGCTTGCCTTTTTATTACACTTTGACCCTTTAGAATTTTGCTGTACAGTGGCCGTTTTTGTTTTTTGCCTTAGGTTTCTCTGCCCTCCACTTTTACTCATCTCCTTTCTGTCTTTTGCTTTTGTCTCCATTTTGTTTCCCTCTGTCTCCTTGCATTGGTTCCCAACCCCCTGCAATATTAGTTTAACTCCCCCCCCCCCCCCCGCTACAGCACTAGCAAACACTCCCCCAAGGACATTGGTTCCAGTCCTGCCCAGGTGCAGACCGTCCGGTTTGTACTGGTCCCACCTCCCCCAGAACCAGTTCCAATGCCCCAGGAATTTGAATCCCTCCCTGCTGCACCACTGCTCAAGCCACATACTCATCTGATCTATCCTGCGATTCCTACTCTGACTAGCTCGTGGCACTGGTAGCAATCCCGAGATTACTACTTTTGAAGTCCTATGTTTTAATTTAGCTCCTAGCTCCTTAAATTCGTCTCGTAGGACCTCATCCCTTTTTTTAAATCTATATCCTTGGTACCAATGTACACTACGACAACTGGCTGTTCACCCTCCCTTTTCAGAATGTCCTGCACCCGCTCCGAGACATCCTTGACCCTTGCACCAGGGAGGCAACATACCATCCTGGAGTCTCGGTTGCGGCCACAGAAATGCCTATCTATTCCCCTCACAATTGAATCCCCTATCACTATTGCTCCCCCACTCTTTTTTCTGCCCTCCTGTGCAGCAGAGCCAGTCACGGTGCTATGAACTTGGCTGCTGCCGCCCTCCCCTGATGAGTCATCCCCCTCAACAGTACTCAAAGCGGTGTATCTGTTTTGCAGGGGGATGACCACAGGGGATCCCTGCACTAGCTTCCTTGCATTGCTCTTCCACTCCCTATCTGGCTGTGGACCCTTCACCTGCGGTAAGACCAACTCGCTACACGTGCTACCCACGTCATTCTCAGCATCGTGGATGCTCCAGAGTAAATCCACCCTCAGCTGCAATTCCGCAACGCGGACCGTCAGGAGCTGGAGGCGGATACACTTCCCGCACACGTAGTCGTCAGGGACACCGGAAGTGTCCGAGTTCCCACATGGTACAGGAGGAGCATATCACGTGACCGAGCTCTCCTGCCATGACTTAATCCTTAGATATACTTAAATTGGCAACAACAATGCTAAAGTTTACTCACTGTTATAGAGAGAAAAAAGAAAAACTACTCACCAATCACCAACCCCCTTGGCTGTGACGTCACCTTTGTTTCTTTCTACTTCTTTTTTGCCTTCTCCCTGTAGCTGCACAAGATGGGCCTTTATAGGCCTCTCGCCGACCCCGGACTCATGCCTCAGCGACGCACGTCATGCTGACATGTTGGTGTGACAGCTCGCCCAATTTTGAAGCAAATCCCTAGGAGTTAGTGAGCAGGACTTTGCTGGGTGGGCTGGGCTGGGTGTGCCATTGTCGTGGCCAAAGTAAGTGCTGAGGTCAATACTGGGTGGTCTGTCTGGTTTTATTCTTAATATTGTTTTCTGCAGCAGGTCTGTTACAACTGAGTGGCTTGTGAGGGCAGTTGAGAATCGACCACATTGCTGCGAGTCTGGAGTCACATAGGCCAGATCAGGTAAGGACGGCAGGTAATTGAGCATTTAGTACAGTCACACACTATGGGGATATTGAGTATTTAGTAAAGTCTCACTATGGGGATATTGAGCATTTAGTACAGTCTCACTATGGGGATATTGAGTATTTAGTAAAGTCTCACACTATGGGAATATTGAGCATTTAATACAGTCTCACAGTATGGTGTTTTACTGCGAATACCACCCCTTTCCCTTCAATAGTGTTGTCATGCTTCAGGATGATTAAAGAATATTGACTAAATGCTCAATATATCCATTTGTAGTTGTCAAGGCCGGCATTTATTGGCCATCACTAGTTGCCTCTTGAGAAGCTGGTGGTGGTGAGCCTGCTTCTTGAGCTGCTGCAGTCCGTGTGGTAAAGGTGCTCCCACAGTGCTCTTAGGTAGGAAGTACCAGGATTTTGAATGAGAGACAATGAAAGAACGGATGATGCATCTCAAAGTCGGGTTGGTTTGAGAGTTAAGAAACACATGTTTTATTTAAAGAGGGCTTTGTGTTATTGGAATTGTAAAATTTTACAGCACTGAAGGAAGCTATTCGGCCCATCGTGCCCATGTCAACACAAATGTTATATGTTCAACCAGCCCCCCAAAAATTATTGTATGAAACACATTTGATTGTGAATGGACAAAAATACATTTAATATTTGCTTTGTTATCAGGAACACAGAGTGGGAGTGTAGGTATATACTGCAGGGAATAGTGGTAAATACCAAAACATCCAGCATCTAAATCACACCAGGGAGCTAAATGCCCTTTACAAACCATTAGATAAGTTTAAATAATGATGCAATGGCTTAGGGGGAAAAAGTGATTATCGACCATTTTTGATGTGCTAACATCGCTTGAGCGCTAATTTTAGCGCCTGCCGATATTTAGTGGCGGACGTGTCGATATTGATTTTTAGTGCCCTAAGAGTGGAGTGGAGCACTAAGGGAAATGTTTCACACTTCTCTTGGGGCACTAAGCTGGTAGCACTACCGAAGGTCTGGTGCTAACATAAGCAGCATCCACCGCTCAAAGGGAAGCTTCGCTGTAAAAAATGAAAATTTAAAAAACGTTACAATTCAAATAATTAAGACATCAGGAACACCAAATAAAGTAGAATCAATACACAAAGTTAAATAAAATCGCTTAAACTTACCGTATACACTCATCCCTTTCATTAGTGCCAGCCTTTTCTGGCGTGATTAGTGCCAGCTGGTAAGCCAGGCGATAACATACAAGTTGGCTTTCATGGGCCGGGGTGTTGCATACTGGCGCAACATTCCTTGGAGCTAATATTGGTGCTGCCGCTAAAACTCTATTCAAGTTGGCAAGCAGCGCTAATATCGCTGTGCCTTGGCGATAAGCCTTTAACGCCCAGTAGCGCCCTTCGACAGCGCTAACAGGTGCCGCTAATCTATTCAATTTCTCGCCCTTAGCCTTTTTTAATTTTAGTTGCCACATATCATTCCTTGGTGGGGCTTGGGTACACTTCTTCAGGGGCCAGCGCCAATTTAATACCCATCATCATCTGAGAAACAGGAATCACTGGATAATAGTCAGCACCAATAATCCTGGTTGGTTTATCCCTCCCTACCCCTGGGGTATTAAAGACAGCCACTGCACCCAAACTGCTCCACTGGCTTAAATCAGTAAACTCAGGATACTTATTTTAATTGAAAGGAAATTGCAGTATTAATGGTGTGGCCCGCAAGTCTCTGATTTGTTATGCTGCTTGTCCGACATCCAAATTTCCTCCAATTGAATACTTGGCAGACCGATGCCAGTGTCTTTGGACCCCACCACAAACGTCATTCCTTAGCCACTGACTCTATTTCCCCCCTCCCTGCCTACTCTGATACTTATTTTAATTGAAAGGGAATTGCAATACAAATGCTTTAGCCCACATCTGGTTGGGATGGTCTTTAAGACACTCCTGAACACCTCCCTCTTCGATCGAGCTTTTGATCACCTGTTGGGGTCAAGTGTTGTCCTATAACACTCCTGAGAAGTGCCTTGGGGCATTTTATCACATTAAAGTCGCTATATAAATGCAAGTTTTTGTCTTTGTTCTGTTGATTGATGACCTCAGTGATAACTCCAAGGTTCCGAAATTGAGTTGCTAACGCCAGCTGATACCGCTGGCATTAGGCGTTAACTGGGCGGCAGCAGCTCAGCGCCGGCGTTAGGAAGGGTTGCTGCCTGGTGCAAAATTCGGTTCTGGCTTTTCAAGAGTGTAAAGAATTGCCGCCCCGCCGACTATCAACATGGAAATCATGACGTCAGTTCGCGTGCAACGTCTCGTGGGTGCCAGTCTCGCCAAATTCCCTGATGGCATGTTGCATCTGCTGACTACTCAGCTTTACTACTAGGATTTCCCAAACATTGCTGGGCTTCAGTCTGGAGCCATTGGTAACTCACATCTCACTGCTGCCTCTGCAACTCAATGGGGGCAGTGATGGCACACCACATCATCCTCATTCCACATCATTGGAATGGAGCATTAACGGCACTCAGCATTATTAATTTGTTAAATAAATCCAGCAAAGAGGTGGCAGAGTAAAAGAGATATACCACCAGATCTGATTCTCTGCCAATTGCTGGTCAATTTGCACCGTTAGCCTCGCTAAAGGTGATAAAGGTCCCTTCTCACTGGGAGGCTCCCCACTGAATTTAATGGCTATCGTGAAACTGCTTGGTTTATGATAGTATTGAAATTATTCTGGCCACAGCCATTAAAAGCTGATAATTTATGCTGTAGAAAACCCTGCTCATGGTCCTCACATGACATTCAAGCATAAAGGGACCAATGAAACTTTGGTTTCTCACTCCAGCAGATAGTAAATCGTGTGTTTAAATTTTACCTGTCCTGGCGGTCTTTCTGTGCCAGTCTTGCCATCCATACTTCTGTTAGTGTCGGGAGGTCATCATTTTTAGCAAAGTTGCTTGGACATTCAGAAGATGGTCACACATTCAAATGCGAATTAGTTAGATTTCTTTTAAAAAATAAAATTTTGGGACAGTATATGAATAATTTGAGACATGACACGTGGTGAGTGAAACATGGTTGGAAAAAGATCCCTTTGCAACTATGATTCCCAAAGCTCTCCACCACTGGGGTTTCACTTGAGTCATAGAAACATAGAAAATAGGTGCAGGAGTAGGCCATTCAGCCCTTTGAGCCTGTACCGCTATTCAATAACTTCATAGCTGACCATTCTTTCAGTACCCCTTTCCTGCTTTTTCTCCATACCCCTTGATCCCCTTAGCCGTAAGGGCCATATCAAACTCCCTCTTAAATATATCCAATGAACTGGCATCAACAGCTCTCTGCGGCAGGGAATTCCACAGGTTAACAACTCTGAGTGAAGAAATTTCTCCTCATCTCAGTCATAAATGGCCGACCCCTTATCCTAAGACTATGTCCCCTGGTTCCGGATTTCCCAAATATCGGGAACATTCTTCCCGCATCTAACCTGTCCAGTCCCGTCAGAATCTTATACGTTTCTATGAGATCCCCTCTCATCCTTCTAAACTCCAGTGAATAAAGGACCAGTTGATCCAGTCTCTCCTCATATGACAGGCCAGCCATCCCTGGAATCAGTCTGGTGAACCTTCGCTGCACTCCCTCAATAGCAAGAACGACCTTCCTCAAATTAGGAGACCAAAACTGAATGCAATATTCCGGGTGAGACCTCACTAAGGCCCTATACAACCCTGCTACTATACTCAAATCCCCTAGCAATGAAGGCCAACATACCATTTGCCTTCTTTAAAGCCTGCTGTGCCTGCATGTCCACTTCCAGTGACTGATGAACCATGACACCCAGGTCTTGTTGCACCTCCCCTTTTCCGAATCTGCCGCCATTCAGATAATGTTCTGCCTTTGTGTTTTTGCCCCCAAAATGGATAACCTCACATTTATCCACATTATACTGCATCTGCCATGCATTTGCCCACTTGCCTAACCTGTCTAAGTCACCCTGTAGCCTCTTAGCATCCTCCTCACAGCTAAAACCGAGACCCAGTTTAGTGTCATCCGCAAACTTGGAGATATTACACTCAATTCCTTCATCTAAATCGTTAATGTATATTGTAAAGAGCTGGGGTCCCAGCACTGAGCCCTGGAGCACTCCACTAGTCACTGCCTGCCATTCTGAAAAGGACCCGTTTATCCCGACTCTCTGCTTCCTGTCTGCCAACCAGTTCTCTATCCACGTCAGTACATTACCCCAATACGATGCGCTTTGACTTTGCACACCAATCTCTTGTGTGGGACCTTGTCAAAAGCCTTTTGAAAGTCCAAATACACCACATCCACAGTTTTCCATTGTCCACTCTGCCAGTTACATCCTCAAAAAATTTCAGAAGATTCGTCAAGCATGATATCCCTTTCATAAATCTATGCTGACTTGGTCCGATCCTGTCACTGCTTTCCATATGCACTGCTATTTCATCCTTAATAATTGATTCCAACATTTTCCCCACTACTGATGTCAGGCTAACCGGTCTATAATTACCCATTTTCTCTCTCCCTCCTTTTTTAAAAAGTGGTGTTACATTAGCTACCCTCCAGTCCATAGGAACTGATCCAGAGTTGATAGACTGTTGGAAAATGATCACCAATGCATCCACTATTTCTCGGGCCACTTCCCTAAGTACTATGGGATGCAGACTATCAGGCCCCAGGAATTTATCAGCCTTCAATCGCATCAATTTCACGAACACAATTTCCCGCCTAATAAGGATATCCTTCAGTTCCTCCTTCTCACTAGACCCACTGTCCCCTAGTACATTCGGAAGGTTATTTGTGTCTTCCTTCGTGAAGACAGAACTGAAGTATTGGTTCAATTGGTCTGCCATTTCTTTGATCCCCATTATAAATGCACCTGAATCCGACTGCAAGGGACCTACGTTTGTCTTCACTAATCTTTTTCTCTTCACATATTTATAGAAGCTTTTGCAGTCAATGTTTAATGTTCCCTGCTAGCTTCCTCTCGTACTCTATTTTCCCCCTCTCTTAATTAAACTCTTAGTCGTCCTCTGTTGAATTCTAAATTTCTCCCAGTCCTCAGGTTTGTTGCTTTTTTTTTTAAAAACCAATTTATATGCCTCTTCCTTGAATCTAACACAATCCTTAATTTGCCTTGTTAACCACGGTTGATCCATCTTCCCCATTTTATTTTTACTCCAGCCAGGGATATACAATTTCTGAAGTTCATCCATGTGATCTTTAAATGTTTGCAATTGCTTATCCACGGTCAACCCTTTAAGTATTCTTTGCCAGTCTATTCTAGCCAATTCACACCTCGTCTGTCGAAGTTACCTTTCCTTAAGTTCAGGACCCTCGTTTCCAAATTAACTTTGACACTCTCCATCTTAAGGAATTCTACCATATTATGGTCACTCTTCCCCAAGGGGCCTCGCACAACAAGATTTCTAATTAGTCCCTTCTCATTATTCATCACCCAGTCTAGGATGGCCAGCTCTCTGGTTGGTTCCTCGACATATTGGTCTAGAAAACCATCCCTAATACACTCCAGGAACTCCTCCTCCACCGCATTGCTACCAGTAAGTTAGTCCAATCAATATGTAGCTTAAATGATTACTGCTGTACCTTTATTGCACACCTCCCTTATTTCTTGTTTGATGCTGTCCCCAACCTCACTACTACTATTTGGTGGCCTGTACACAACTCCCACTAGTGTTTTCTGCCCTTTGGTATTCCGTAGCTCCACCCATACCGATTCCACATCATCCAAGCTAATGTCCTTCCTTACAATTGCATTGATTTCATCTTTAACCAGCAACGCCACCCCACCTCCTTTTCCTTTTTGTCTATCCTTCCTAAATGCTGAATACCCTTGGATGTTGAGTTCCCAGCCTTGGTACCCCTGGAACCATGTCTCCGTGATGCCAATCACATCGTATCCGTTAATTGCTATCTGCACAATTAATTCATCCACCTTATTCCGAATACTCCTCGCATTGAGGCACAGAGCCTTCAGGCTTGTCTTCTTAACACACTTTGCCCCTTTAGAATTTTGCTGTAATGTGGCCCTTTTTGTTTTTGCCTTGGGTTTCTCTGCCCTCCACTTTTACTATTCTCCTTTCTATCTTTTGCTTCTGCTTCCATTTTACTTCCCTCTGACTCCCTGCATAGAAACATAGAAAATAGGTGCAGGAGTAGGCCATTCGGTCCTTCGAGCCTGCACCGCCATTCAATGAGTTCATGGCTGAACATGCAACCTCAGTACCCCATTCCTGCTTTCTCACCATACCCCTTGATCCCCCTAGTAGTAAGGACTACATCTAACTCCCATCCCCCTGCCATATTAGTTTAACTCCTCCCCAACAGCACTTTCAAACACTCCCCCTAGGACATTGATTCTGGTCCTGCCCAGGTGCAGACCGTCCGGTTTGTACTGGTCCCACCTCCCCCAGAACTGGTTCCAATGTCCCAGGAATTTGAATCCCTCCCTTCTGCACCACTCCTCAAGCCACATATTCACCTGAGCTATCCTGCGATTCCTACTCTGACTAGCACATGGCACTGGTAGCAATCCTGAGATTACTACCTTTGAGATCCTACTTTTTAAATATAGCTCCTAGCTCCCTAAATTTGTCTTGAAGGACCTCATCCTATTTTTTACCTATATCGTTGGTACCTATATGCACCATCACAACTGGCTGTTCACCCTCCCAAAATGTCCTGCAACCACTCCGAGACATCCTTGACTCTAGCACCAAGGAGGCAACATACCATCCTGGAGTCTCGCTTGCAGCTGCAGAAACATTTATCTATTCCCCTTACAATAGAATCCTCTACTATAGGTCTCCCACTCTTTTTCCTGCCCTCCTGTGCAGCAGAGCCACCCACGATGCCATGGACTTGGCTGCTGCTGTCCTGCTGAGTCATGCCCCCCAAAATACCCAAAGCGGTGTATCTGTTTTGGAGGGGGGTGCACTACCTTCCTTCCACTGCTCTTCCTGTTGGTCATCCATTCCCTATCTGTCTGTGTAACTTTTACCTGCAGTCTGGGCAACTCACTAAACGTACTATTCACGATATCCTCAGCATCGCGGATGCTCCAGAGTGAATCCACTCGCAGCTCCAGTGCTGCAATGCGGTCGGTCAGGATCTGCAGCAGGATACACTTCCCGCACATCTAGTCGTCAGGGGCACTGGCAGCGTCCCTGAGTTCTCACAGAGCACAGGAGGAGCATAATATGTGTCTGAGATCTGCTGTCATGACTTAACCCCTAGATTAACTTAATTTAGCAACAACACTGATAAAGGTTACCTACTGATAAAGAAAAACGACTCACCAATCACTTATCCCCTTGGCTGTGACGTCACCGTGCGATTTTTTTTTCTCTCTCTACTTCTTTGTTTACCTTCTGCCCCTGCTGCAGCTGCACCGGCTGACCTTTTGTAGGCCGCTCCTCCCCGACGCTCTCGGGCCTCTTGTTGGCCGCTCCTCCCCACTCGAAGTCCCACTGCCTCCGATGCTCTCGGGCCTCTTGTTGGCCATTGCTCCCCGCTCCAAGTTCCGCTGCCTCCCCCGCTCTCGGGCCTTTTGTAGGCTGCTCCTCCCCGCTCGAAGTCCCGCTGCCTCCGACGCTCTCGGGCCTTTTGTAGGCTGCTCCTCCCCGCTCGAAGTCCCGCTGCCTCCGACACTCTCGGGCCTCTTGTAGGCCGCTGCTCCCCGCTCGAAGATAAAAGCGGAACGTTTATTGCTGGATCAGTGAGCACGTGTTCAGGAGCGGTCGAGCATTCAAACCAAACCGGTGTCTGCTCGCCTTGGTGCCGTGCTGGACCACATGATCCACCCCGACCAGTCATACACGGTCCCGGGCCGGACAATCCACGATAACATCCATCTGGTCCGGGACCTCATCCATTGTTCCCAGGAGGCTGGTCTGTCGGTCGCCTTCCTATCCCTCGACCAAGAGAAGGCGTTCGACAGGGTGGATCACGACTATCTGCTCGGAACTCTGCGCGCTTTCGGGTTCGGGACGCATTTCGTCGCCCGGATCCGACTTTTGTACGCCGCCGCGGAGTGTCTGATTAAGGTTAACGGGTCCTTGACGGCGCCCCTTCGCTTTAGGAGAGGGGTGCGCCAGGGATGCCCCATGTCCGGCCAGTTATACGCCGTTTGCGTGGAGCCTTTCCTGCGCCTCTTGCGGACGAGGTTGACGGGACTGGCTCTGCAAGGGCCGGGCGTGGAGGTCGTCCTCTCGGCTTACGCCGATGACGTGCTCCTCGCGATAGAGGATCCCGCTGACCTGCGGAGAATGCGTGAGTGCCAGGAGATTTACTCGGCCGCGTCCTCCGCCAGGATCAACTGGGAGAAATGTTCCGGACTCCTGGTGGGTCAGTGGCGGGTGGACTCCCTGCCGGAGGAGCTCAGGCCTTTTGCCTGGAGCACGACCCATCTCCTCTATCTGGGAGTCTACCTTAGCCCCGACGAGGGAGCCTGGCCGGCGAACTGGCAGGAGCTGGAGGCCAAGGTCGCCGCTCGCCAAGGGCGCTGGACATGACTGCTCCGAGTGCTGTCCTACAGGGGTCGAGCGCTAGTCATAAACCAGCTGGTGGCCGCAATGCTGTGGTACCGGCTGGTCACTTTGACCCCTCCCCCTGCGTTTGTCGCCAAGATACAGAAGAAGCTGGTGGACTTCTTCTGGAACAACAGGAAGCACTGGGTCTCTGCCGCGGTCTTGAGTCTCCCGCTTGAGGAGGGCGGTCAGTCGTTGGTGTGCGTCAGCGCCCAGCTCGCGACTTTCCGTCTTCAGACCCTGCAGAGATACCTTTACGTCGAGCCCGCTCCTAGGTGGTGCGCTCTGGCGAGGTATTTCTTCCGCCAGCAGCTCGACCTCAATTATGACACGCAGCTCCTGTTTGTGAACTTGGGGGGTGCCAGGACCGCCCTCCGGGAGCTGCCTGTCTTTTACAGGGAACTCATCAGGGTCTGGAACAAAGTCTCCACCAAGCGCAGCTCTCCGCCGGCTGGAGTGGCGGCCGTCCTGCAGGAACCGCTGCTCGGGAATCCGTACCTCCACGGCCGAGGTTTTATGTGGCGGTCGGAAGAGAGGGCTGTGGCTGGTGAGGTGACCAGGGTCAGGGACCTGCTCGATGGCGGAGGAGCGGGCTGGATGGCGCCAGACACGCTGGCGCGGCGCCTAAATTCTGCCAACGTCCGCCACGTGGCCGATGCCATCGAGTCGCTAAAAACAGCTCTGGGCCCTGACTCCGTTAGGTGCATCGAGGAGGCTCAAGCACGTGGGGAGATCCCGTCCGAACTGACCCCCGTCCGGACGGAATTCCTCATCGGCGCCAAACCCCGGAACCTCCCTCGGGGGCCGGCGCCTCACAACTTGAGCCGCCTCGGGGAAATCCCCTCCGTGCCTTTCAGTTCCGCGCGGAGGGGTTTCCTGTACAGGCTGCTTCTGCACACCCTCAACTTTGCCATCCTCGCCGGCCGTCCGGACACGCCATGGCGTACCATCTTGCCGTCCGGAGGAGGCGGGGGTCCCCGATGGAGGGCCCTCTACGCAGGGGTCCTCCCACTATTCATCGGGGACTTGGCCTGGAGGGTGGTGCACGGAGCAGTGCCGTGCAACAAATTTTTAAGCCAGTTCATGGACTCCCAGGCCGCCTGCAATTTCTGCGGTCTGGAAGAGTCCGTGTTCCATGTTTTTATGGAATGCACAAGGTTGCAGCCCCTGTTTTATTATTTGAAGGGGCTGCTCCTGAAATTCTGGCTGCACTTCAGTCCCACTCTCCTGATCTTTGGGCACCCTGTGCAGAGGGGAGCGGGTAGGTCCGAAGGCCTCCTCGTAGGACTGCTCCTGGGCACGGCCAAGGGTGCCATCAGCCGGTCCAGGCAGCGGGCGGTCGAGGGGGTCGTTCAACCTGACTGCCTGCTCTTACATCCGGTCCAGGGTGTCCTTGGAGATGGAGCACGCGGTGTCCACCGGTACGCTCGCGGCCTTCCGCGAGAGGTGGGCACCGGAGGGACTGGAGTGCATCATCACGCCCGGCAACCAAATTTTAATTTGATTTTACGTTTTTAAGTTTAATTTGTTTTAATTGCCGGTGCTTTTAGTGTCCCCCTTCCCTTTTATAGGGGGCACTGGAAAAATTTGATTTTAGCGCCCCAAAAAAAAACCAAAAACCAAAAAAAAAAAAAGGGGCCTTGAAAATGTCTGCTGTGTCACCCAGGTCGGGTGGCATGGTTTTAATGTTTTATGTTTTTGCAGGTTAACTCAAAAGAGTTTCAAACCAAACCGGGAAAGCGCGAGCGGCCGAAGAGAGAACGGGATAAAAGCGAGGTTGTGATTGGAGCAGCAGCGAACGTCTGGAAGAGCGGGACAAAAGCTGAGCGGTAATTGGTGGGTGAGTGAGCGGGAGGCGAGGAAGCGCCAGAGGGAGATGAAGAGCTTTATGGCGGAGGGAGGGTGAGGGGAAATGTCCCGATAGCCAGCCCGCCTCTCAGGAGATGCCCGCCGGGCCGGATGAAGCTGTGGGACGGCCGGCATGCGGCCTGTTTGGATTGAAGAGCCGGCGTCCCGCCCCAGGGCAAGATGGGAAGCGGCGGCCCGCTCAGGGTCGCGGGGGGGAGGGGGAAAATCCCCCAAAGGCCGCAACTTGAAGAGTTAAACCGGGCCGCTCGGGGCCATTGTCTCTCTTTCACCTGCGGAGACATAAATTATTGATGAATTATTGATCATCAGCAAAACCTGCCTCAACTCGAAGCATCTCGAACAGTGAAAACATACAGCGCTCCTGAATGTTAAGAACCTGAAATAGAAATGAGCCGCATCTGAGACAAAAGATAAGTTGATGTTTGGCAGTGACCCTCCATCATCAGAAGTGACCACAAGGCACGGATCTCCAGCTGCGATTACAGGGAGGGGAGAGAGAGAGAGCCTTGATTGATCGCTGAAAGCATTGAAGGAAAGGCGTCATCATCATAGGCAGTCCCTCGGAATCGAGGAAGACTTGCTTCCTTCCACTTCTGCAGTGAGTTCTTTGATGGCTGAACAGTCCAATACATAAAAACATAGAAAATAGGTGCAGGAGTAGGCCAATTGACCCTTCGAGACTGCACCACCATTCAATAAGATCATGGCTGATCATTCCCTCAGTACCCCTTTCCTGCTTTCTCTCCATACCCCTTGATCCCCTTAGCCGTAAGGGCCATATCTAACTCCCTCTTGGATATATCCAATGAACTGGCATCAATAACTTTCTGCGGCAGGGAATTCCACAGGTTAACAACTCTGAGTGAAGAAGTTTCTCCTCATCTCAGTCCTAAATGGCCTACCCCTTATCCTAAGACTGTGTCCCCTGGTTCTGGACTTCCCCAACATCGGAACAATCTACCCGCATCTAACCTGTCCCGTCCTGTCAGAATCTTGTATGTGTCTATGAGATCCCCTCTCATCCTTCAAAACTCCAATGTATAAAGGCCCAGTTGATCCAGTCTGTAGTGTCCCTGCACCTTACTACAAACTCACACGAGGCATATATATATATATCAGATACAGTCACTCTGTGACCTTCACCTTTATAGCCAGGACCAAGGAGTGCTGACCCTGGGTGGGACCTCCCCTTTTATAACTGGAAACCCAGGTGAGGAGTTTCTTCCACAAGTTCACCCCCTGTGGTCAGGGTGTGCATAGGGTACAGGGTACAGTGTACATGAGTTACAGTGACATGACTATGTCATTGCAAGATGGTTAAATACATGACATCACCTCCCCCCTTAAGTCTTTTTGTTTCAGAGGTTAAACCTGTCAGGTGGTTGATGCTCTCGTGGAGCGCCGCAGTTGTGGCTCTGGTGGCTGAGCCTCGGCACACATCTCTGTCACTTGAGGTGATTCTGGCCTGTCCGGGCTGGCCGCAGGGACTGTGCATGCTGAGGACTGTCTTTGTTGCTCGTCCGCTGGCAGTGGTGTGGGTGTCATCTCATGCTCTTCTTCAGGTTCCTCCGTGTCTATGCTGAACCTTTTCTTTACTTGGTCCAAGTGTTTGCGGCATATCTGCCCACTGTTTAGTCGGACCACCATGACTCTATTTCCTTCTTTGCCAATTACGGTGCCCTCAAGCCACTTGGGTCCCAAAGCATGCTTGAGAACAAATACCGAGTCGTCTATTTCTATACACCTCTCCCTTGAGTTTTGATCATGGAGCTTGGTTTAGGACTGGCGCTTGCCCTCAACAATGTCTGCCAGGGCTGGGTGAATGAGGGACAGGCACGTCTTGACCATGCTTTTCATGAGGAGTTCCGCTGGCGGGACTCCCATGAGCGAGTGCAGGCGGGACCTGTAGGCCAGCAGGAGGCGCGATAGGCGATACTGAAGGGAGGTTCCTTGGATGCGTAGCATGCCCTGTTTTATGTCTTGGACCGCCCATTCCGCCTGGCCGTTGGAAGCCGGCTTGAACGTCGCTGTCCTGACGTGCTTGATACCATTGCCCGACATAAACTCCTGGAATTCATGGCTGGTGAAACACGGGCCATTGTCGCTAACTAGGATGTCCGGCAAGCCATGGGTCATGAAAACCATACGCAGACTCTGCACGGTGACGGATGTCGTGCACGAGTTAAATATGATGCACTCGATCCACTTCGAGTATGCATCAACAGCGATCAGGAACATTTTCCCCATGAACGGGCCCGCATAGTCTACGTGAATACGTGACCATAGTCTGGTGGGCCAGGGCCATGTGCTGAGTGGGGCCTCCCTGGGGGCATTGCCCAGCTGGGCACACGTCGTGCACCTGCGAACCCAGTGTTCCAGGTCTGAGTCAATCCCCGGCCACCATACATGTGACCGGGCAATAGCCTTTATTAACACGATGCCAGGGTGTTCATTGTGGAGTTCCCTGATGAACGCTTCCCTTCCTTTCTGGGGCATGACTACCCGGCTGCCTCATAGCAGGCAGTCGGCTTGGATGGAGAGCTCATCCATCCATCTCTGAAATGGTCTGACTTCCTCGGGGCACGCCCTGTGTGCGGGCGCCCAATCCCCAGTCAGAACACATTTCTTTATCATGGATAGGAGGGGGTCCTTGTTGGTCCAGAGTTTGATCTGGTGGGCTGTGATGGGGGAGCCCGCAGTGTCAAAAGCCTCAACGGCCATGACCATCTCCGCGCTCTGCTCCGACGACCCCTTGGTGGTGGCCAGTGGGAGCCTGCTGAGCGCGTCAGCGCAATTTTCAGTGCCTGGCCGGTGCCGTATGGTGTAGTCATATGCAGCCAGCGTGAGGTCCCAGCACTGTATGCGAGCTGACGCATTGGCGTTGACAGCCTTGCTGTCGGACAACAAGGATGTTAACGGCTTGTGGTCCATCTCTAGCTCGAACTGTCTACCAAAAAGGTACTGGTGCATCTTTTTTACACCGTAAACACACGCGAGTGCTTCCTTCTTGACCATGCCGTATCCGCGCTCTGCCTGGGAGAGTGACCTGAAGGTGTAAGCCACCGGTTGGAGTCGGCCGTCATCATTGCCCTGCTGCAACACACACCCAACCCCATAGGATGACTGATCGCATGTTAAGACCAGTTGTTTACAGGGGTCATACAAAGTCTGCAGTTTGTTGGAACACAGCAGGTTCCTCGCCTTATTGAAAGCCTGTTCTTGACAGTCCCCCCAAAACCATTCACAATCTTTACGCAGGAGCATGTGTAACGGCTCCAACAATGTGCTTAAGTTCGGCAGAAAGTTCCCAAAATAGTTCAAAAGTCCCAGGAATGATCGCAACTCTGACGTGTTGCCGGGCTTGGGTGCCCGGCGGATCGCCTCCGTTTTTGATTCGGTGGGCCGGATCCTGTCTGCGGCAACCCTCCTGCCCAAAAACTCGACCTCTGGGGCCAAAAACACGCACTTGGCCTTTTTCAGCCACAATCCAACCCGATCCAATCAGTGTAGCACTTCCTCCAGGTTGTGGAGGTGTTCTTCGGTGTCTCGACCTGTTATGAGAATGTCGTCTTGGAATACGATCGTTCCAGGAATGGATTTGAGCAAGCTTTCCATGTTTCTCTGAAAGATGGCTGCTGCTGAACGAATGCCAAACGGACACCTGTTTTAGACAAATAATCCCTTGTGCATCGTGATAGTGGTCAGAAGCTTGGATTCTTCAGCCAGTACCTGAGTCATGTAGTCCGAAGTGAGGTCCAACTTAGTGGACAGCTTGTCCCCTGCCAGCGTGGCAAAAAGGTCCTCCGCTCTCAGAAGCGGGTATTGGTCTTGCAGCGATACTCGGTTGATGGTGGCTTTGCAGTCGCCACAAATCTTAACCGAGCCATCTGCTTTGAGGATGGGAACGATGGGACTTGCCCAGTCGCTGAATTCAACGGCCGAAATTATGCCCTCTCTGAGCAGTCTGTCCAGTTCACATTCAATTTTTTCACGCATCACATACGGCACCGCTCTGGCTTTGTGGTGCACTGGTCTGGCGTCCGGAGTGATGCGTATCACTACTTTAGTGCCCTTGAACGTTCCGACACCAGGTTGAAACAGTGACCCAAATTTTTGCAAGACCTGTGAGCATGAACTTCACTCTACGGATGAAATGGCGTACACATCCCCCCATTTCCAATTCATCTCGGCTAGCCAACTCCTCCCCAAAAGCGCGGGGCCATTTCCCGGAACGATCCAGAGGGGCAGCTGGTTCTGTAATCCATTATGTATTACCACCAAGTTTGCACTGCCCAGCACTGGGATCATCTCTTTGGTGTACGTCCGTAGCTGCGTCTCAATACGTTCCAGTTTGGGCCTGCTAGCTCTGTGTGGCCATAGTCTCTCAAATTGTTGGGCACTCATGAGTGACTGGCTAGCTCCCGTATCCAGCTGCCATTCAGTAAGACTTTCATCATCATGGGTGGCGTTTTAGTGTATGAGCTGTGGACATCAGCCACATGAACCCGCTGAACTTCAGCATCTATGGCTTTACGCCAGGCCTCATCCTGCATTGCAGACCCCTCGTCTGGTTCCTCCGTCTCGCAGATTAGCCTCGCTACTGCCTTTTTGCACATCCTGGCCAAGTGTCCAATGACATTACAAATCCTACAGGTATATTGCTGGAACCTGCAGCTTTTCACAGTGTGTCTACCCCCGCACCTCCAGGATGAGCTGAGATTGAGATTGCTGTTAACAAAAGGACTATTACCAGGTGTTCCTCTCTGATTGCCCATTTGGCTGTTTCTAAGCACTCTGATGATGGGTGTTAATGGTCCCATCGCGGGACGCATTGTTCCTCGAGATGGCATGAATTGCCGATCCCCTTTCCCTTGTCCTTGTTGCGGGCCCACCCTAGAGCCTGTTGCTGCCTGGGCGGTTTCGAAATGCCCTTGCCTGATTGCGGGGTCCCGAGCCGCATTCACCATGTTAACTCCCTGGTCCGTCGCCACGTTTGGACCAGGGCTGCGTGTGTAAATTAGCTTGGTCTCTTCTTCCGCTGTCATAAAGGTATAAGCTATCAACACCGCCCCTTCCAAAGTCAAGTACTTAGTCTTTATGAGCTTCCTGAAACTGCGACATGATTAATGCCCTTGATGAAAAAGTCCCTTAACATCTCCCTCCTGCAGGCATCGGAGAACTTACAGAGACTGACCAAGCGTCACAGTTCCGCCACGAAGTCCGAGACGTTTTGTCCCTCCCGACGCCGGTGAGAGTAGAACCGGTGCTGGGCCATGTATTCATTACTCACCGGCTTGAGATGCTCACTGATCAGCTGTCGGAGCTTTTCAAAGCACTTGTCCGCCGGCTTTTCGGGTGCGAGCAGGTCTTTCATCAGTGCATGCGTCTGTGGTCTGCAGCTGGTCAGTAGATGCGCCCTCCGCTTGTCAGCCGCTGTCTCTTCCAGCCAGTCCTTTGTGACAAAGCTCTGCTGGAGTCTTTCCACGAAGGCGTCCCAGTCCTCACCCACACAATAACGTTCCTCTGTGCCACCGGTGGCCATCCTCGTGGTTCGGTGATTCCCGTTTCTCTTCGCCAAATGTAGTGTCCCTGCACCTTACTACAAACTCACACAAGGCATAGATATATCAGACACGGTCACTCTGTGACCTTCACCTTTATTGCCAAGACCAAGGAGTGCTGAGCCTGGGTGGGACCTCCCCTTTTATACCTGGAAACCTAGGTGAGGAGTGTCTCCCGCAAGTTCACCCCCTGTAGTCAGGGTGTGCATTTCTAGGGTACAGGTACAGTGTACATGAGTTACAGTTACATGACTATGTCATTGCAAGATGGTTAAATACATGACACAGTCTCTCCTCATATGTCAGTCCAGCCATCCCGGGAATCAGTCTGGTGAACCTTCACTGCACTCCCTCAATAGCAAGAACATCCTTCCTCAGATGAGGAGAGCTAAACTGAACACAATATTCCAGGTGAGGCCTCACCAATGCCCTGTACAACTGCTGTAAGACCTCCCTGCTCCTGTACTCAAATCTCCTAGCTATGAAGGTCAACATACTATTTGCCTTCTTCACCACCTGCTGTACCTGTATGCCAACTTTCAGTGGCTGATGAACCATGATAGCCAGGTCTCGTTGCACCTCCCCTTTTCCTAATCTGCCACCATTCAGATAATATTCTGTCTTCGCGTTTTTGCCCCCAAAGTGGATAACCTCACATTTATCCACATTATACTGCATCTGCCATGTACTTACCCACTCACCTAACCTGTGCAAGTCACCCTGCAGCCTCTTAGCGTCCCCCTCACAGCTCACACCGCCACCCTGCTTAGTGTCATCTGCAAACTTGGGGATATTACACTCAATTCCTTCATCCAAATCATTAATGTATATTGTAAAGAGCTGGGGTTCCAGCACTGAGCCCTGCGGTACTCCACTAGTCACTGCCTGCCATTCTGAAAAGGACTCGTTTATCTCGACTCTCTGCTTCCTGTCTGCCAACCAGTTCTCTATCCACGTCAGTATATTACCCCCAATACCATGTGCTTTGATTTTGCATACCAATCTCTTGCGTGGGACCTTGTCAAAAGCGTTTTGAAAGTCTAAATACACCACATCCACTGGTTCTGGCTTATCCACTCAAGTAGTTACATCCTCACAAAATTCTAGAAGATTTGTCAAGCATGATTTCCCCTTCATAAATCCATGCTGACTTGAACCAATCCTGTCACTGCTTTCCAAATGCTCTGCTACTTCATCCTTAATAATTGATTCCAACATTTTCCCCACTACTGATGTCAGGCTAACCGGTCTATAATTACCCACTTTCTCTCTCCCTCCCTTTTTAAAAAGTGGTGTTACATTAGCTACCCTCCAGTCCATAGGAACTGATCCCGAGTCAATAGACTGTTGGAAAATGATCACCAATGCATCCAGTATTTCTAGGGCCACTTCCTTAAGTACTCTGGGATGCAGACTATCAGGCCCTGGGGATTCATCGGCCTTCAATCCCATGAATAACACAATTTCCCGCCTAATATGGATATCCTTCAGTTCCTCCTTCTCAGTAGACCCTTGGTCCCTGAGTACTTCCAGAAGGTTATTTGTGTCTTCCTTCGTGAAGACAGAACCAAAGTATTTGTTCAATTGTTCTGCCATTTCTTTGTTCCCCATTATAAATTCACCTGAATCCGACTGCAATGGATCTACTTTTGTCTTCACTAATCTTTTTCTCTTCACATATCTATACGAGAGCCACAGACTCTGTCACAGGTGGGACAGATAGTCGTTGAGGGAAGGGATGGGTGGGACTGGTTTGCCCCTGTCTGTGCTTGATTTCTGCACGCTCTCGGTGTTGAGACTGAAAGTGCTCAGCACCCTTCCGGGGGCACTAATGCAACATCATCGCCTGTGTTAGAAACCCTCGGCAGTGCGGAACTACGGATAAAGGCCTCGATAGGCAGGAGCGGGTGGAGGAGAACATAGGAATTAGGAGCAAGCGTAGGCCACACGGACCCTGGAGCCTGCTCCGCCATTCAATAAGATCATGGCTGTTCTTCGACCTCAGTACCACTTTCCTGTCGATCCCTAAATCTCTTGATTCCCTTACAGCCCAAAAATCTTATTCCTCTCAGCCTTGAATATACTCAGTATCCATTCTCTGAGGTAGAGAATTCCCAAGATTCACAACCCTCTGAATGAAGATATTCCACCTCATCTCATCCTGGGACTCTGCCCCCTGGTTCTGGTATCCAGCCTGGGGAAACAACCTCTCAGCATTAACCCTGTCAATCCCGCTCAGAATCTTGTATGTTCAATGAGATCTTACTTTTGTAAACTCCAGAGAGTATATGCCCAATCTACTCAATTTGTGGTTATGTCGTGCAATTGGGAGCCTGAATTGAACTTGACTAGTGCTGCGTGGGTTTCCCGAGAGTCGAGAAGGTGGCCACTAAAATGGAGGCAAGGTTGCTCAGCACTTGGTTGTGCTGGTTAAAGGTCAGTTGAGTCGATATCCATATAGGTTCAGTTATCATAGCTGCTTTCTCAGATTCCTATAAGACACGGTTTGGTGAGAGTACTTGACGTGTGAGAATTATTAGAAGAGTTTGGAGGCATTCATACAGATGAGTGGTGGCCTGTAGTTGCTCTCAATTGGACTGAGGAAGAGGAGCTGAATGAAGATCAACAGTGGCAAACACGTGATGTGGAGGGAGCTGCAGGTGGCCAGCAGAGAAGGGAACAACAGAGGGGTTGAGGCGGTAGGAAGTCCTACCCACCTAACAGCGCCAACAGACAGAGATTCAGCTTCCTTGAAACAGTGAAGAGCATATGATAGAATTTTATGTTGAGTTTGGGAGTCAAGTACTTGAATCCGAAACAATTGTCTTAAACTTAAACAGGCCAATTACATGGGTTTTATTGTAGGCACTGTGTTAATGACTCCACAAGGCAGGGTATGGCACTTGAACTGTACAGACTGTAGCCCTTTATTACAGCTCCTAGAGTGCGGACACCCAAGAGGTGAGCTCCCTTTTATACTGGGTTACCTGCAGTGTACAGGTGACCCTTAGGTCTCCAGCAGCAGCATGCTCTGGTGTACAGGTAAAGTATATTTAGGCTGACGGTACATTCAGGTCTAGTGTTACAGTACATCAGTACACCATTGGAATGCATACATAACAACACTCCCCCCTCAGCCTTTCCCAAGTCCTTATTACCATGACATGGTGAGGTGATCAGTTGTGGGCTGTGGGAGGTTGTAGTGATGGTTGTGTGGGTGCCAGGTGTGCTCCCTGTTCTTGAGGCTGCCCGCATTCATTTACCCCCCACCCCCCCCCCCCCTCATACACAGACCATGTGGGTGTCACTGTTGGAGGACTCCTCAGTGTTGGAGCCAGTGCAATGGGTAAGGTACATACACTGTAGAGTGAGTAAGTGGTGGTGTTTAGTGGTGGGCAGGGCCGCAGGGTTGTGTGAGCCCCTTGTCCTCCATTGGTGGTGAACGTCTGGTCATCCCAGGGTCCGCCAGGAAAGCTGGAGGGTACTGGACTCTCGCTCCTGGTGCTGGCCCTGGTGACCAGGGGGTATATGGCCCATCTGGGGCAGGTTGCCAGTGGTGGTGGCTGTGCTGCCCATTGATCGCTGTCCCTGCAGTGGGTCTTCTCCCACTGGATGTGTGTGAGCCCTTCCTGGGGCATCACATTTGTCCCAAAAGCCCAGGCTACATGGTCAGGTAGCCCGCTGGACCTGGGGGTCTCCCACGGGGGATACCTCTGGCATTTACATTGTCCCTGTAGAACCCGGTGTCCTTTAACAGTCTACTTTCTGCATGCATGTCACATTGGCTCCGATCACAAATAGTCGATTTTACACTGTTATCTCTTCACATTATCACATTTAGCACTTACAACACTTTCTTGTGTTTCGGTGTCTCCATACAGGGTTACAGTTATCACATTAAAATTTCCAGCATCATCATTTAACAGTACAAACTTGTTGCTAACATCACTTTCACAAGCATTCATTAAATCTTTTTCATGAGGTAATTCGGCATCAGAATTTACATTTGCATACCTGCATTTGCTTACTGCACTTTTAACTTTAATGTCTTTGGCATCGCTGTGCCTGGAGTGAACTTGCCCCTTTAATTTCATAGGGTTACCGGTCTCCTTTAAGGAGGCCTTCCAATCTGGTTCGGCGCTCGGTGCCGCGTGTCGCTCCTCCAACGCTGTCCCTCATAGTCTGGTCGCGGCTAATTTGATTTTAGGTTCTTCGCTTCATAGTGCGCCCACCATCTTCTCACTCTCCTCAAGGTAGGATGTGCTGATATTTTTCTTCTCAGGTTCAGCCACAGACATCGGGAATCCCCGTTTTTCACGAATCTTCTTCCCTTGGAGTCCTGCAGCGGCCCGGAAGGACGATCGGGTTGGGTGATGTTGCCACGGTGTTGTGCAGTCGTCGCCGCGCAGGCGAGCTGGACGGTAGCATTTCTAGGTGCTGCGATGGATCCAAGTTCGGGGCTGTGTGGGATGTCGATCGCTGGGACCTGGAGGCTGTTGTCGCTCCGACCGATCTGGACCTGCTTCATCCAACTTCTTCCCAGCAGCGTTGGACCATCGCTGGTAACAATCAACAAGGGGAGCTTGATCATCGTGTCACCCTGGGATACCTGGATGTCCACGCTGCCAATGACTGGGATGGTGCCTTTGGTGCAGGTGAGCAGCTTTAGAAACATAGAAACATAGAAAAAAGGTGCAGGAGTAGGCCATTCGGCCTTTTTAAGCCTGCACCGCCATTCAATGAGTTCATGGCTGAACATGCAACTTCAGTACCCCAATCCTGCTTTCACGCCATACCCCTTGATCCCCCTAGTAGTAAGGACTTCATCTAACTCCTTTTTGAATATATTTAGTGAATTGGCCTCAACAACTTTCTGTGGTAGAGAATTCCACAGGTTCACCACTCTCTGGGTGAAGAAATTCCTCCTCATCTCGGTCCTAAATGGCTTACCCCTTATCCTTAGACTGTGTCACCTGGTTCTGGACTTCCCCAACATTGGGAACATTCTTCCTGCATCTAACCTGTCTAACCCCATCAGAATTTTAAACGTTTCTATGAGGTCCCCTCTCATTCTTCTGAACTCCAGTGAATACAAGCCCAGTTGATCCAGTCTTTCTTGATAGGTCTGTCACGCCATCCCGGGAATCAGTCTGGTGAACCTTCGCTGCACTCCCTCAATAGCAAGAATGTCCTTCCTCAGGTTAGGAGACTAAAACTGTACACAATGCTCCAGGTGTGGCCTCACCAAGGCCCTGTACAACTGCAGCAACACCTCCCTGCCCCTGTACTCAAATCCCCTCGCTATGAAGGCCAACATGCCATTTGCTTTCTTAACCGCCTGCTGTACCTGCATGCCAACCTTCAATGACTGATGTACCATGACACCCAGGTCTCTTTGCACCTCCCCTTTTCCTAATCTGTCACCATTCAGATAATAGTCTGTCTCTCTGTTTTTACCACCAAAGTGGATAACCTCACATTTATCCACATTATACTTCATCTGCCATGCATTTCCCACTCACCTAACCTATCCAAGTCGCTCTGCAGCCTCATAGCATCCTCCTCGCAGCTCACGCTGCCACCCAACTTAGTGTCATCCGCAAATTTGGAGATACTACATTTAATCCCCTCGTCTAAATCATTAATGTACAGTGTATACAGCTGGGGCCCCAGCACAGAACCTTGCGGTACCCGACTAGTCACTGCCTGCCATTCTGAAAAGTCCCCATTTACTCCTACTCTTTGCTTCCTGTCTGACAACCAGTTCTCAATCCATGTCAGCACACTACCCCCAATCCCATGTGCTTTAACTTTGCACATTAATCTCTTGTGTGGGACCTTGTCGAAAGCCTTCTGAAAGTCCAAATATACCACATCAACTAGTTCTCCCTTGTCCACTCTACTGGAAACATCCTCAAAAAATTCCAGAAGATTTGTCAAGCATGATTTCCCTTTCACAAATCCTTGGTGACTTGGACCTATCATGTCACCTCTTTCCAAATGCACTGCTATGACATCCTTAATAATTGATTCCATCATTTTACCCACTACCGATGTCGGGCTGACCGGTCTATAATTCCCTGTTATCTCTCTCCCTCCTTTTTTAAAAAGTGGGGTTACATTGGCTACCCTCCACTCGATAGGAACTGATCCAGAGTCAATGGAATGTTGGAAAATGACTGTCAATGCATTCACTATTTCCAAGGCCACCTCCTTAAGTACTCTGGGATGCAGTCCTTCAGGCCCTGGGATTTATCGGCCTTCAATCCCATCAATTTCCCCAACACAATTTCCCGACTAATAAGGATTTCCCTCAGTTCCTCCTCCTTACTAGACCCTCCGACCCCTTTTATATCCGGAAGGTTGTTTGTGTCCTCCTTAGTGAATACCGAACAAAAGTACTTGTTCAATTGGTCCGCCATTTCTTTGTTCCCCGTTATGACTTCCCCTGAGTCTGACTGCAGGGGACCTACGTTTGTCTTTACTAACCTTTTTCTCTTTCCATATCTACAGAAACTTTTGCAATCCGTCTTAATGTTCCCTGCAAGCTTCTTCTCGTACTCCATTTTCCCTGCCCTAATCAAACCTTTTGTTCTCCTCTGCTGAGTTCTAAATTTCTCCCAGTCCCCGGATTCGCTGCTATTTCTGGCCAATTTGTATGCCACTTCCTTGGCTTTAATACGATCCCTGCTTTCCCTTGATAGCCACGGTTGAGCCACCTTCCCTTTTTTATTTTAACGCCAGACAGGAATGTACAATTGTTGTAGTTCATCCATGCGGTCTCTAAATGTCTGCCATTGCCCATCCACAGTCAACCCCTTAAGTATCATTCGCCAATCTATCCTAGCCAATTCACGCCTCATACCTTCAAAGTTAGCCTCCTTTAAGTTCTGGACCATGGTTTCTGAATTAACTGTTTCATTCTCCATCCTAATGCAGAATTCCACCATATTATGGTCACTCTTCCCCAAGGGGCCTCGCACAATGAGATTGCTAATTAATCCTCTCACATTACACAACACACAGTCTAAGATGGCCTCCCCCCTCGTTGGTTCCTCGACATATTGGTCTAAAAAACCATCCCTTATGCACTCCAGGAAATCCTCGTCCACCGTATTGCTTCCAGTTTGGTTAACCCGATCTATGTGCATATTAAAGTCACCCATTATAACTGCTGCACCTTTATTGCATGCACCCCTAATTTCATGTTTGATGCCCTTCCCAACATCACTACTACTGTTTGGAGGTCTGTACACAACTCCCACTAACGTTTTTTGCCCTTTGGTGTTCTTCAGCTCTACCCATATAGATTCCACATCATCCAAGCTAATGTCCTTCCTAACTATTTTCTTAATCTCCTCCTTAACCAGCAATGCTACCCCACCTCCTTTTCCTTTTATTCTATCTTTCCTGAATGTTGAATACCCCTGGATGTTGAGTTCCCAGCCCTGATCATCCTGGAGCCACGTCTCCGTAATCCCAATCACATCATATTTGTTAACATCTATTTGCACAGTTAATTCATCCACCTTATTGCGGATACTGCTTGCATTAAGACACAAAGCCTTCAGGCTTGTTTTTTTAACACCCTTTGTCCTTTTAGAATTTTGCTGTACAATGGCCCTTTTTGTTCTTTGCCTTGGGTTTCTCTGCCCTCCACTTTTCCTCATCTCCTTTCTGTCTTTTACTTTTGCCTCCTTTTTGTTTCCCTCTGTCTCCCTGCATTGGTTCCCGTCCCCCTGCCATATTAGTTTAACTCCTCCCCAACAGCACTAGCAAACACTCCCCCTAGGACATTGGTTCCGGTCCTGCCCAGGTGCAGACCGTCCGGTTTGTACTGGTCCCACCTCCCCCAGAACCGGTTCCAATGCCCCAGGAATTTGAATCCCTCCCTGCTGCACCACTGCTGAAGCCACGTATTCATCTGCGCTATCCTGCGATTCCTACTCTGACTATCACGTGGCACTGGTAGCAATCCCGAGATTACTACTTTTGAGGTCCTACTTTTTAATGTAGCTCCTAGCTCCTTAAATTCGTTTCATAGAAATTCATCCCTTTTTTCCTTTTTTTACCTATGTCGTTGGTACCAATGTGCACCACGACAACTGGCTGATCTCCCTCCCTTTTTAGAATGTCCTGCACCCGCTCCGAGACATCCTTGACCCTTGCACCAGGGAGGCAACATACCATCCTGGAGTCTCGGTTGCGGCCGCAGAAACGCCTATCTATTCCCCTTACAATTGAACCCCCATCACTATCGCTCTCCCACTCTTTTTCCTGCCCTCCTGTGCAACAGAGCCAGCCACGGTGCCATGAACTTGGCTGCTGCTGCCCTCCCCTGATGAGTCATCCCCCTCAACAGTACCCAAAGCAGTGTATCTGTTTTGCAGGGGGATGACCACAGGGGACCCCTGCACTACCTTCCTTGCACTGCTCGCCCTGTTGGTCTTCCATTCCCTATCTGGCTGTGGACCCTTTCCCTGCGGTAAGACCAACTCGCTACACATGCTTACTCACGTCATTCTCAGCATCGTGGATGCTCCAGAGTTAATCCACCCTCAGCTCCAACTCCGCAACGCGGTCCGTCAGGAGCTGGAGGCGGATACACTTCCCGCACACGTAGTCGTCAGGTACACTGGTGTCGTCCCTGAGTTCCCACATGGTACAGGAGGAGCATAACACGTGATGGATAGGAGACAGTTTTGATCGATCGGCGGGATTGTTCCAAAGTTTTTTGAAGGTCATCTGGCTCATCAAAGATTGGCTCACCCATGTGACGATCTCCATCGAAACTGGAACTCCGTTGATGTTCACTTCCATCTTCCACGGGGAACTCTCGGTGGAGCAGGTATGAATTCCGTACGCTTCTTCCAAGGATGGAGCAGCTTCGTCTTCATCAGTGTCGGAGCCCAGGTGATCAGCCAACTCTTCAGCGATGCGGTGAGTTAAGCTTTTTCTGCACATTCTCTGAAGGTGACCTTTCGTGTTGCAGCCTTTGCAAGTATAGTCTTTGTAGCGGCACTGGTGGGCTCTGTGATTTCCTCCAAAGTGCCAGCACGGGGCTAGCTGGTTGGCCCCATGTGGTGGACTCAGGGTTGCGGGACTCAGGGCAGCATTTGTGCCTTTTCAAAGTCGCCATTCTGTTCACTATGCTCGTTGGTTTAGAGTCCTGGGTGTGGCTCATCATTTGTTTGGAGTTGCAGACCGAAATCATGAAGGCCTAGCTCACTTTGATTGCCTTCTGCGGCCATCACAGTCACCCTGCAGAGAGCAGTTTGTGGAGGAGGCCCTCGTGGCCAATCCCAATAACGAAAATGTCCCTTAGTGCTTCTGTGAGGTGGTTGCCCAAATCACACGGTGCAGCCAACCTTCTTAAATCTGCAGCATACTTAGCAATTTCTTGGCTTTTGGGGTGCCGGTGAGTGTAAAACTGGTGCCTGGCTGTGAGGATGCTTTCTTTGAGTTTCAGTTGCTCTTGTATTAAGGTTACGAACTCCCCATAGCTCTTGGTTGTTGTCTTTGCTGGTACTAGCGGGTCCCTGACGAGGCCATGGATAGTGGGCCCACAACTACTAAGCAGGATGGCCCTGCACTTGTTCGCCAGTGTGGCTGGGGAGTCCCCATCCAGGTCATTGGCGATGAAGAAGTGTTCTAACCTTTCCATGAAGGCATCCCAATCTTCCCCATCGGTGAATTGTTGGAAGTTGCTGAGATTGGACATGTTGTGCGTGGAATTCGTGACCTCGTCGCCAGTTATTATGAGTGTCAGCACTGTGTTAATGACTCCACGAGGCAGGGGTATGGCACTTGAACTGTACAGACTGTAGTCCTTTATTGCAGCTCCTAGAGTGCAGACACCAAGAGGTGAGCTCCCTTTTATACCCGGTTACCTGCAGTGTACAGGTGACCCTTAGGTCTCCAGCAGCAGCACCCTCTGGTGTACAGGTAAGATATATACAGGGTGAAGGTACATTCAGATCTAATGTTACAGTACATCAGTACATCATTGTCATGCATACACAACAGGTATGAGGGATGAGTTCACTATGTTAGCTTAGAAAATATCGATTAAAGGTATGACGGTCGATAAGCAGTGGCAGACATTTAAATAAATATTCCCAAATTCTCAACGAATATACATTCCCTTGAATAAAACATCCACAGGAGAAGTGATCCATCCGTGTGTAACTAATGAAGTTAGGGATAGTATTAGATTAAAAGAGGCTTAAATGTTGCGAAGAATAGTAGAAAACCAGACAATTGGGAGAGCTTTAGAAACCAGCAAAGGATTACCAAAATATTGATAAATAGAATGAGAGTAAACTAGCAGGAAATATAAAAACAGATTAGTATCATAGAAAATTACAGCACAGAAGGAGACCATTTGGCCCATCATGTCAAAAAAGAGCTATCCAGCCTAATCCCACTTTCCAGCTCTTGGTCTGCAGCCTTGCAGGTTACGGCACTTCAAGTGCATATCCAAGTACTTTTTAAATGTGATGAAGGTTTCTGTCTCTCCATCCTTTCAGGCAGTATGTTCCAGACCGCTACGACTCTTTGGGTGAAAAATGTTGTCCTCAACTCCCCTCTAATCCTTCTACCAATTACTTTAAAGCTATGACCTCCGGTTATTGATCTCTCTGCTATGGAAATAGGTGCTTCCTATCCACTCTATGCCCCTCATAATTTTATATAAATCAATTAATTCTCCTCTCAGCCTCCTCTGTTCCAAAGAAAACAAACTCAGCCTATCGAATCTTTCCTCATAGCTAAAATTCTCCAGTCTTGGCAACATCCTCATAAATCTCTGTACCCTCTCTAGTGCAATCACATTTCCGATAATGTGACCAGAACTGTGTGGAGTACTCGAGCTGTGGCCTAACTAGTATTTTATACAGTTCTAGCATAACCTCTCTGCACTTTTATTCTATGTGTCAGCTAATAAAGGAAAGTATGCCTTCTTAACCACCTTATCTACCTGGCCTGCTACGTTCAGGGAATGTGGACATGCACTCCCAGGTCCCTTTGTTCCTCTGCACTTTTCAGTGTCCTACCATTTAATGTGTATTCCCTTGCCTTGCTAGCCCTCCCCAAATGCATTACCTCACATGTCTCCAGATTGAATTCCATTTGCTGCTTTTTTGCCCACTTGACCAGTCCATTGATATCTTCCTGCAGCCTACAGCTATCTTCCTCATGATCAACCACACGGCCAATTTTTTAATCATCTACAAACTTCTTAATTATGCCCCCTACATTGAGTCAACATCATTGATATGTACTAGAAAAAGCAGGGGACCTTCTACCCAGCCGTGGAACCCCGTTGCAAATTGCCTTCCAGTCACAAAAACACCCGTCAAACGTTACCCCTTGCTTCCTGCCACTGTGCCAATTTTGGATTCAACTTGCCACTTTGCCTTGGATCCTATGGGCTTTTACTTTTTTGACCATGTTCTTCTCTGACAGATGGATAGGCCAAGTCTGGGCGCTTGTGTCCGTTGACATGCTGCTGGTTATTTGTGAAAGGGTTGGGGAATTAGAAAGAGGGTGCTGCATTTGTCACTAAAGGATTTATGGTGATGAGGTCGGATGGGTAAGGTCGCTCAGGGCCCTGTTTATTTCTCCATTTCTCTTGTGTGCCAACCACCTCCGCCATTACTGTACTGTTAATTCAAGTCGCTGACTTTCACCACTGTGTTGGAGTTTGATATTGAAATAAGAGGGAAGTTCTGTTGATGAAATGGAGGTCGTGACCTGAACTTTTAGTCCAGTCTGACCGAATGTGCACGAAATGAGCCTGTAGTGAGCACTGAGCCTCTTTGTCTTGACAGAATTGTTGTTCAGCACCAGCAACAAGTTCCACATTAATAAAAATAATAATAAATATGTTTAATTATATAACTAATTCTTATATAGAAATAGTACTTGTGTTGTGTTATAGGAGGTCTGTGGAATTTTTAAAGCACTGGAAAGATGCCTCAGATGCAAAATGGTTGACAACCCTGGCATAGAGTACAAAAATCAGGAAGTTATGCTAAACCTATATAAAACTAGTGAGACTCCAGCTGGAATATTGCGTCTAATTCTAGGCACCGCACTTTTTGAAGGATGTAAAGACTTTGGAGAAGGTACAGAAGAGATTTACTTGAATGGTTCGAGGATTACCATAATGTGGATAGGCTGGAGTTGTTCTCCTTAGAGCATAGAAACATAGAACATAGGTGCAGGAGTAGGCCATCCGGCCCTTCGAGCCTGCACCACCATTCAATAAGATCATGGCTGATCATTCCTTCAGTACCCCGTTCCTGCTTTCTCTCCATACCCCTTGATCCCTTTAGCCGCAAGGGCCATATCTAACTTCTGCTTGAATAAATCCAATGAACTGGCATTAACAACTCTCTGCCGTAGGGAATTCCACAGGTTAACAACTCTCTGAGTGAAGAAGTTTCTCCTCATCTCAGTCCTAAATGGCTTACCCCTTATCCTAAGACTATGTCCCCTGGTTCTGGACTTCCCCAACATCGGGAATATTCTTCCTGCATCTAACCTGTCCAATTCCCGTCAGAATTTTATATGTTTCTATGAGAAGAGAGCAGAGAAGGCGAAGAGGATATTTGACAGCGGTGTTTAAAATCATAAAAGGTTTGGATATAGTAAATAAAAAGAAACTGTTTACAATGGCTGAGGATAGATAACTAGAGAGCACAGATTTAAGATGATTGGTAAAAGAAGCAGAGGTGACATGAGGGGAAACTTTTTTACACAGTGAATGGTTAGGATTTGAATGCATTGCCTGACAGGGTGGTGGATTCAGATTTAATAGGAGCCTTCAAAAGTGAATGGATGAATACTTGAAGGAAAAAAAAATGCAGGGATATGGGGAAAGAGTGAGGGAGAGAGACTAAATGAATTGCTCTTCGAAAGAGCCCACACAGACTCGATGGGCCAAATGGCCTTCTGTGCTATACTAGTCGATGATTAACCATTCTGCCTTGTGCGACCTTGTCAAAGGCCTTGCTAAAATCCATGTAGACGACATCAAATGCACTACATCAAATGTGGAGTATCAACCTTCCTTGTTGCCTCCTAAAAAAATTCAATCAGGTGAGTCAGACACGATCTTCCCTTAACAAATCCATGCTGACTGTCTTTGATTAGTCTCCCTCTCACCCCCAATTGCCAACTATTGAGCGTTCTCTGACTCCCATGGCTTCCCCCAACTCCTGAGCACACCCTAACACTCGATGCCCCCTGATTCCCGAGGCCCTCCCAACTCTTGAGCTCACCCTGACTTCTGAGCCTTGGTGTTCCCACACCCCAGCTGGTCCCGGCTCTCTGCAGCGGTGGGGTTGATGAAATCACTGGCCGGAGGCAAAACATGACACCGCATAGCAGAGCCCAGTGCAACTGACACCTGTTTGAAAAGTGAAGGGGAATAAAGCTAAGTCCCTGAGTTTGTTCACCCTGCACAGGAACAGAGTTCATTCACTCTGCACAGGAACAGACTGCAGAGCCGACACACACTTGCAAATTAGCGATGCAACAACATTTTCTCCAAGTTTAGTAGCTGCACTGGGGAGAGGAATTGCCGATTTCAGAAGACTCCTGCTGAAAGCAAGAGGGTTGGGAACCTTAACCCGAGAAGTCACAGACAATGCAAACTTGCTGCATTACTGCATTGCAGTGTGAGCCTGGATTTTGTGATCAAGTTTCTGGAGCAGGTCATTTACCCACAATCTTCCGACTCAAAGGCGAGAGTGCTACCCACTGAACCAAGGCTGACATCTCTCGCGTGACTCAGCACCACACAGGATGATGGATTTACCACTGAGCCATCAGGTAAGCCGAGATTGATTGCGTTAAAAAAGGAAGCTCATGTGCAGGTAGGATTTTTGATTCATAAGAACATAAGAACATAAGAATTAGGAACAGGAATAGGCCATCTACCCCTCGAGCCTGCTCCGCCATTCAACAAGATCGTGGCTGATCTGGCCGTGGACTCAGCTCCACTTACCCGCCCGCTCCCCATAACCCTTAATTCCCTTATTGGTTAAAAATCTACCTATCTGTGATTTGAATACATTCAATGAGCTAGCCTCAACTGCTTCCTTGGGCAGAGAATTCCACAGATTCACAAATCTCTGGAGAAGAAATTCCTTCTCAACTCAGTTTTAAATTGGCACCCCCGTATTTTGAGGCTGTGCCCCCTAGTTCTAGTCTCCCCAACCAGGGGAAACAACCTCTCTGCCTCTTTCTTGTCTATCCCTTTCATTATTTTAAATGTTTCTATAAGATCACCCCTCATCCTTCTGAACTCCACTGAGTAAAGACCCAGTCTACTCAATCTATCATCATAAGGTAACCCCCTCATCTCCGGAATCAGCCGAGTGAATCGTCTCTGTACCTCCTCCAAAGCTAGTATATCCTTCCTTAAGTAAGGTGACCAAAACTGCACGCAGTACTCCAGGTCCGGCCTCACCAATACCCTGTACAGTTACAGCAGGACCTCTCTGCTTTTGTACTCCATCCCTCTCGCAATGAAGGCCAACATGCCATTCGCCTTCCTGATTACCTGCTGCAAATTTTCCCTATCTTCTAGTTTCCCACTAACCTTGGCCACCTTATACGCATTGGTTTTTAATTTGATACTCTCCTTTATTTCCTTGGTTATTCACGGCTGGTTATCCCTTCTCTTACCGCCCTTCTTTTTCACTGGAATATATTTTTGTTGCCAGCTGTCTATTCTCACTCCAGTTGTGCCCTTGTGTCTGATTTGGTGAGAGAACCAATAATCCATTGAAGTGTCAGCTGTGGCTCCGTTGATGCCCCACTCCAGCGACTTGAGCACCATAATCCAGGCTGGCACATCCAGTGCAGTACTAAGGGAGCACTGCACTGTCGGAGGTGCTGTCTTTTGGATGTGACATTAAACTGAGGCCCTGTCTGCTCTAAGGTAGACACAAAAGATCCCATGGCACGATTTCGAAGAAGAGCAGTGGAGTTACCCCTGGTGTCCTGGCCAATATTTATCTCAATCAGCATCACAAAAAAATAGATTATCTGGTCATTATCACAGTGCTTGTTTGTGGGAGCTTGCTGTGCGCAAAATGGCTTCCGCTTTTCCTACATTGCAACAGTGACAACACTCCAAAAGTACTTTAATTGTCTGTAAAGCACTTTGGGACATCCTGAGGTGATGAAAAGCACGATGTAAATGCAAGTTATTTCTTTTTAAACGATGCGGTGCAATGTAGTGAGTGTAGAAATGGAACATGCCTGTGTGCAGCTCGCAATTATATTGGTTATCCATTAGATGGCACACTGTTTCTGTTTGCCTTTGTTAGATATTTGGCTGACATTATCAACAAAAATGTAATTCAATCAGGTGGCATCACTATACTGCTGGAAAGACAGTGAATAAAGAATACATGTAGGATGAAAATGAAATACTCGATGGCTGCTATTTGCTGTATTTATTTATTTATTATTATACAGCTGTAAATAACTGCCCAGAGATGTCGATCCCAGAGTTTAAATTGCAGCGAGAAGCAGCACAGAGCCAAATTTATTTTTTACATTTCTGTGCAACACCAAATAATATAAGATTATAAGCAATGAGTGTGTTAGTGCACGCCTGCGACAGTTTAATGGTTACACAAAAATGACACCTCAATGTCACATGGCCTGTAACAAGCATCATTTAAGACTCCGATGTTAATGTCACCATCTTGAAGGAGGTGGAGGCCTCGGGCCTTGAAAAAGCTACATTGCCCTTTGGGGATTATTCCTGCAAATGGTGATCAGATGGGGTCGGGGTTCCTCGCAATCAACACTCTCTCCCCATCCCAGGATAATGAGATGTGAATGGACAGCCTCTCTCACTCCTTTCCTGGGGTCCCAGCATTTCTAGCAAAGCAAAGTTAACTAGTAAAAAGACCATGTGCTGCGATAGGGGCAGAGCGAGTGGTATTGGTGAGCGGAGGCTCTTCCAGCTTTATAAATGACATCCCTTCACAAAGCGATCAATATCTTTGCCTTTGCAATGCTTCTTCCAGCCAACCCTGCAACAGAAAAAAACATCAGGCCTGTGAGAACAGACAGTGCATAAGGACATTCCCACAGCATTTTACGTGTGATTTACTGATGTGTAGACTAAAGCTTGTCATTCAATTTTATCCCACCACTCCCTCCCCAGAAGGCACTGAACCCTACTGGGTTTGGAACTTCAGCCATCAGCAGCTCTGCTGTATCGTACAAAGATCCACATTTTATCAGTCCAATTTTAGCAAGGGTTTACTGCCTGTGTGGGCTTTACCGTGGTGAGGATTGGAACATACGATTAGGACCAGGAGTAGGCCATTCAGCCCCTCGAGCCTGTTTTGGCATTCAATTGGATCATGGTTAATTTGAATCTTAAATCCATTTACCTTCCTTTGATCCATCTCCCCGACATCCTTACCCAATAAAAATCTATCCATCTGAGTCTTTGAAAATTGATCCCCAGCGACCATAGCCTTTTGGTGGAGGGGCTCCAGATTTCCGCTACTCTCTTGTCCTTTGTCCTCTGTGTATCTTGATAATTGCCAAAAACTTCCATTTTTTTTCCAAGACAACTCTAATCTATCAATTCTAACTTCCACTCTGCTATAATCACCTTCATCTCGTCTACAGTTCTCACTCTCACACTGTGGCCGTGATTTTGCCAACGGCTGCGAGTTGGGTGCGAGTGGCATCGGTGGTGGGTGGGGACCGTGCTCCTGGCTCCAGCCCGCCCTCTGGCAGCAATCTTCCATTGATGACGCGTCATCAGCCAGTTTCCTTAAAGGGACCATGGCCAACATTTTTCTGACCACTCTTCTGTCCGTGTTCTGCAGCATTGAGTTGCTGCAAACACTGACCAACACTGCACAAAGGTGCACGGCTGCACCCAGGCTCTCTCATGACTCCCTCCAGATGCTTATGGAAAGAGTCACAGCACACAGAGAGGTTATCTTCCCTTCCAATGGGCAGATGAGACCTCCCCAGGACACCAATGCAGCCTGAATACACATTGTACAGGAGGGCACAAGCAGGGATGTCATCAGGAGGACCTGGCTGCAGTGCTACAAACCTTTCAATGATCTCAGTGGATCACGAAATGTTACTGCAAAGCCACACTCGACCTCTTCCTGCTGTGCCACTCATCACATCCCCATCACTGCATTTCCTACCCTACTCCTGCACATCCTTACATCAAGATTCCTTGCACCTCTACCCATCCCTCTCTATCAATATTATCACTTCCCCATTTCACTAACCAACCTTCACACTCACCGTCATCCTTGTCTAATCGTATCAAGTAACAAAACGCAAGGGTAGGCACTTGGGTGTTTACACCAATGTTCATGTAGACTTTCTGCTAACGTGTTGTCAAACATTGAAATCTTTATTTTGAACACTTGTATTCTGAGACAGATTTGTGTGCATCTTTGGAAGTGGCTTAATCAGTTGTAGTGAATGGCCAGACATAAGGGTACCCTGCACAATAGTGATGAGTGTGAAAGGAATGGTTTGGGCATTGCAGGGATGATTTATGGTCCTGGTGAGGGGTGGTGCCAATCAGGCGCATCATGTGGTAGCCAGGGTGTACAGCATCAAGTGAAGTAAATCTGGCCATGGTGAGGCCATCCCTGGCCTCCCAGGCAGCAATGTGGTCAAGTGCTGATGCTGTGCAGCATCAGGTGATTGCGGAGAAGGTTGGTGTTGTTGTTGATGATTCTGGTGTATTTAGTGATGTTGCTGTTGGGGCTGATTGTGGTGGGATTCTGAGGGTGAGATTTTGTCAAGGGCACCGATGTGGCTGGAATAGATGGCAGCTGAGTTGAGATGACAGAAATGATCTATCAATGGTGAAAGAAGTTACTCCAAGGAAGTAACAGTGAATAGAGAGTTTACTGCAAACACTTCAAAACTGCATACAGCTCAAAAGTTTCTTCCAAATCCTTAAGGCCTCATCTAGTGGCATTGGAAAGTAAACAGCTGTGAAATGGGAGCTTTTATACTACTTCTGCAGCTGTCAACTTGCCACTGAGTACCCGATTCCATTTAGCTGGCATGTTCCTCGAGGCACGGTAAAGCCGTCAAAGGTTTTGTACAATTGTAAGTGCTTGCTTTTAATCCTCTTAAATAGCACTAAACTACTTGTTAAGTACCTTAATGAAGTGGCCCGCTGCCTGGTGTCGGGTCTGCAACTATTTTAGTTGTGCACTTTAATCAAGTGCCCCCTGGGTAAAGGGAGGGGGGGGCACATTCCAAATACTTTCAAACAAATGCTCCCTTGTTTTTTTTTTTGAGGGCACTAAAAACACAAATTATACAAGTGCCCCCTGGCTAAAGGCTGGGGGTGGCTGGGTGGGGTGGGGGTGGGGCGGCGGGGGCACTAAAACCAACAAACATAGACAAATTAAACTTTAAACGTTAATGATCAAATTAAAATTTGGTTGCCGGGGGTGATGATGCACTCCAGTCCCTCCAGCGCCTACCTCTCTCGGAAGGCTGCGAGCTTACCGGTGGACACCGCGTGCTCCATCTCCAGGGACACCCTGGCTCTGAATTAACCGGTGTTGGGTCTGCAATCTACACACAGAGATGACAGCTGATGAGCTGACATGGAGACGGGTTCAGAGCGGGATCCCAACCTACTGTCAACCTGGGCCATTTTCACAGCAGGCTCACCTCCAAACCTGCACTCACAGCGCTGGGAAGATTCCGACCTGCGCCTGCTTCATGATTTCACTCCTGAATGACCCAGCTCTAATTTTAAGATTAGGCCCCCTTGTTCTGCATTCCCCCACCATGCCAAATAGTTTGTTCAGAGTATTGTGGTTAAAGATCAATCTCCAACAAGCACGCACATCTGGCAAAGTTTCACCAGACAGTTGAGCAATATCATTACCCATGAGTCAGAACAATGTGTGTCCGCAGGCTATTGGACCATGGGACCCATCGCAATCAGCAGCCCTCAGCTGGAACTCGCTCCCGCTTGTCTCTCAGCGGGAGCCATGGCACAGCGATCTGTTGCTGTACCCTTGTGGATTCTTCTCTTTCCTAACTCCAGGGGAACAGCAGACAAATCTTCCCCACTCCTGTTATTGCCAAATCTGAGATTCACAACGTCACCAAAGACAGGGAGGGGAGAGCACAAGTCAGGCACTGTCTATCAATTTGAATTAATGGGTAGAGATTCTGTCAGACTTTTACCGTGCGAATTGTTCCTCAATGGAAATATTAACTTAATTCACTTCTCTTTTCTTTTCAACTGTGTCGTGTACAATGAGCCTGGACATTTTACCTTGGTATCCCATTGAGATAAAATTATTTTTGATTTGCATGTTAAATAAGTGGAGATGAATATATTACACATGTATTAAAATAGAATGACATGGGAACAGGCCATTTGGCCTAATTAGTTCATGCTGAAAAGTTTTCTCTGCTCTCTGTTCTAAATTTAATCTTAAATCTACATCTCTTTCTCGGTCCATGATCACTGGAAACAATCTGATTCTCACCCTTTCAGAATTTTAAAGACCTGTACCGAATCACTCCGTAATCTACTCTGTTTGAACAACAAGCCATGTAGCTGAAGGCAATAAAGAAAGCAGATTTAACGTACCAGGCTTCCATTCCCTTGGTTTTATCCACTATGGTCCTTGCACATCTGCAGTCATCATTGAGGTTATCATTCAACAAATCTGCAATAAACAATGAAATGCCATATCTGACCAAAAGTTGAGTGAAAGTGGTGGGTTTTAAAGAAGGTTTTCAAGGAGGAGAGGAAGTTGGAAAGGTGGAGGAGTTCAGATAGGCGATTACGGAGCATGAGGTTAGGTAGTGAAGGTACAGCCGCCAATGGTTGGTGCAATCGAAGAGGGAATCGACCAGAGGCCGGCGGCTGAGGAATGGAAAATCATTGCCGAGGACGCTTGTCGGCTGGTCGAGTTTCTGAAGACTGTGAAGAGTGAGACCATGGAGGGATTTAAACACCAGGAGTATTTTAAATTTGAGGCATTGGGAGACTGGGAACCATAAGAATATAAGAGTTAGGAGCAGGAGTAGGCCATACAGCCCCTTGAACCTGCTCCACCATTCAATAAGATTATGGCTAATCTTCAACCTCAACTCCACCTTCCTCCGATGCAGATCAGCGAGATCGGGGGTTATGGGTGAGTGGGGTAGAATACAGGCAGCAAGGGTGGAAGAATAATCCATTGCTGGAGATGCTCCGTACAGAAGTGAATGTAACTTGAGTTTTATACTATGTTGGTTCACTTACTCGAGCAGGTCGTCCCACAATAGTTTTTACCATAGACCTGCAGATCTTTACACCACCATTTATCATTGATCTGAAAAATCCCATAGTCCGTCGACACGATCACTTCTCCCTTCTTGTTGTGATTAATTGCTGTCGTGTTGTAGCGGCTTTCGAAGTATGCCATGCAGATCCCTACAATTAAAATAATACATGCATACTCTTATTTGTACCAGTTCATTTACGAATTCAAATTTGATTCATATTTAACTTCACAATCAGCTGGTCTGCAGCCAATCACAACAGCATCCCTTCATTTGCTTCTCTTTCTGCCCTCCCTCTTTTACCCTCTTTCCTTCTTCTTCCCTAACATCGCTATCTCTCTCTCCCACTCTCTCTCCTTCACAATGTCTCCCTAACTCCTCCGTCTCTCTTCCTATCTATCTATGTCCCTTTCCCCCTCTCTCAACCTCTTTCCTTCTCCTTTCCTCTCCCTATCTCCCCTGCATCTATTCCCTTCATCATCTCTTCTCTTCTTTCGTCCTCTAGCTCTCTTCCTTCTCCCTATCTTTCCCCCTTCCTGTCGCTGCTCCCTAATTCATCCTCTCTGTCTCTCTCTTTGCCTCTTGCACCCTCTCTTCTCTTCCTCTCTCTCGCTCCCTCACTCAGTCCATTTACAATAGACAAGAATTTCCTGAGTAAACTGGGTTTCCGCCACATTTCCGCCGATGTAATACCGGTGGAGCGGAAGCAACACCAAGGAACATCGGCCCCTTGTTTTTATCCAGTTACCTTGGTGAGGGACAAGGGCCCATAGTGCAGGACACTAATTAGACTGACAGGAGTGGAAGTAAATCGAGGCACAGTGATTGGATGTTGTGAAGTCTCATCCAACCAGTGAGGAGACTGCAGGAGGGAAGGAGTTTCACAGATCCTGGGAAAGAAAGAGAGGGAGGGACAGAAGTGAGATGAAGAACAGGAAAAACAGCATTGGACAGCACAGAAGGTGGGTGGTAATCATAGAAATTTGTGACACACAAGGAGGCCATTCATCCCATTGTGTCTGTGCCGGCCAAAAAAAAGCTAACCAGCCAAATCATTTCCAGCTCTTGGTCCATAGCCCTGTAGGTTATGGCAAGTGCACATCCAAGTACTGTTTAAATGTGATGAGGGTTACAGAATCCTAGAATGGTTACAGCACGTTCGGAGGCCATTTGAGCCCGTGCCGGCTCTCTGCAAGAACACTTCAGCTAGTCCCACTCGCCGTCCTGTATTTTTTTTTCTTTCAGGTACTTATCTAATTCGCTTAATCACTTGTGGGTAAAAAAGTTTTTCCTCGTGTCGCCTTTCGCTCTTCTGTCAATCGCCTTAAATCTGTGTCCTCTGGTTCTCGACCCTTCCACCAATGGGAACAGTTTCTCTCTCTCTACTCTGTCCAGACACTTCATGATTTTGAACACCTCAATCAAATCCCTCAATTTTCTCTGCTCTAAGGAAAATAACCCCAGCTTCTCCAGTCTATCCACATAACTGAGGTCCCTCATCCCTGGAACCATTGTTATAAATCTTTTCTGCACCCTCTCGAAAGCCTTCACATCCTTCCTCGAGTCCGGTGCCCAGAATTGGACTCAATACTCCAGTTGTGGCCAAACGAGTGTATTATAAAAGTGGTTCATAACTTCCTTGCTTTTGTACTCTGCGCCACTATTTGTAAAGCTCAGGATCCGCTTTCTCAACCTGCCACCTTCATATACTCCCAGGTCTCTGTTCTTGCACCCTCTTTAGAATTGTACCCTTTAGTTTATATAGCCTCCTCGTTCTTCCTACACAAATGTATCACTTCTCACTATTCTGCGTGAAACTTCATCTGCCTCTACCACACTTTCAGACAGTGAGCTCCAGACCCCCACCAGCCTCTGGGTGAAATAATTTCTCCTCAAATCTCCTCGAATCCTTCTACCAATTACTTTCAATCTATGCCCCCAGGTTATTGACCTCTCTGCTGAGGGAATCAGTTCCTTGCTATCCAATCTATCCAGGCCCCTCTTAATTTTATAAAACATGTAGGTTTATCTATAGTTTGTTAGTCTATCAACCAGGAATTAAACTGGAGAAAGGTACAAACAGGAACACTATTTACTGGTTTCTTTCCTTTTCTGACCTTTACTGGTGTACAGTCCACAGACAACAGGTGTACATAACTCAACCAGTCATTCTGCCCATGAACCCCGTTAGTGAGTGTCAACATGCTATTCGGCCACATTGGGCACATTGTCCAAGCCTGTTCCCGCCGTCACCCAACATTCCCGCATTAATTTTCCCGCAGGTTATTGGTAGCAGTCAGGAACAGGAATCCGCGCTGATTCATCCTCTCTCTAGCCCAGGGTCACTGAGTACCAATACAAAAGCAAAATACTGCGGATGCTGGAATTCTGAAATAGAAAGAGAAAATGCTGGAAACACTCAGCAGGTCAGGCAACATCTGGGGAGAGAGAAACAGTGTCAGAACTGGAAAAAAATTAGAGATGTAACAGTTTTTGAGAAAGGACGGAGTCAAGGAAAGAACAACAAGGAAGATCAGTGAAAAGGTGGACGGGAGGAGTGATTGAATGTCGAAAAGGATGATGGTGTGAGGCAAAAGGGGGTAGTTTTGGGATAAGTAAAGAAACAAAAGGTGAGCCTAGAGGAGGAGTAAATAGCAACAGCGGAATCATTACCTGTATTTGCTGTCCAGAAAATAGGAGCAGTGGTTATCCGAAACATGAAGGGTGGAGTTTACATTGGAATCCACGTGGAATTAGTCGGAGCTAGAGATAGTTGCTGAGGAAAGAGTTGTGGCTGTGAAAGCAAGTTTTGGTAGATACCTGATCAAACACGAGAAGGGAAACAGAAAGCAATGAAGGTGAACAAGGGAAACGAGACAAAGGAAATCCCATCAGAGAGAAGAGCAGAGCTTCTTCAAGATGGGCATTCCTGCAAGAGAAGTGGCACTGAATTAAACACTCATACAAAAGCAAAATACTACGGATTCTGGAACTCTGAAATGCCGCCCAAGTTGCGATCGGTGAACTCAACATAGACAAGGGCTGGAACCCTGCACCTTCTGGACATAGGGCTCAATTACAGAGCACACGCTAGAATTACTCTCTAAACCACTAATATAACGAGTAACATGTGGCCTTAAATTGTCACCATCATGGAAGGGAATGAGGAGAAGGGGAAGCCCAAGATCGGGCGGTGTTATACGAGTGCACTCGGCTGCGTTTAAGTAGCCCTGACGAAGTGAGACTCACAGTTAGCCAGGCTGTATCCGTGATAGCCATCCAAACCAAAGTCCTTTAAGGTCCGTGCAAGCTCGCATCTCTCATAGATTTTGGCATTTGTGGCCACAAGCAGGAGACTGAGAATACCGAGTGTCTTCATCCTGTCGCTAACGGCACAGGCTAGAGTCTAGTATCGATCCGCCTTTATATTGCACTCAGCTCGCAAAGTTCCTTAAACACGACTGGAATACAAAGAGAAACCGGTTTTGTAAGTTTCATTGAAGGTTAGCAAATATCAGACTGATGTAACAATCATCTGTGGTACAAGAGGAAGGAATAGAAAACAGTTTTCAACAAGGGCAGATTCATTTCAATCCTTTCCCATCCCATCCTGAAAGAAAGACTTTCATTTATATAGCGCCTTTCATGACTACCAACCATCTCAGTGCTTTACAGCCAGTGAAGTACTTTTTGAAGGAATTACGGGCTTCCACAAATAGCAATATGGTAATGACTAGATAATTTGTGTTAGTGATGTTGACTGAGGGATAAATATTGGCCCCAGGACACCGGGGATAACTCTGCTGCTCTGCTTTGACATAGTGCTATCGGATCTTTGTGCTTAAGTGTCTGAAGTGGGACTTGAACCAACAACCTGACTCAGGGGCAAAGGCACCAGCAGCCCTTCACTAGGTTGCCCAGGTGGGCCTTTCTCCGTGTTTGCGACTGACCTGTGAATGTGAGTGGGCCATTGTAACATGATTGGCACCACAACTAATTGTGATTGTGTTCTCATGCACCATCCTCACATGAGCACTTTCCAGTGAGAGTCATTGAGTGGTAACCATTAGGTATGCTGGAGAGGCTTCCTTCCCTTCTCTATGTCAGGATTTCCGAAGGGAATCGTAGTGGCACAATTACTGGCACAGCCGTGGCTGGCGATCCTAGCCTCAATCTCCCTCTTGGCTCAGTATTCCTAAAAGTCCTAGCTTCGACCCCTGGTCTTTTCAACAGTTTCAACAGTGACGACACCTCAAACATCTGTCATTGACCCAAAACGGCAGATTGCTGGAATGCTGTGACACCTTGCAATCCCCTTTCCACACTGGTAAACCCAGCCATGATGGCAGCAGTGTGTGCTTGCATGACTTCAGACTGAGCTTCCACTGCAGCACTCAGACATTGGGGGGCTTGTGCATGTGCTGCAATGGAAGCTGAGGCTTCGGCCATCAGACGCGGCCTGATGATTGGGTCCATAAGTACATTCATGGATCTTCCCACCCCTTCCATGCTGGAAAGGATGAGCTCCATGCTCTGCACAAAGCCCTGTGCAAGGTTGCTGCTGGTCAGCTCCATGCTCTTTGACATTGCACTTAGGCTTTCTGGCAGGCATGCCAACGCACCAAGCATTTCGTTGTGCATACCTGCCAGTGTTCTTCAGTAAGCTGCCCCATCAAAGTCCTCATCTTTGTCTTCTGCAGCAGGACTTGTGTGTGACCTCGCCCTCCGGGGGGCTGGCACCTGTGCTACCCTTTCCCCCTGCCCTGGCCACAGCCCAGTCATGCCCGGTGACTCACTATGTGCAGATCCCGCCTCGAAGCTACTTTCTAAACTCTGTGCAGTGCCAGTATCTGAGCTGCTGGCTGCGACTGTCAGATCGAGTGAAAGTGTTTCTTCTTCTTCATCATTCTTCTCTGCCCCTTTTCTGGTGGCGTGGGTTATACTTCACCTTTTCCTGCCGGAGAAAGGGAAGTTTGTCAGTGAGTGTGGTGCAATGTGTTTGGGTGATGTACCTGTCATAGTTGAATAGCTGCCAGTGTGTGCAAGCTGTGAAATGTGGGTGTGAGACTTGCAGAAGTGCAAAGTGTGTGAGGGTGAGGTGAAGCTATGAATGTGAGGTAAGAGTTGTGTTTGGTAGAAATTGTTGGTCATTATCTTCATCATAGGCAGTCCCTCGAAATCGAGGAAGACTTGCTTCCACTCTAAAAGTGAGTTCTCAGGTGACTGTACAGTCCAATACGGGAGCTACAGTCTCTGTCACAGGTGGGACAGACAGTGGTTGAAGGAAAGGTCGGGCGGGGAATCTGGTTTGTTACACGCTCCTTCTGCTGTCTGCGCTTGTTTTCTGCATGCTCTCGGTGACGAGACTCAAGGTGCTCAGCGCCCTCCCGGATGCTCTTCCTCCACTTGGGGCGGTCTTTGGCCAGGGATTGTCAACATCTTTGCCCAGGCATACAAAAGCATGGGCCTTACACTAAACATCCGTAAGACAAAGGTCCTCTACCAACCTGACCCCACCACACAGCACTGTGCCCCAGTTATCAAAATCCATGGCGTGGCCTTGGACAACGTGGACCACTTTCCATACCTCAGGAGCCCACAATCAGCAAGGGAAGACATTGACGACGAGGTCCAACACCGCCTCCAGTGCACCAGTGCAGCATTCGGTCGCCTGAGGAAGAGAGTGTTCGAAGACCATGACCTCAAATCTGGCACCCAGCTTATGGTCTACAGGGCTGTAGTGATACCCGCTCTCTTATATGGCTAAAACATGGACCATATATAGTAGACACCTCAAATCGCTGCAGAAAAAGATTGTTGGTAGGTGAATGATAGGCGTGTGGTTTGTTGAGCAGTATGAGGCTAGTGGTGCAGATGGTGAGATATGACATTTGAAGATGAATTCACTGAGCTTGGCCAGTCGTGTGAGATCATTAAACTTCTTCCTGCACTGTGTCCGTGTCCTCGGGGCAGAAATTTTGTCTGTGGAAAGTGGACCTCTCTCCTCAAATTGACTTCCTGTTGGGTTCAACCCCACAATCGTGCAAATGAGCAGGCAGCACAAAGTTCATGGGTTACTAGCGCATAGCGATCCCCATGCCCATTTTCAAGGGCAAACCAATTTCTAGGCCTTAGTTTATAGAGATCCCTCTGTGGGATCAGATCAGTCCAGGGGGTCTCACAGGGATGTGCACCTCTCACACTTTCTGATATAATACAGATTATAGCTGTCTCACATTCAATAGCACACCCCTCACTGTAACTCTCTCCATAATACACCCCTATCAGCATCATTCTCTATAGTACACTCCTTACTGTAACACACTTCATTACACACCTCTCACTGTCACTATAATACTATAACACATGTAACCCCGAACATACATACTCGCAGTCCTCTGCTATGGATTATAAACTGAATTCTATGTGTCAGTCGTGGCTCAGTTGGTAGCACCCTCACCTCTGAGTCCAAAGGTTGTGCATTCAAGTCTCACGTAAAGACTTGAGCTTGAGGCTCAGAAATGCTTTGCGCTTGCGATCTATTAGTGAAGCAACAACACAATTCAGAGCTGCAAAACAACATCACAGATGGTTCAAGGCTCAGGTCCAACAAAAAACCCGGGACCAAAAGAACAGGTGGTGGATGGAGAAAGCACAGGAGATACAACAACTGGCCAACAGCCACGATGTGTGAGGATTCTTCACTGCAGTCAAGGTCACCTACAATCCAAACTCCCAAGGCCCCACCCCACTCCCAGCCAAGAACGGGGAAACACTCATCAAGGACACCGAGACTGTCAGGGCCCGATGGAAGGAGCACTTTGAAGATCTCCTCAATCGAGACTCTGCCTTTGACTTGAATGTTCTCAACTCCATCCCGCAGCATGCGACCCGCCACTAACTCAGTGAAACTCCAACATTGCATGAGGTAGCCAAAGCCATAAAACAGCTGAAGAATAACAAGGCTATGTGTACGGAAAGAATCCCTGCTGAGGCGCTAAAGTATGGCGAGTGGCGCTGTTGGCGTGGATACATGACCTCATCTCTCTGATCTGGAGGGAGGAGAGCATGCCGGGGGATCTCAGAGATGCAGTGATCGTGACCATTTTTTAAAAAGGGGCAAGTCCGACTACGGCAACTACAGGGGAATCTCCCTGCTATCAGCCACTAGGAATGTTGTTGCTAGAGTTCTCCTCAATCGGCTTCTCCCTGTGGCTGAGCAGCTCCTCCCGGAATCACAATGCGGATTTTATCCCCTACAGGGAACAACAGACATGTCAACCGTGAGGGTCTATGGAGCGTCGTCCTCCCAAAGGTTTGTCAGCATTCTTCGCCTGCTTCACGATGACATTCAGGCCGTGATCCTTACCAAGGGATCCATTACAGACTCAATTCACATCCGGACCAGGGTCAAACAGGACTGCGTCATCGCTCCAACCCTCTTCTCAATCTTCCTCGCTGCCATCTCCACCTCACAATCAACAAGCTCCCCGTTGAAGTGGAACTAAACTACAGAACCAGTGGGAAGCTGTTTAACCTACGCTGCCTCCAGGCCAGGTCCAAGATCACCCAACCTCTGTCATTGAGCTGCAGTATGCGGATGACGCCTGCGTCTGCGCACATTCAGAGGCTGAACTCCAGGATATAGTCAATCTATTCAGTGATACATATGAAAGCGTGGGCCTTACGCTTAACATCCGTAAGACAAAGGTCCTCCACCAGCCTGTCACCGCCGCACAGCACTGCCCTTCAATCATCAAGATTCATGGCGTGGCCCTCGACAACGTGGACCATTTCCCAATCTCGGGAGCCTCTTATCAACAAAGGCAGACATTGATGCAGAGATTCAAGATCGCCTCCAGTGCATCAGTGCAGCCTTCGGGCATCTGAGGAAAAGAGTATTTGAAGACCAGGCCCTCAGATCTACCACCAAGCTCATGGTCTACAGGGTTGTCGTAATACCCGCCCTCCTGTATGGATCCGAGGCATGGACAATGTATAGAAGGCACCTCAGGTTGCTGGAGATATATCACCAACGACGTCTGCAAAATCCTGCAAATCCCCTGGGAGGACATGCGCACCAACATCAGTGTCCTCGACCAGGCTAACATCCCCAGTATTGAAGCACTGACCACACTCGATCAGCTTCGCTAAGCAGGCCGCATAGTTCGCATGCCAGATATAAGACTCCCTAAGCAAATGCTTTATGTGGAGCTCCTTCATGGTCAATGAGCAAAGGAGGACAGCGGAAACATTATAAGGACACTCTCAAAGCCCTCCTGGTAAAGTGCTACACTGCCACTGACACTTGGGAGACCCTGGCCGCAGACCGCCCGAGGTGGAGAAAGTGCATCTGGGAGGGCATTGAACTCTTCGAGTCTCAACGCAAAGAACGTGAAGAGGCCAAGCGCAGGCAGCGGAGGGAGCGAACCCTTCCCTCAATGAATGTCTGTCCCACCTGTGACAGGGTCTGTGGTCCTCGTATCGAACTGTTCAGCCATCAAAAAACTCACTTTGGGAGTGGAAGCAAGTCTTCCTCGATTCCGAGGGACTGCCTATGATTAATGATGATGAAAGACTTGAGCACAAAAGTATAAGCTGACAATTCAGTGAACTACTGAAGGAGTGCCTGCACTGTCAGTGGCGTGGTCTTTCAGTCTGCTTTCTCAGGTGGATGTAAAATATCCCATGGCTATCCAATTCAGCCCATTCCCCCCTTCTCCCCGCCGCCCCGGCACCGCTGCCCTTTCTCCATAGACTTGTTTTTCTTACCCTTCAGGTATTTATCCAATTCCCTTTTGAAAGTTACTATTGAATCTGCTTCAACTGTCCTTTCAGGCAGCGCATTCCAGATTACAACAATGCAGTGTGTGTAAAAAAAAATGTTTCCTCATTTTGGCTTTTGCCAATCGTCTTAATTTTGCAGCGTTTGATTACCAAATATTCTACCACTGTCAGTTTACTCTATCAAAACCAGTCATGATTTTGAACACCTCTCTCAAATATCCTCTTGTCCTTCTCTGATCTAAGGCAAACAACACAGCTTTCCAAGTCTCTCGACATAACTGCACTCACTCATCCCTGGTCTGTAGAGGGTGGTCTCGGGGATCAGGTTCACTTCTGACCTTCTGAGCGGTTCAAATCGCTCCCACTCCCTGGGTTCTAGACTTTGGATTTATTTGGGGATGTGACAAAGTGCAAGAGACAACTGATTTTGGTGCAAAGAACTTCAATTTTATTAAGGACAAGAAAGTACAATGTCAAAGCTTGCAATCACTAGAATAAAGAACACTTTATCACACATTCAAAAAGGGTTACAGAAAATAATACACCTCCCACCGCCCAATGCCTAACTCTGACTAGGTTGGACTCCAGGGCAAACAGGAATTATGCTCACCAATCCTTTTATTGTCAGTTGGTGGTGGTTCGCGATTTTGGGGTTCGCTGGACTCTGTAGGTTCTGCTTGCCATACCCCGAACGTCATGGAAGACTTCTTACTGTGTAGTCTTTAGTTGGGTGGTGTCAGCTGATGCAGCAGGGCGCGTATTGGACTTATGGGGTGAGTACCCACTTTCTTCCGTCAGCAATAGGTTTTAACGTTCTTTCAGGTAAAGTTTCAACAGATTGTAGAGTGGAAACTTTCGAATCTTCGGTTTCTTCTTGAGTTTTGTTCTTAGAATTTATGGATCGCGGTGGTTTCGATGTTACCACGTTGGTTGTGGTCAATTGCTGCCGCAATGTCCGAAGTTGCTGGGCACTGCTTTTCTCTGCCTTGATGATGTTCTTTCTTCTTCTTTGGTAACAGAGCAGTGTAGCCCAGGAGTGTCGTCGAGGCTGAAGATGTTGATGCTCAGAAGAGCTGCATAGCAGGCTGTGTAGCAAGCTCTCTGGAAGGCTCGTTAACACTGCTGTGGCGGTCTCTCCCTGTTTCCTCTCCTAACTCGTTAAAACTCGGGCTCCAGTTATACTTTGGGATCCGTTCTAATCTGTGCGCCAAATCAGCTCCGATTCTTTGTCTTAATTTTGGCGGACTTGATATTTCTTTGTCATATTTTGGCGGGCTCATTAATGGTAACCTGTCTCGGATGTGTCGATTTGTCAAATATGTTTCTTGATCGGGAAAATTAGTTTTGGTATTTGCGATGTCTGCCTAGGCCTGGGTTTTCCATGCGGGCTGGATGGGCCATTAACATTATGTATGCGCTGGATGGGTTTCCTGCTTCGAGCGATGGCTGGCTACCTCTGGGTTGATTGTTGCTACGTTAATGTCTCCCAGGGAGAAGGGTTTTCGAGTTTACACAATTCTCCAGACAATTTCCCAAAAACTGTGCAATCTTACAGGTACCATTCCAATAAATCTCTTCTGCACCCACTCCAAGGCCTTGACGTCCTTCCTAAAGTGTGGTGCCCAGAATTGGACACAATCATCCAGCCTGAGGCCTAACGAGTGCTTTATGAAGCTTTAGCACAACTTTGTTGCTTTTGTACTGTATGGAGGGAATTTTAACCGCCAAAGACGGGTGGGTTTTGGAAGTAAAAATGTAAACGGTCTCGAACCTGAACCTAACCTGCCTCAAACACACCTACTTCCAGTTCCGAAGGTTTGGCTTGAAGTCCCACTCCAGAGCCGTGAGCACAAAAATCCAGGCTGACACTCCAGTGCAGTGCTGAGGGAGTGCCGCACTGTCGGAGGTGCCAACTTTTAGCTGAGATGTTAAACCGAGGCCCCGTCTGCTCTCTCGGGTGAACGTTAAAGAGCAGTGAAGTTCTCCCCACTGTCCTGGTCAATATTTATCCCTCAATCAACATTGCTGTTTGTGGGAGCTTGTTGTGTGCACATTGGCTACCATGTTTCCTACATTACAACCGTCACTACACTTCAAAAAGTACTTCATTGGCTGTAAAGCGCTTTTGGACATCTGGTGGTCGTGAAAGGTGCTATAGAAAGGCAAGTCTTTATTTCTTTTCTTTCTAATGGAGGCGGGACGGTGGTGGCGGGCAACCAACCTGTTTCCCAGAGACGGGTCGCTCATTTAAATGTTTTAATGAGGCTGCGTGCCTCATTTTTTTTTCCTTGTTACAGCTTTAATGCTGGCCGGCCACATTTTCTTGGCCTCAGGGAATCCAGCAGCTAAAGGCAGGAGAGAACTGCTGCTTGGTAAACACAGGTAACTGCTTTTCCAGAACTGCTTTTGGGCCTGGGGGAGTGGGAGTGCTTCTCTCCGGCATCCAAAGCAAACCTGTAATCCTCCCCAGTGATTGGGCCCAGCCTGCCCCCTGCGATCCAATGTCATTCCCGGCCCACTATCTCCCCTGCACCTGCCCCCTCCATGTTCTCCATGGGTCTGCCCACCCCTCTCTGGACCCCCAGCACCATGTCCCCCCCCAGAAACCTCATCTCTCCTGGACCCTTCCACGATGTCTCTCATGAACCTTGATCTCTCCCGGCCCAGGAATTGCAGACAACGGGTGTCAGCTGTCCCATCATCTACTTAAAAAAATCCCTTCAGATCCAATCAATGACTCTGAGTACTTATATACTTACTGTTGCACCTGGGTTTCACAAATGTGACCAATATATCAGTGAAACCTGCCAGGCAGACTGTGCACTGTGAAACCTATTTGTAATTTATGGCTATATTTGTGGAAAGTGCCACCAACATCAACTCCGATTCATTACAGACCGAAAGGGAACTACAACATGGAAAGTCACCGAAACCTGCTTTCTTCTGCTGGATGCTCCTCATTTTTTTTTTAAATTCGTAGCCAATCGTTCCAATTCTTTGTCAAATCACAAACGCCAGAGGTCACCTTGCACATGCCAAGGATCACTCTGCGCCAATGCTCTTAGCCAAAAGGCCACTGCACCGTTCCTGGAAGTACTGCAATACCAGGTTCGTGCCATGGAGGTGGATGGGTCAGGTCCCCCACACACCTCCGTGGAGGTGGATGGGTCAACCCTCCCCACCCACCTCCTGTTTCCAAAAATGCAAGCATATACCTTCCTGACCAGGGAGAAACCACCCGGAGGTCATGGTGGCTGGTCAGAAACGGTACTACACTTGATCTTAGCCAAAAGGCCGAGAATTTCTCTGCTACTTCAGGTGGTCCGTTGATGGGCTCTTTGACAGACATTGGCTTAGTACGTCTAATACCCATTGGCCCAGAGACGTGCTTGTTTTTGAACCCTGTTAAATATATCAAGCAAGTGAGATCTGCTAATGTGAGTGTGAGCTCAGCAGGGGTTAACCAGTGCCCCAAGGTTCCAGTTCCTTGGCAGATCAGCGTGTTCATTTTGCATGGAAATGTGAGACTCTGCCTCACTGCTTCTGGCAAATGTTTCTTTTTAACTGTTTCTTTTTCATTTTTCCCTGCTTTTAGGTTATTTATTTTCTTGTTAATTTTAGCGAAATGCCATAATGAGATCTAAACAGATCTATTGCTGACAGACTTAATGTAAGACTTAATTGCTGAGGAGTGTTAATGTAATTGGTGGGTTCCATTTTATTTACCAGTGTTTGAGAGAGTGACCAATGGCTCAAGGTAGTATACCCACCTCTGAGTCAGAAGCTGAAGGGTGGAGACCAGAGCGCCGGCTCTGAATACTGACTTGCCATCCAGCGGGGGTACTTGTCCCTAATGGGTGCAGAGAGCCCCATCGTAAAGTGTAGGTGGGGCTCTTTGCCTTGGCTGTAAGTGCCCCTAAGAAATGAACTGTGAGGATGGATGGAACAGTGTTGGCCTGTGACCTGTCACTCAAATAGGAGAGTCAGCAAGCATGGAATGAGAATTGGGCTTTTGCCTCCTTAAACAATTCTTCCAACCAAACGCTTAGGAAGTTGCACTGCCACAATCTTCATTATTTATTTAATCTCCTAAAGGAGGTGAAGATTCACAGGGAAAATGTGCAAGAAGGAGAAAAACAAACTCTCTAGTTTCTCCTTGCCATGAAAGCAACCAAGCAAAGACTCTAGTATCTCAACGTGACATAACATTATGGTTGACATAGTTCATAGAAACATAGAAACATAGAAAATAGGTGCAGGAGTAGGCCACTCGGCCCTTCGAGCCTGCACCACCATTTAATAAGATCATGGCTGATCATTCACCTCAGTACCTCATTCAACTCTGACTGGCATTCCCACTGGCCCTCCAGGACTAGAATTGGAGCATCAGTTGTCTCATTAAATTGAGATTTTGGAGGTTTTCCTTGATTACCTTCAAGGGTTTAGAGACATTTGAACAAGTCATTGATGGAGCAGTGTAGGAGGAACATTCCCTTTATTTCACCTAACCTGGCAGTACTTGATGCGATAGCAGTGAAGCAACTTTCCTCTGTATCTAGTCCATACTTTACCTGATCGATGATGGAGCACTATAAATTGCTTTTGCCCATCCAGCCATAGAATCATAGAAAGGTGCAGCATAGAAGAAGGCCATTCAGCCTGTCGTGCCTGTGCTGGCTCTTTGAAAGAGCAGTCGTGCTACGTCCCACATCCCCACTTTTTGTCAGTAACCTTGTAAGTTCCTCATTCTCAAGTACCTGTTTAACTCCCTTTTAAAAGTATTTATGGAATCAGTTTCCACCACCTTTTCAAGTGAAACATTTCAGATCCTGACAACTCTCTGAGTGAAAAGATTTCTCCTAATTTCCCCTCTCGACTTTTTTCAATGATTTTGAATCTAATACCTCTCGTTATTGACCTATTGTTTCTCTATTTACTCTATCAAAACCTCTCATCTTGAAAACCTATAGGGCACTTCTTAACCTTCTCTGTTCTAAGGAGAACAACCCTAACTTTGGAAGCTCTCCTGACAACTGAAGTATTTGAGCTGGGAGTGGTGATGTTGAAGCTGGTTTTGAAACAATGTCAACCTCAGTGATACTTCCCAAATTTTTCAGAAAGAGTTGCTCAATTCTCCTCATGCCACACATAATGAAAATGGCCAAATCTCTTCCATCGCTAAGGTTGAAGGTTATTGTTTCACACTCCCAGTTCTGTTGGATGTTTTTTGTAATATACAAATAGAGATCAGTTGTTGAAGGTAAGTCCCAAAAATGTTTAGATGAAATGGTAAAAAACAATAAAAACCCTCCTGAAATTTTCCATTTAAATCTTGCAACACAAAGAAAATGCATGTACTTGACATCATCACGCATGTTGCATGTTTTGTATATATCATGGATACAATGCACATGCATCTCTGGACCCAATTCTTCAGCCGGAAAAGTAAAAAAAAACAGTGGAATTTGGTTATTTTGGGGGGATTTTTTATGACATAGCATATACAACACAGAAACAGTCCATAGCATATACAACACAGAAACAGTCCATAGCATATACAACACAGAAACACTCCATAGCATATACAACCAGAAACAGTCCATAGCATATACAACACAGAAACAGTCCATAGCATAGACAACACGGGAACAGTCCATTCAGCCCAACTACTCTGTGCTGATGTTAAGTTGGAGCTTAAAGGAGGTATGGACAGGGATTAAACCCGCATTCTTTGCTTTACGAGACTGATGCCTTTCCACTTCACCGTGCCCGACTGCAGCAATGTTCAATTTTTCATTGCAGTTCGATATGGAGCGAGGACAGCAGTGCACCAACAGTTACCACATTGAAAACTGAGGTTAGCAACCAGGGGGCTGGCTCAGGTCACACCCGAAGACATTTCTCCAGATTGATACAATCAGGTAAAGCATGGGTTAGAAACAGAGGCGAGGGGGATCATCTCTTCCCAATTAAGTAATGCCAGGCAAGCTCCAGCACAAGTTAGATACAGAGTAAAGTATTCTCCACAGTGCTGTATTAAGAACTCCCAGGTTGGGTATAATACAGGTCACAAAACAAGAAAGGGCTATTTCTCCTTTTACTTTTTCATGGGACGTGGGTGATACTGGGAAGACCACATTTACGATACAATTCTAGTTGCCCTAAGAAAGTGGAGGCAGGTTACCTTCTTGAACTGCTTGGGTCCTTGTAGAGGTGATGCTCCCATGATGGTGTTCGGTAGGGAATTCAAGAGTTTTGACCGTACGCATATATATGCCCAATTCAGGATGGTGTCTGTCGATCTAACTGTCATGGATTCTCACCTCCACTCCACTACTCATAGAAACATAGAAAATAGGAGCAGTAATAGGCCATTCGGCCCTTTGAGTCTACACCACCATTCAATATGATCATAGCTGATCCTCTATCTCAACACCATATTCCCGCTTTTTCCCCATACCCCTTGATGCCTTTTGTTTCTAGAAATCTATCAATCTCCCTCTTAAATATATTCAGTGACTTGGCCTTCACAGCCTTCTGTGGTCGATAATTCCACAGGTTCATCACCCTCTGAGTGAAAACATTTCTCCTCATCTCGGTCCTAAATTTCCTACACCATATCCTGATTTAACCTGCACATACAGAAAGCTCTCCAAAGTCTTAAAGTTAATGAAGCAAAACCTCCAGAATATCAATCTAATGTTACAACTGACATTCCAATTCTAGTCCTGGAGTACCTTATGGGAATGCCAACTGTGAAATGTTAAGGACGAACAGTATCTACTGTAAATTCACATCGCGATCCACGAGTCTTTGCTTGATTGCTTTTTGGGGTCAAGGAGAAACATGAGAGAGTTTTGTTTTTCTCCTTGCACATTTTCCCTGTGTGCCTTCAGGAGATTGAATGAATAATTAAGGGTGTGTTGCTGTGCAGATTTCTAACTGTTGGAAGGATTGTTTTAAAGAGGCAAAAGTCCCCTCCTCATTCCATACTTGCTTTCTTACATTGGAGCTCAAGTAAATACTAGTTACCAAAAGGATTCCACCTATAACCCAAAATGAACACTCCCTCTTTATCACTGTCTCCCTTCACTTCAAACCAACAATCATCAGCGCCCCCTTCATTAAAAAAAGTCACCCTCGACCTCCGTATTCTTACTAACTGCCACCCCAATCCCAAATTTTCTCTCAAGTCCTGACCAAGTTGCTGCCTCCCAGTTCAATGCCCATCGCTCCTTCAATACTCTGTTTAGATCTCTCCTGTCAGGTTTTCCACCTGCTTCACAGCACCAAACAACTCTAACCAAAGTCACTGAGACTGTGACCATGGTGCAGTACACCCCATCCGTCCCCTACCTAAAAATGTGCCCGACCTCTTCTCACTCTATTAAGGAGCCTCAGTCCTTGCTATCAGAGTGACAGGATGACACACCAATTTTCCAAAAGGTAGTCTGGTATGCCTCTGTTGCACTGGTAGTGGCGCGGTCCATCCACCACCATTAATAGGGTTATGGAACCAAGGCAGGTAAATGGAGTTAAGATGCGGGTCAGCCATGATCTCATTGAATGGCGGCACAGGCTCAAGGGGCTGAATGGCCTCCTGTTCCTACGTCCCTTCCCATGACCTGCGGTTTGGGACGGTGCTTTCAGAACCTATTTTGATTACGCTTTTGAAAAACGTCTTTGAACATTTTTCTATGTTAAAGGCAGTGTATAAATGCAAGCTATGCACCAACACAATTACAGCCTAGAGAGGACAGCATCTGCCCTGATCTCACCTTTGTATTTGACTGAGAGGAACAAAAATAAAAGAAAGACATGCATTAATATAGCGCTTTTCATGACCACCGGACATGCCAAAGAGTTTTACAGCCAGTGAAGAACTTTTTGATGTGCAGTCACTGTTGTAATGTATAAACATAGCAGCCAATTTGCATATAGCAAGCTCCCACAGACAGCAATGTGATGATGACCAGGTAATGGGAGGAAAATTGGGGTTGGAGGCTTCCTTTGTATAAACGCCTCTGACCGCAAAAAATCTATGAAAGTACCTGGTGGTCCCAGAGGAATGTAAGATCCCGGTTGGAGGCCTAGATGCGCTGTGCAGTGCATGGCAGATGCCTTTCAGGCACTTACAAGCTGGAGTCACGTGGGCCTGGACCACCAATCACTATGCAGTATTCTCATTGATAAAAATGGAAGCTCTGTTTGTACGGGCTCTCAGGACTATCAATGAGAAAACCCCCTCAAACACTGAAACACAGCATAATAAATAAATAAAACACACCACATATTTAAAATTAATTGAAATACATATATTTTTTAATGTGTTTTATTAGTGTTAAAAATAAACTTACCTAAATGGACAAGGTTTTTAATATAAAAATTAGCCCCAACACCGATTCCTGTGGTACCCACTTGGTACTTTTTGCCAACCGGAATTGATCCATTTATCCCGACTCTCTGTTTTCTGTTAGTTAGCCATTCCTCTATCCATGCTTATATATTGCCCCCAACCCCATGAACTTTTATCTTGTGCAGTAACCTTTTATGTGGCACCTTATCGAATGCCTTCTGGAAATCCAAATACACCATAGCCACTGGTTTCCCTTTATCCATCCTGCTCGTTACATCCTCAAAGAACTCCAGCACATTTGTCAAACATGACTTCCCTTTCATAAAACCGTGCTGACTCTGATTAAATTATGCTTTTCCAAATGTCCTGCTACTGCTTCCTTAATAATGGATTCCAGCATTTTCCCTACAACAGATGTTCGGCTAACTGGTCTAAAGTTTCCTGCTTTCTGAGTCTCCTTTTTTAAATAGGGACGTCAAATTTGCAGTTTTCCAATCCGCTGGGACCTCCCCAGAATCCAGGGAATTTTGGTGGATTACAACCAATGCATCCACTATCTCTGCAGCAACTTCTTTTCAGACCCTAGGATGCAAGACATCAGGTCCAGGGGACTTGTCTGCCTTTAGTCCCGTTATTTTACTGAGTGATCCATGTAACTATAGATGTTCACACGTCCCTATAGCACCTTGATTATCCACTATTGGGATTTTTTTTAGTGCCTTCTGCCTGTTTGAAAGGCTACAAAAACAAGGATGTCTCTGGGCTACCTGATATTAAGACGTGCTAAGCCAATATCTGTGAAAGAGCCCATCAGCGGACCATCTGAAGTGGCAGCAAAAAGGAACGAGGAGCGTCCAGCAGAATAAACCAGGTTTCAGGGACTTTCCATATTCTTGAAATTAAAGGGGAGGTGCAGCAGTAAAAGAAAATGGGCAACTTACCGGTCGCGGCCTTCCTGATTTTAGATCACGGGGTCCATTTGTGTGTCGGACTGCTGCCACGGCAGTCCGCTGCTCCCGTTTTCCACCTGCACAATCGGCATCTTGCCCCTCCCCTTTAATGGAAGGAGAGAGCTCTGTCTAACCGCGTAGCGCTGGAAGCCTCATGCCCCGACAGAAACTGCAGCGTGAGATCTTGCTTTGCAGTTCCTCTCGGGGACGATAAGCCCAATATAACTCGCGGGGCGGGACTTCCGTGCCTGGCACAGGAACTCCTGCCTCACGGCTGTTACAGCCCCAACCGAATTTTGTTCCGTTGGCCTTTATTCCCGAGAATTTAGAAGAATGATCTCATTGAGACATATAAAAGTCTTACAGGACTTGACAAGGTAGATGGCTGGGGAATCTCGAACTCGGGTTCAGTCTCAGAATAAGGAGTCGGCCATTTAGGACTGGGATGAGGAGAATCTTCACTCAAAGGTTTGCGAATCTTTGGAGTTCTATACCCCAGAGGGCTGTGGATGCTCAGTGGTTAAATATATTCACGACAGAGATCAATCGATTTTTGGATAGTAAGAGAACCAAGAGATGTGGTGATAGTGCGGGAAGGTGGAGTTGAGGTCGATCAGCCATGAACTTATTGAATGGTGTAGCAGGGTCAAAGGGCCAAGTGGCCTACTCCTGCCCCTATTTCTTATGTACTTAAAAGTTTTTCCTTGTATTGCCTCTGGATCTTTTGCCAATCGCCTTAAATCTGTGCCCTCTGGTAATCAATCCTTCAGCCATTGGAAACAGTTTCTCTTTATTTACTCTATCTAAACCCTTCATGATTTTAAACACCTTTATCAAATCTCCTCTTGGCTTTCTCTGCCCTAAGAAGAACACACCCAGCATCTCCAGTCTATCCACGGAACTGTAATCCCTCATTCCTGGATCCATTCTAGTAATTCTCTTCCGTACCCTCTCCGAAGCCTCCATGTCCTTCCTAAAGTGCGGGGACCAGAATTAGACACAATATTCCAGCTGGGACCGAACTAGTATTTTATATGATTAGCATTACTTTCTGGCTTTTGTACGCTATGCCTCTATTTATAAAGCCCAAGATCCCATATGCTTTATTAACACTTTGTTAACCTGCCCTGTGACCTTCAACAATTTGTGCATGTGCACCCCCAGGTGTCTCTCTTCTTGCACCCCCTTTAGAATTGTACTATTGAGTCTGTATTGTCGCTCCTCATTCTTCCATTCACCTCTCACTTTTCTATGACGAATTTCATCTGCCATGTGTCCGCCCATTCCATCAGTCCTGTCTGTGTCCTTTTGAAGTCTATCACGATCCTCCTTACTTCCACATATCGAGTTATCTGCAATTTTCGTAATTGTGCCCTGTATCCCCAAGTCTAAGTCATTAATCTATATCACAAACAGCAGTGGCCCTTGTACTGAATCCTGGGGAATTCCACTGTATACCTCCCTCCAGTCCAAAAACAAACATTCATCACAGCGCTCTGTAATCTATCCCTTAGCCAGTTTTGTATCCATGCTCATCCTGCCCTTTTACCCCATGAGCTTTAATTTTTCTAATAAGCCTAATATGTGGTACATTATCAACCGCCTTTTGAAAATCCATATATACCACATCAACTGCACTGCCCTCATCCATCCTCACTGTTACCTCATCAAAAAACTCAATCAAGTTAATCAAACAAGATCTGTCCTTAACAAATCCATGCTGGCTCCCCTTTATTAGTCCATGCTTGTCCAAGTGGCTGTTAATTTTCTCTTGGATTATTGTTTTTAAAAGCTTCCCTACCAGCGACATTAAACAGACTGGCCTTTAATTGCCAGGTGTATCCTGCTCCCCCTTTTTGAATAAGGGTGTAACATTTGCTCCAGTCCTCCGGCACCACCCCTGTGTCCAGCGAGGATTGGAAGATTGTGGCCAACACCTCCGCAATTTCTACCCTTCCCTCAGCAATTTAGGATGCGTCCCATCCAGACCCGGTGACTTAGCCACGCTAAATATTTCCAGCTTTTCTAGTTCCTCCTCTTCATCCTGCTCTCTAAAGCCTTCATCATCCAGGGAGCTCTGGCTTTGGTCGGCCTCCCTTTCCCCCTTGTGGGAATGTACCTAGACTGTACCCCAACCATCTCCTCTTTAAGGCTTGGACAATAGTGCACAGGAGAGTACAACAATGTACAGAGGAGTCCTTCATGAATTTTGTACGAATAAACTGCCTTTTTCAGTGCTCGCACTCTTGTCTCGAACCATCATTTGGACCTCAAATGCCCGAACCTGCTCAGTGGCTCGGAAATCGCAGGAGCCAACTTGTTTTAGGTGTGCTGCATTGAATATCGGTTGTGGTACCAGAAGTTCCAGTTGTGGTGTAACGGACCAGTTGTTGGGTTTATTCTCTCTTTGCTTTTCTGTGTTCTCTGCAGCTGAACAGCTTGTGCAACAGGATAGAGAAATGGCGTTTCAGCAATGAGTGTGCTTTTGAAATGGCAGAAAAGGGAAGATGATCACAAGTTAGACAACTTTGGCAATTTGAAAAAACAGTTAAACACAATATAAATTTTATCCCAAATGTTATCTCCTCTGTAGGAATAGGCCACATGCCTCGGGACAAGTTAAATATATTGGGGATTTTCTGAGGCATTTCTCAAATGAATTGGCATTAGATTCCTAACTCAATAAAAGAAAAAAAGGAAGATTGCATTTATATAGTGCCTTCCACGACCAAAGCACTTTACAGCCAATTAAGTATTTTTGAAGTGTAGTCACTGTTGTAATGTAGGAAACACAGCCAATTTCCTACAGTAATGTGATATTAGTGAAATAGTGCAAATAGTGCCACGGGATCTTTTACGTCGAACTGAGCGACCAGACGAGGCCTCGGTTTAACTCTCATCTGAAAGATGGCACCTCTGACAGTGCAACACTCCCTCAGTACTGCATTGATTTTTCTGGTCAAGTCTCTGGAGTGGGACTTGAGCCCACAACCTTCTAACACAGAGATGAGGTTGCTACCAACTGCGCCATGGCTGATGCTAGAAGCTTTCACGAAAGTATGTGGGTGCTTGGCAGGGAAGTCATTTTAAACAGCAGGAATAGGACAAAGTGCCAAACCAACAGTTTCTCTTACATTCATGAAATGATTAGGACATTGCTCATTAGTTCCACTGTCATGTGTGGGAGGTTAACCTGCAGGTAGAAATTAGAAGGGTGAATTGCTGTCGCAAAGTTCCTCCCATCTGATCGCCTGGCATTTTGAATTCAAACAAGAGACACCTTTGTCCATTAGAACCCAGCATCTGTACAATCACTCTGAGCAACCATGAGAGATACGCAGACTGGGCTTAGCTCCTATTACATTGAGAGTCTCCTTGGGCATGCTTGGAGTTACCATATGCTCTATTGTAGCTTGCGTGAAGACATCCCAGCGAGGGAGTGTGTGCAGTATCAGACATCTGTCTGACCAACAGCCCTGTGTCAATAAATGGACATACATCAGGCAGCTGGGTTGTGTGGAATGGATTTGCTGTGTCACCTAATAGGGGCCTTGAAAATTATGAAAGGGTTTGTTGGGTTGATGTAGACAAGATGCTTCCACTTATGGAGGAGACCAAAACTAGGGGCCATAAATATAAGTTAGTCACCCAATAAATCCAATAAGAAATTTAGGAGAAACTTCTTTACCCAGAAAGTGATTAGAATGTGGAACTTGCTACCACAGGGAGTGCTTAAGGCAAATAGCATAGATGCATTAAGGGGAATCTAAATAAGCACATGAGGGAGAAAGAAATAGAGGGACATGCTGATGGGATTCGAAGAATAGGGGTGGGAGGAGGCCCGTGTGGAGCATAAATGCCATACACTAGTTGGGCCAAATGTTCTGTTTCTGTGCTGTAGAGGTCTAGAAATTCGTGTTTCTTAACTTGTCCCATTACCATCTCCTTTTGCAATGTACCATCATTCCTTTTGTGTCATAATCTCTTCTGCTTTCCATCCTATCACAGACCTTTCCTATTGTTCTTTCCTCTCCTCCCCCTTTTGCTTTCATAACACTTAAAAACCTGTTACATCTCTAATTATTTATAGTCCTGACGAAATGTCATTGACCTGAAATGTTCTTCTGTTTCTCTCTCTGCAGATGCTGTTTCTGTTTTTATACTAGAAATTCGGGGGTTTAGCTCTGGTTGTTAAGGTCGGTTTTGTGGGGAAAAAATGGCATCCACTTCTGCGATGGGCTGGGCTAGATGCCATATTGGTGAGAGCAAAAAAAGAGGCATTATTTAGCTTTGTCTGATGTGGCGTTAGACAATTAACATATTCAATAAGGGGCCTAGCACCTGCTGCTGCTTTCTCTTGCACATTTGGCTTGTGTCTGAGGGAGCCAACGCCAGTGATGTTTACTCTCAGAAAAACAAGTGTTCAATAGCCAAATTTTTAAAAAGTAAGTACTTACTATATATAATATATAAGTACTTACCATTATTATCTTCAACCTCACTCCTGACTCCGACCTCCAGGTCGTCTCCAATCTCCCCCTGATCCTAGCCCCGACCTACCTCACTTGCTGGGCGTTTATCCATTCAGCACGTCCAGCGTTGGATTAAATGCCACAATAATGACAATGAGCGGGGCTGTACCAAAACACTGCGGGCAGCCATTAACTTCAACCTGCAGTGGCACCATCTGGCTTCCAGTCTACTCGAATTTCTAGGCCTATGTAGTTCTAAGTAAAACCCTTCAGATTTCAATTTTAAGTTGCAGCTTGTAGTTGTGCCCTGCTGCAACATGGCATTCTGGGGCAGCAGTAACTGAGTTCCAGGTTATGAGAGACACTTTATGGCATGCATGTCAGAGTTTCACCTGACATGCACTGCCATTAAAGCTGTCTCTCATAACCTGGAACTCAGCCTTACCTGCATAGCCCCAGAATGCCCTGTCTGCTAGGCCTCGGCAGGGCAGACAGCGCTGCTCTTGTCAGCCATCTCCTGCCAAGCTGGCTGTCCTGGTTGGTTTCGGAAAGGGTGCGTTTCGGGGCTATTGTGGAGAGGTTCCTTTCCCTCACTATCTTGACCTTCACTCAGTTTCAGCGTGATGTCAACCAATAAGATGGTCCGTGGCTGAGAGGCCTCCATTTTGTAACAATTTTGCAGTGTGCGCCCCCTCCATGGTGTTGCAGGTCAGAAGGTAGCTGTTTAAAGGGCTGCCCTGTCCATTGAATTGAGCCTCAGTTGTGAACACTCAGTTTGCCAGCCTGCTGTGTGGTTGGGAGCTGGAACAGATTATGCACATTGCACAAATCACGAATATTAGGGACATACAGCCAGGGGAATTGACTCACAATGCACAATTTATCCCTGAATTCTGCAAGGAATGGAATTAAAAACCTGCAGAGGTTTAGAATCTCCTCTTCCCACCAGAAGAGGTTGGGGTAGGATTTTGACCCACCACCCCTGACCCCATCATGACCTTGACCTATTTTCCAGGGCACAAAGGAGCATGAGGAGGCCATTGATCTGCTCGAGCCTGCTCTGCCATTGAATGAGATCATGGCTGGTCTGCGACCTAGCTCTATATATCGGCCTTTGCCCCATTTCCCTGAATACCTTTAGTTCACAAAAATCTAGCAATGTCAGATCTTAAATTAACAATTGATCTCGCATCAATTGTCAATTGAGGAAGAGAATTCCAATTTTCTACCATCCTTTGTGTGTAGAAGTGTTTCCTAATTTCACTCCTGAAAGGTCTGGCTCTAATTCTAAGACTATGCCCCCTAGTCCGTGAATCAGCAACCCACAGAAATAGTTTCTATCTATCCTATCTGTTCCCCTTAATATCTTGAAAACTTTAATCAGATTACCCCCGAACCTTCTAAATTCTAAGGAATGCAACTTTAATTTGTGAAATCTCTCCACGTAACATAACCCTTGAAGTCTGTTGTGTATGGAGAAAGAGTCAGACGGAACACTGTGAGCTCAAAGTAAAGTGTGATCTTAGTCTTTATTGCAGATCTCCAGGGTGCCTCTCCAACCTGTGAGGCCTCCTTCGATACCTGCTTTCCCAAGGGATTATGGGATCCCTTGGGACTCCAGGAGATGAGCCCTCTGGTGGCTGTACAGAGTAAATGCACTTTTACACATATAACAACACTCTTCCCCCCCAACCCAAACCCCCACCCATTCCCACCAAAGTCAATAGAGTAACTATTTACAATGCAAGTCGATCTGGAGCCCTTCTTGCCCTAGTTGATCATCTCGGTGTGAAAGCTGGTGTTGTTGAATCATTTGTTGGGCCCTCGCTGGGCTGCTGTGGATGATGGGTTCTGCTTTGTGGTCAACCGTGGTGTCGATAGCCACTGGTGTGTGTGTTGGGGGATTAAAAAAGGTAGAGTCCAAGGTGGGTTGCTCAGGATAGTCCGTGAATCTGAGTTTGATTTGGTCGAAGTGTTTCCAGTGAATGAGTCCTTTTGAAAGTTTGACCCAAAACACCCTGCTCCCCTTTTTGGCCACGACAGTGCCGGGAAGCCACTTGGGACCTTGTCCATAATTTAATACAAATACAGGATCATTGATTTCAATCTCGCGTGACACATTTGTGCCATCATGGTATGCACTTTGTTGAAGCCGCCTGCTATCTACCTGTTCATGTAGATCAGGGTGAACTAACGAGAGCCTTGTCTTAAGTGCTCTTTTCATGAGCAGTTCAGCAGGTAGGATCCCAGTGGGTGAGTGGGGTCTCGTGCGGTAGCTAAGCAGGATTCACGATAGGCGAGTCTGCAGTGAGCCTTCAGTTACCCTCTTCAAGCCTTGCTTGATGGTTTGCACTGCTTTCTCTGCCTGACCAAAGGATGTTGGTTTAAACGGGGCAGATGTGACATGTTTGATCCCGTTACGGGTCATGAATTCTTGGAACCCAGCACTGGTAAAACATGGCCGTTGTTGCTCACCAGGGCATTGGGTAGGCCATGTGTGGCAAACCTGGCCCACAGGCTTTCAGTAGTAGCAGAGGAAGTGCTTGCCAGCATTATCTCACATTCAATCCACTTGGAGTACGTGTCTACAAACACGAGGAACATTTTACCCAAGAACGGGCCTGCATAGTCGATATGTACCCTAGACTACGGTTTGGAGGGCCAAGACCATAAACTTAGCGGCGCCCCCTGGGTACATTACTTAACTGCGAGCATATATTACATCTGTGAACGCAGGACTCTAAGTCCGCATCGATACTGGATCACCACATGTGAGATCTTTCATCATTACGATGCCTGGGTGGGTACTGTGGTGCTCATTGATGAAGGTGTCTCTGCCCTTCTTGGGGACCACTACCCGATGGCATCACGGAAGGCAGTCTGCCTGTATAGACACTTCATCTTTGCGCCGCTGGAACGGCTTTATCTCTTCCTGTATTTCCACTGGGACACTGGACCAGCTTCCATGAAGCACACAGCTTTTGACTAGAGATAATAAGGGGCCCTGGCTTGTCCAGGTTTTGATCTGCCGGGCAATGATGGGTGATTGCTCACTCTCAAATGCTTCCATAACCATGGGTGCCATTTCCACCCCCGTGGTGGGCAATGGCAGCCTACTGAGAGCATCGGCGCAGTTTTCTGTGCCTGGCCTGTGGCGGATGGCATAGTTGTATGCGGACAATGTGAGTGCCCATCTCTGGATGCGGACTGATGCGTTGGTATTTATCCCTTTACTCTCGGATAACAGGGATATAAGTGGCTTATGGTCAGTTTCCAATTAGAATTTTAGCCCAAACAGGTGTTGATGCATTTTCTTTACCCCATAAACACACGCTAACACTTCGTTCTCAATCATGCTGTAGGCTCTCTCAGCCTTAGACAGACTCCTGGATGCATAGGCAACCGGTTGCAGTTTCCTCAAATCATTAACTTGTTGCAATACACACCCGACGCCATATGATGACGCATCACATGTTAGTACCAAACGCTTACATAGATCACACAACACAAGCAACTTGTTTGAGCATAACAATTTTCTCACTTTTGCAAAGGCATTTTCTTGGTTTTTGCCTCAAACCCATTCGTCCGCTTTTCGTAGTAAGATATGCAGTGGTTCTAACAGTGTGCAGAGACCCGGTAAGAAGTTACCAAAGTAGTTCAGGTGTCCCAGAAACGACTGCAGCTCCATCACATTCTGTTACCTCAGTGCATTCTCGATTGCCCCCAGCTTCACGTTGGTGGGCCTGATGCCGTCCGCCGCAATCCTCCTTCCGAGGAATTCCACTTCAGGTGCCAGGAAAACAGAGAAACATAGAAAATATGTGCAGGAGTAGGCCAGTCAGCCCTTCGAGCCTGTACCACCATTCAATAAGATCATGGCTGATCATTCCCTCAGTACCCCTTTCTTGCTTTCTCTCCATACCCCTTGACCCCCTTAGCCGTAAGGGCCATATCTAACTCCCTCTTGAATATATACAATAAACTGGCATCAACAACTTTCTGTGCTAGAGAATTCCACAGGTTCACAATTCTCTGAGTGAAGAAGTTTCTCCTCATCTCAGTCCTAAATGGCCTACCCCTTATCCTAAGACTGTGTCCCTGGTTCTGGACTTCCCCAACATCGGGAACATTCTACCCACATCTACCGTGTCCTGTCCCATCAGAATCTTATATGTTTCTATGAGATCCCCTCTCATTCTTCTAAACTCCAATGTATAAAGGCCCAGTTGATCCAGTCTCTCCTCATATGTCAGTCCTGCCATCCCGGGAATCAGTCCGATGAACCTTCGCTGCACTCCCTCAATAGCAAGAATGTCATTCTTCAGATTAGGAGACCAAAACTGAACACAATATTCCAGGTGAGGTCTCATCAAGGCCCTGTACAACTGCAGTAAGACCTCCCTGCTCCTATATTCAAATCCCCGAGCTATGAAGGCCAACATACCATTTGCCTTCTTCATCGCCTGCTGTACCTGAATGCCAACTTTCAATGACTGATGAACTGTGACACCCAGGTCTCATTGCACCTCCCCTTTTCCTAATCTGTCACCATTCAGATAATATTCTGTCTTCGTGTTTTTGCCCCCAAAGTTGATAACCTCACATTTATCCACATTATACTGCATCTGCCATGCATTTGCCCACTCACCCAACCAGTCCAAGTCACCCTACAGCCTTTTAGCATTCCCTTCACAGCTCACACCGCCACCCAGTTTCGCGTCATCTGCAAGCTTGGAAATATTCCTTCATCCAAATCATTGATGTATATTGTAAAGAGCTGGGGTCCTAGCACTGAGCCCTGCTGCACTCCACTAGTCACTGCCTGACTTTTTGAAAAGGACCCGTTTATCGTGACTCTCTGCTTCCTGTCTGCCAACCAGTTCTCTATCCACATCAGTATATTACCCCCAATACCATGTACTTTGACTTTGCACACCAATCTCTTGTGTGTGACCTTGTCAACAGCCTTTTGAAAGTCCAAATACACCACATGCACTGGTTCTCCATTGTCCACTCGACTAGTTACATCCTCAAAAAATTCCAGAGGATTTGTCAAGCATGATGTCCCTTTCATAAATCCATGCTGATTTGGACCAATCCTGTCACTGCTTTCCAAATGTGCTGCTATTTCATCCTTAATAATTGATTCCAACATTTTCCCCACTACAGATGTCAGGCTAACCGGTCTATAATTACCCGCTTTCTCTCTCCCTCCCTTTTTAAAAAGTGATGTTACATAAGCTACGCTCCAATCCATAGGAACTGACCCAGAGTCGATAAACTGTTGGAAAATGATCACCAATGCATCCACTATTTCTATGGCCACTTCCTTAAGTACTCTGGGATGCAGATTATTCGGCCCCGGAGATTTATCGGCCTTCAATCCTATCAATTTCCCCAACACAATTTCCCACCTAATAAGGATATCTTTCTCACAAGACACTCGGTCCCCTAGTACTTCCAGAAGGTTATTTGTGTCTTCCTTCGTGAAGACAGAACCAAAGTATTTGTTCAATTGGTCTGCGATTTCTTTGTTCTCTATTATAAGTTCACCTGAATCTGACTGCAAGGGACCAACGTTTGTCTTCACTAATCTTTTTCTCTTCACATATCTATAGAAGCTTTTGCAGTCAATTTTTATGTTCCCAGCAAGCTTCTTCTTGTACTCTATTTTCCCCCTCCTAATTAAACCCTTTGACCTCCTCTGTTGAATTCTAAATTTCTCCCAGTCCTCAGGTTTGTTGCTTTTTCTGGCCAATTTATAGGCCTCTTCCTTGGATTTAACACTATCCTTAATTTCCCTTGTTAGCCACGGTTCAGCCACATTCCCCGTTTATTTTTACTCCAGACAGGGATGTACAATTGCTGAAGTTCATCCATGTGATCTTTAAATGTTTGCCATTGCCTATCTACCATCAACCTGTTAAGTATCATTTTTCAGTCTATTCTAGCCAATTCACGCCTCAAACCATCGATGTTACCTTTCCTTAGGTTCAGGACCCTAGTTTCTGAATTAAACGTGTCACTCTCCATCTTAATAAAGAACTCGACCATGTTATGATCACTCTTCCCCAAGGGGCCTCGCACAACAAGATTGCCAATCACTGCTCTCTCATTACACATCACCCAATCAAGGATGGCCAGCTCCAGAATTGGTTCCTCGATATATTGGTCTAGAAAACCATCCCTAATACACTCCAGGAAATCCTCCTCCACCACATTGTTGCCAGTCTGGTTAGCCCAATCTATATGTAGATTAAAGTCACCCATGATAACTGCTGTACCTTTATTGCATGCATCCCTAATTTCTTGTTTGATGCTGTCCCCAACCTTACTACTACTGTTTGGTGGTCTGTACACAACTCCCACTAGAATTTTCTGCCCTTTGTTATTCCGTAGCTCCACCCATACCGATTCCACATCATCCACGTGTTGCACTTCGAGTGTTTTAACCTGAGCCCCACGTGGTTGAGTCGATTAAGAACCTCCTCCAGGTTCTGTAGATGCTTAACTGTGTTCCGAGCTTGATTAAGATGTCATCGTGGAAGACCACGGTGTGCGGGACCAACTTCAGTAAGCTTTCCATATTTCTCTGGAATATCGCTGTCGCCGATCGGATTACAAACGGGCATCTGTTATGAACAAAAAGACCTTTGTGCGTGTTGATGTGCGGAAGGGCCTTCGATGATTCATCCAGTTCCTGCGTCATGTAGGCTGAAGTCAGATCCAGCTTCGTGAACGTCTTTTCTCCCGCTGGCATTGTAACGAGGTCGTCGGCCTTTGCTGGCGGGTATTGGTACTGCAGGGAGAAACGATTGCTAATTACTTTGTAATCGCCACAGATTCTGACGATGCCGTGTCCCTTGAGGACTGGGACGTTAGGACTGGCCCACTCATTGAACTTGATCGGGGAAATGATGCCCTCTCTTTGCAGCCGGTTTAGCTCGATCTCTACCCTTTCTCTCATCATGTACGGCACTGCTCTCGCCTTGTGATGGATGGGTCGCGCCCCCGGAATTAGGTGGATCTGCACTTTTGCTCCTTGGAATTTCCCGATGCCTGGTTCGAACAGCGAAGGAAATTTGTTTAAGACCTGGGCACACGAAGTGTCGTCAGCGGGTGATAGCGCTCGGATGTCGTCCCAGTTCCAGCGTATCTTTCCCAGCCAGCTCCTGCCGAGCAGCGTGGGACCATCGCCCGGTACCACCCAGAGTGGTAACTTGTGCACCGCTCCATCGTAGGAGACCTTTACGGTAGCACTGCCTATTACAGGTATCAGTTCTTTCGTGTAAGTTCTTAGTTTTGTGCGAACTGGAGTTAAGACTGGCCATGAGGCCTTGTTGCACCACAACCTTTTGAAAGTCTTTGTGCCCATGATGGACTGGCTCGCACCCGTGTCCAGCTCCATTGACACCGGGGGTCCATTTAGTTCAACATTCAGCATTATCGGGGGACAATTCCGTGGTGAATGTGTGCACCCCATGTACCTTTGCCTCCTCGATATGAGGCTCTGGTTTGTCGTGAGCCTCCGTGGATCTGTCCTCCTCTGCAACATGGTCGTTTGCAGGTTTAAATGCACTTGTTGGAGGTGTCCCATTGTTCCACAGCCCTTGCAAACGCACTCTTTGAATCAGCATGAATGGAAACAAGGATCACCCCCTCAGCGCCAACAAATTGTTAATGGCCTTGCATTCATCACCCTTGATGGTGGACTCTAAGACATCGGTGGACGTGCAGCTGCAGGTATGTGTGACCTGCCCTGTACGTTATGATTTGAAAACATCATCACTTTGTTCACAGTACTTGTGTGCTGGGAGATTTGCTTCGTATTGTTACTGGTGGCAATGAACGCCTGGGCTATCGCTATGGCCTTACTTAAGGTTGCGGTCTCTACAGTCGAAAATTTGCTAAGTATGGATTCGTGGCCAATGCCAAGTACGAAAAAGTCTCTGAGCATGTGCTCCAAAAGTCCTTCAAATTCGCAATGTCCTGCAAGGTGCCTTAGCTCGGCGACATCACTCACCACTTCCTGGCCTTCAGACCTTTTGTAGGTGTAGAACCGGTACCTCGCCATCAGAACACTTTCCTTCAGGTTCAAATGCTCTCGGACCAGTGTGCACAAATCGTCGTATGATTTCTCTGTGGGTTTCGCTGAAGTGAGTAGATTCTTCATGAGGCCATATGTTGGTGCCCCACAGACAGTGAGGAGGATCGCCCTTCATTTGGCTGCACTCTCTTCCCCATCTAGCTCATTGGCCACAAAGTATTGGTCGAGTCACTCCACAAAAGTTTCCCAATCATCTCCCTCCGAGAATTTCTCCAGGATGCCCACTGTTCTCTGCATCTTTGTGTTCGCTATCTGTATCTCGTCGCCAGTTGTTGTGTATGGAGAAAGAGTCAGACTGAACACTGTGAGCTCAAAGTAAAGTGTGACCTTCGTCTTTTATTGCAGTTCTCCAAACTGTGAAGCCTCCTTAAATACCTGTGCTCCCAAGGGATTATGGGATCCCTTGGGACTCCAGAGGATGAGCCCTCTGGTGACTGTACAGAGTAAATACAAGTTTACATATATAACAAAGTCCATAACAAAAAAAATATTATCTGGTCATTATCACATAGCTGTTTCTGGGCACTTGCTGTGCGCAAATTGGCAATAGTCATTACATTTCAAAAAGTACTTCATTGGCTGTAAAGAGCTTTGGGACTTCCGGTGATCATGAAAGATGCTATATAAATGTATGTCTTTCTTTCTTAGAGGCTTGTGTTTCAACAGACTGAATGACCGTTTCAGCAAACTGAATGACCTTTCCTTATCTGCTGATCACCAACTAGTCGGGAAATGGAGCTGTTTTTTGAGAACAAGAAAGATCTGGCAGAGATCCCAGACAACATAGGGAGAAAAATAGATATTCCGAGTATTTACATATTCTCTATGAGCTGAAGGCATTAAACTCCGGGAACTTATGCGGAGGTTAAAGTTGAATTTCTTCTTTACGAGAAAACAAGCTTTGTTATTGCAAAATAACCTCATGAAATACATTTAAAGAAATTGGAGACCAATAGGACTGAAACACAAAATGGACGATTGTGAATTGGCAGCCACTTTTTCTCGCGGTCCGATTTAGCTTTTCATTGAATGTCATGTTAAAAGAGCTGCCAATTCACTGTGGCTCATTTTTCTCCACCTTTCAAGATGAATGACACCTGGAATTTTTTTTTTAAATTAACTTATTTTGATAACGAAAGACAAGGGTCTAGAAATTGGATAAGGCCTGAAAAGAGATGTGGTACCGTCCAGCACTATTTGTCTGTGCCCGTTCTAAGTGGTGCAAGCAGCACGCAAAATTCGTGCTGCCTGCACATTTACATAATTACGGTGCTGATCTCAGCATTAAACACGCTGCTGATTGGCTTAACAGTCAATGTGAGGTGGGGGGAGCAATATCGGGAGCAGTCTACGAACCAATCAAGTTTGGCCTAGGCTCTGTCCAGTATTTAAAGGGGAGGTGCTTTGTTGCAGCAGCACCTCATGGTCAGGTAAAAGGAATGGATGGCGCAACATCTGAGAGAAAGAGCGAATCGTTTTTCAGCTGCGGCACTGGAGGCTTTGGTCCTGGGTGTCCAGCGACACTGGGATGTCCTCCACCCAAATGGGGACAAGAGACCTTCAAGTTTGACCACAAGTAGGATCTGGAAGATGATCACTCAATCCTTCCCTGCGATGAGTGTTATTCCCAGTACCTGGATCCAGTGCCGCAAAAAGTTTAATGACCTCACACGGCTGGTCAAGGTGAGTGAAGGCTTCAGTAAATGCCATATCCCTTCATCTGCACCACAAGCCTCACACACTGCTCAATGCACCACACCCCCAACACTCCTCTACCACCAATCTCTAACTATCGCCAGTCATCCCTCACAATCATAGCTTCGGTTCACCCTCACACACTTACCACCATTGCAACACTCTCACCCACACCTCACGCCTTGCCAGCTATTCAACCATGGCAGGCTTATCACCCAAACCTACTGCACTGCATTCACCAACACAGGTCCCTTTCTCTTGCAGGCCAAGGTGGCACACAAACAGAGAGAGCAACAGGAGGTAGGAGGCAGCCAAGCAAGGTTTGACAACCTGACTGACCTAGAGGAAGCAGTGCTGAACATAATTGGAGGGTCTGTGACAGAGTCCATGGCAAGCGGAGGACTGAACATCATCGCTGATGATGACTGTATGCTCCTACCTAATCTTTCTCACATCCCACTTCCCCTTCATCCCACAATTTCTTCTCACTTACAAGCTGGTTATGGTGCATTCATGGATATCTTGTTTTCCTGCTCCCCTCCCCTCACCACAACCCGACCCATGTGCCTTTCAGCTTTCAGTTGCACAAGAATTGCAACCTGGCCAGCCTGTCCCTGAAGCTGAGGAAGAGACTGCTGGAGAAGACGAGACATCAGCCATGCATCTGACACTCGTAGACACCAGCTCAGAAAATGGCACTGCATACTTTAGAGGGTAGTATAGAGGCAGGATCTGCACGTGTCGAGTCACCGAGCACGAGTGGGCTGCAGCCAGGCCGGGGGAAAGGGTAGCTCGGGTGCCAGCTCTCCAGAGGGCTAGTTCATGCATGAGTTCTGCTCCACAGGATTCTGATGATGACCTCGATGGGGCAGCCTTCAGAAGAAGGGTGATGGGCATGCTCTCAGAAATGCCAAGTACAATGGCAAGCCTGCCAGAGAGCCGCTTATCAGTATCAAGGAGCATGGAGGAGTCTGGCTCTAACATTGTACGGGGCTTTGTGCAGAGCTTGGAGCCCCGGATTTCTAGGGTGAAAATGATGGGTAACTGCATGAGAGACCTTGTGGACCCAAAGATGATGCTGAGTGTGATGGTGATTTTGCAGCACAGACAGAAGCAACCCAATGTCTTGAGTGCTGCCATTCAAGCTCAGACTGCTGCCAATGTCGCTGGGTTTATAAGTTTCAACATGGGCTTTCATGATATCTCAGCATTCCGAGCAATCTGTGCTCCAACAGATTGCTAGGAATGCTGAGGTGACACCCAGGGGGAGTGGCAGAGTCTCTGTGGAGCAAAAACCTGCTGTCCTCTCTCAGGGCGACAGCATTCCTACTCCATCCACTGCCACTCCGCTTGCTACTGCCTGTCAGCCAGCCAGGCCAGGCAGCTGCTGCCCATGACCAGGTGGTGCAGTCTACAGCTGGGCCTTCTCGGTCCAGAGCTGCTCGAGGGCTGCAAGGCCATCTGTAGTCTCCCCCCGTGAAAGTCAGCAGCCTTCCACCAGCCATGCTGCAGCTACTGAGGGAGCATTCATAGAACCATTAGATTAGGAAAAGATATACACAAGACAGGCACTAAGGGAATGTACAATGGTGATTAGTTGACTTTGGGATGGAATATTGCATGGTTTGATTTATAAATTTGGTTTGGAATGTTTGTTTGTGGTGGCTTTTGTGGCCAAGAGGACACCGTGTGCTAGCTGTATCTGCTTTTCTCTGGCATGACAGAATGAAGTGTATTAATCTCTCTGTGCATACAGAGCCTCAGTGACCTCACTTATGCGACAGTGCATGGCCAATTGGGAAATGTTGGAAATGTCGCCTGCTCCAACCTGGAAGGAGCCCGATGCGTAACAATTCATGGCCAAGTCCAACTTCACAGCCACAGGCAATGCAGGCCTCGCCCTGCTCTGAGGCTGCAGGTCTGCCTGCAACAGGTGACAGATTTCAGTGAGCATCTCCTTAGTGAAGCGGTGACGTCGCATACACTATTCCACGCTGAGGCTTAAGGTAGGAGAATTGCTGCCTGAAGACCCTGGGTGGATATAGCCTCCTCTGAGGTTATCTCCTCCCTCTTCGAGCAGCTTGTCATGTTCTGTGTCGTCTATGCTCATTCTAGGGGTCACAGTCTCAGAATAAGGGGTCACCCTTTGAGAACAGAGATGAGGAGAAATTTCTTCACTGAAAGGGTTGTGAATCTTTGGAATTCTTTACCCCAGAGGGCTGTGGATGCTCAATCATTGAGTATATTCAATGACAGAGATACTATCATCATAGGCAGACCCTCGGAATCGAGGAAGACTTGCTTCCACTCTAAAAATAAATTCTTAGGTGGCTGAACAGTCCAATACGAGAACCACAGTCCCTGTCACAGGTGGGACAGATAGTCGTTGAGGGAAAGGGAGGGTGGGATTGGTTTGCCGCACGCTCTTTCCGCTGCCTGCGCTTGATTTCTGCATGCTCTCGGCAATGAGACTCAAGATGCTCAGCGCCCTCCCAGATGCACTTCCTCCACTTATGTGGTCTTTGGCCAGGGACTCCCAGGTGTCCGTGGGGAAGGTGCATTTTATCAGCAAGGTTTTGAGGGTGTCCTTGTAATGTTTCCTCCGCCCAACTTTGGCTCGCATGCCGTGAAGGAAGTTCGAGTAGAGCGCTTGCTTAGGGAGCCTCGTGTCTGGAATGTGAACTATGTGGCCTGCCCAATGGAGCTGATCAAGTGTGGTCAGTCCTTCAATGCTGGGGATGTTGGCTTGGTCGAGGACGCTAATGTTGGTGTGTCTGTCCTCCCAGGGGATTAGTAGGATCTTGTGGAGACATTATTGGTGGTATTTCTCTAGCGACTTGAGGTGTCCACTGTACATGGTCCATGTCTCTGAGCCATACAGGAGGGTGGGTATTACTATAGCCTTGTAGACCATGAGCTTGGAGGTGGATTTGAGGGCCTGGTCTTCAAACACTCTTTTCCTCAGGCGGCCGAAGGCTGCACCGGCGCACTGGAGGCGGTGTTGAATCTCGTCGTCAATGTCTGCTCCTATTGATAATAGGCTCCTGAGGTATGGGAAATGGTCCATGTTGTCCAGGGCCGCGCCGTGGATCTTAATGACTGGCAGCGGGGAGGGAGTGCTGTGTGGCGAGGACAGGCTGATGGAGGACCTTTGTCTTATGGATGTTAAGCGTAAGGCCCATGTTTTCGTATGCCTCAGTTAAACACATTGACTATGACTTGGAGTTCAGCCTCTGTATGTGCGCATACGCAGGCATTGTCCACGTACTGTAGCTCAACGACAGACGTTGGGGTGGTCTTGGACCTGGCCTGGAGTCGACGAAGGTTGAACAGGTTCCCACTGGTTCTGTAGATTAGTTCCACTCCAGTGGAGAGCTTGTTGACTGAGGTGGAGCATGGCAGCGAGGAACATTGAGAAGAGGATAGGGCAATGACACCGGTCCGGACGTGGATTAGGTCTGTAATAGACCCTTTGGTAAGGATCATTGCCTGCATGTCGTCGTGGAGCAGGCGGAGGATGGTGACGAACTTTTGGGGGCATCCATAGACCCTCACGGTTGAGAGTGTCAAAAGCTTTGTGAGATCGAAGAAGGCCATGATAAGGGCTGGTGCTGTTCCCTGCATTTTTCCTGCAGCTGTCGCGCTGTAAAAATCGTGTCCGTTGTGTCTCATAGGGGACGAAATCTGCACTGTCATTGAGTATATTCAAGACAGAGATACTAAGGGAATCAAAGATATGATAGTGCAGGAAGGTAGAGTCAATCAGGATCTTACAGAATGACGGAGCAGGCTTGAAAGGCTGAATGGTCTACTCTGCTCCTGTTTCTTGTGTTCTTGTCATTCTGCAGGCAAGGGGGATACAAACTACGACACCCATGTCTGGGAGCAACTGGTCTGAGGAGAAGACTGGAATTACTTGCCACAAATAAGATAACTAACCACCAAACACTTCTACAAACTCACCAAGAGCCAGTAGAAATCAACCAACAACTAACCTAAGAGTGGTTAATGATCCCTTTAAAAAGCGCTTGTGGGGGTGTCATTCCTGCTGCTGAACACATGTTCAGCTGTGTGTGCTTAAGAGAGGACGTTAGCTGGAGCGTTGAGGTTGAAAATGTCAGCACCGGCATTTCACGCTGAGTGATGTCACTATCTGCTTACTCTGCATACTTACGGCGATCGCTCCCAGCCTCACCGCCCCAGCGCTAACGTCCTCATCAAAATGGCGTCTGGTGCGACCTCAACCAGAATTGTTTTCACGCGATGCGTACACTATTTTGGACCCACAATGGCATCCGAAATGCCGAAAAACTAGGCGCAACGGAGTCAAATTTCGCGGCCACTCTGTCCTTGCATTTGAACAGATAGATTTTTCTCCCTTTTTGTAAATCCAATGAAAGTCAATGGCCGCGAAATTTGGGGGTTTAGTGCCGGTCATTAAGGCTGGTTTTAATGCCCCCTCCTAATCACAAGCAGCTGACGAAGCTTTCAGCAGCAGGAAGGGCCCCCCCAGCAGCGCTATTTAAAGGGATTATCAACAATTTGCAGCTGACTTGCTTTTTCATTTCTACTGGCTCTGTCTATGTTTGTGCAACTGTCTAGAATTGGTTAAAGTTGCTGAAGCCACAGGAAGTGTTACTGTAAGTGGAGAAGGCCTTGATTCTCATTTGAATGGTTCTGCTCACACCACTTGCTCACAGTTATGGGGGCTCTACTTGCAGTCCCCCGCACGCTCGAGTATGACGTTCGTAAGCCCAGCGATGATGGTAGCAGTCTGAGCTACCTGTCAGCAAATTGAGACTGCGGGAGAGCAGTCTGTGCTTCCACTGCAGCACCTCCCCATTAAGAGGTGCAGGCGGGCTTTAAGTAGTGCAGGCAAGCTTTAAATGCTGCTAGCCTCACACAAACTTGTGCCCGCTCTGTGGTTGTATGCTACTATCATTTAAATTAGCAGACATCACAAAGTTTATGTGCTTCCTGCATCAGACTCAACGTGTGCCGCCTAATCGTGCATTGCAATACCCTCACCCGATTTCGGGGGTTATCAAATTTAGCCTGCAGTGAGTGCAGCAGTATCAACTCTAATTTGCTTAAAAATACTTTGTTGCTTGATACCCGGACTCCAGGGGTTAAATCACAAGGAGAGCTTACGCAAACTAGAATTGTATTCCCTATAATTTAAAAGGTTAAGGAGTGATTTGATTGAAGTTTTCAAGATTTCAAGGGGAACAGATAAGGTACACAGAGAGAAACTATTTCCGCTGGTTGGGGATTCTAGGACTTGGGGACATAGTCTAAAAATTAGAGCCAGACCTTTCAGGAATGAAATTAGGAACCATTTCTACACACAAATGGCGGAGGAAGTTTGGAACTCTCTTTCGCAAACGACAATTGATGCGAGATCAATTGTTAATTTTAAGTCTGAGATTAATAGATTTCTGTAACCAAAGGTGTTATGTATTTAATCCTTGGAAACCTGTATCACACCACCACCAGAGGGCCTACCTGTTGGAGTCCCAAGGGATCCCAGCATTCCTTGGGAGCACGGTATATAAGCAGGCCTCCCACGCTGTACCTGCACTCTGGAGTCTAATTAAAGGAGCTAAGGTCACATTTACTCATTGCATACAGTACTCAGTTTCAGCTTTTATTATGAACGTAACAATTGGCGATGAGGTAACGAACAACTGCGCAAAAATGCAAAGAACTGTTGGAATCCTAGAGAAGTTCTCAGAAGGGGACGATTGGGAGGCATTCGTGGAGAGACTCGACCAGTACTTCGTGGCCAACGAGCTGGGCCATCCTCCTTACCGTCTGTGGGGCAACAACCTATGGCCTCATGAAGAATCTCCTAGCTCCAGTAAAACCAACAACCAATTCCGATGAAGAATTGTGTATCCTGGTCCAGAAGCACCTAAATCCAAATGAAAATGTTTTGATGGCGAGGTATCGGTTCTACATGTGTCAACGATCGGATGGCCAGGAAGTGGCGAGCTACTTGGGCGCCTTGCAGGACATTGCGAATTTGTTGGATTCCCTGAACAAATGCGAAGAGACATTTTTGTGCTTGGCATTGGCCATGAGGTAATTCTTCGCAAACTATTGACTGTTGAAACACCGAGTCTGAGCAAAGCCATGACGATAGTCCAGGCATTTATGTCCAACAGCGATAACACTCAACAAATTTTGCAGCACAGAGGATTCGGCTAGTACTGTGCACAAAGTGACGTCGCTTTTGAGCAGGAATATACATGGCTGCTGCACGACCTCAGATGACCCAGAGTCCGCCATCAACCGTTAACGCGAGGCAGTGAACACCTTGTTGGCCTTGTGGAGGTGATCATCGGGCCCATCAATGCCGCTTCAAGCAGTATGCGTGCAACGGCTGCAGAACAATGGGACACCTCCAGCAAATGTGCAGGTGAGCTGCAAACCCTGCAAAGCACCGCGTTGCAGAAGAAGATCTATCTATGGTGGATCAGGTGAACTAGAAACTTGAACCGAGGAGGCAGAAGTGTACGGGCACACACATTCACCATGAAATATCCACACTGTTTGGCAGAAGCTGGCTGTGAAAAATCCGCTGGAACTGGGACAACATCCAAGCACTTTCATCTGTCGACGACACCTCATGTACTCTGGTTCTGAGCAGATTTCCATCATTGTTCGAGCCAAGCATTGGAAGTTTCTCGGGGCCAAAGTGCAGATCCATTTGGTTCCCGGTACACGACCCATCCACCACAAGGCACGGGCGGTACCGTATATGATGTGGGAGAAAGTGGAAATTGAGCTGGACAGGCTGCAGCAAGAAGGTATCATCGCGCCGGTGGAATTCAATGAGTGGGCCAGTCTGATTGTCCCGGTACTCAAAGGTGACGGCACGGTCTGAATTTGTGGGGACTATAAAGTAACAATTAACCGTTTTTCGCGACAGGAGCAGTACCCGCTACCCATGGCAGACGACCTATTTGCGACCCTGGCTGGAGGAAAGACATTTACCAAGTTGGACCTAACCTCGGCCTACATGACGCAGGAGCTGGAGGAGTCTTCGAAGGGCCTCACCTGCACCAACACGCACAAAGGTCTGTTCATCCATAACAGATGCCCATTTGGGATTCGTTCGGCCGCGGCAATTTTCCAGTGGAACATGGAGAGCCTACTAAAGTCGGTTCCACGCACCGTGGTTTTCCAGGACGACATACTGGTCACAGGTCGGGACACCATCGAACACTTGAAGAATCTGGAAGAGGTTCTAAGTTGGCTAGATCGGTGGGACTCAGGTTGAAATGCTCGAAGTGTGTTTTCCTGGCGCCAGAGGTCGAGTTCTTAAGGAGAAGAATCGCGGCAGATGGCATCAGGCCCACTGATGCCAAGACGGAGGCCATCACGAATGCGCCGAGACCACAGAATGTGACGGAGGTGCAGTTGTTCCTGGGACTCCTCAACCATTTTGGTAATTTCCTACCCAGGTTAAGCACCTTGCTAGAACCCCTACACATGCTACTGCGTGGAGACGAATGGGTATGGGGGAATTCACAAGAGGCTGCCTTTGAGAAAGCCAGAAATCTGTTATGTTCAAACAAACTGCTTGTTCTGTATAACCCATGTGAACCCATGTGCTAGCTTGATGCGTCGTCATATGGGGTCGAGTGTTTGTTACAACAGGTTAACGAATCGGGGATTTTGCAACCGGTTGCCTTTGCTTCCAGGAGCCTGTCCAAGGCTGAAAGGGCCTCCAGCATTATTGAAAAAGAAGCTCTGGCGTGCATTTATGGGGTGTTAAAAATGCACCAGTATTTGTTTGGTCTCAAGTTTGAGCTAGAAACTGACCATACACCGCTCATATCGCTATTTTCAGAGAGCAAAGGGATTAACACCAATGCCTCTGCCCACATCCAAAGATGGGCGCTCACGCTGTCGTCATACAACCATGTAATCCGCCACAGACCAGGCACAGAGAACTGCGCTGATGCTCTCAGTCGGCTACCATTGCCCACCACCGGTGTGGAAATGGCACAGCCTGCAGACTTGCTCATGGTGATGGATGCTTTCGAGAGCGAGAAATCACCCGTTAGGGCCTGCCAGATCAGGACCTGGACCAGCCAGGATCCTATGTTGTCCCTGGTAAAAAAACTGTGTCCCCCATGGGAGCTGGTCCAGCGTCCCAGCGGAGATGCAGGAAGAGATTCAGCCAGGAAGACAGGCGCAAAGATGAAATGTACTTACAGGCAGACTGTCTTTTTGTCTTTTGTGGGGTAATCACGTGGTCTTGCCCAAGAAAGGCAGAGAAACGTTCATACGCGACCTACACAGCACCCACTCAGGCATTGTAATGATGAAAGCCATAGCCAGATCCCATGTGTGGTGGCCTGGCATCGACTCAGATTTAGAGTCATGCATGTGCCAGTGCAACACTTGCTCTCAACTGAGCAATGCACCCAGAGAGGCACCGCTAAGTTTGTGGTCGTGGCCCTCCAAACCGTGGTCTAGGATCCACATTGACTATGCGGGCCCATTTCTAGACAAAATGTTCTTGGTTATTGTGGATGCTTATTCAAAATGGATTGAATGTGTAATAATGTCTGTAAGCACATCCACTGCCACCATTGAGAGCCTACGAGCCATGTTTGCCACTCAAGGCCTGCCTGATGTCCTTGTCAGTGACAATGGGCTGTGTTTCACCAGTGCTGAATTCAAGGAATTCATGACCCGCAATGGGATCAAGCGCGTCACATCTGCTCTGTTCAAGCCCGCATCCAACGGCCAGGCAGAATGGACAGTTCAGACCATCAAGCAAAGCTTGAAACGCGTGTCAGAAGGCTCCCTGCAGACCCAACTGTCCCGAGTTCTGCTCAGCTACCGCACCAGACCCCACTCGTTCACCAGGCTTCCACCAGCTGATCTGCTCATGAAAAGAGTACTCAAAACAAGGCTCTCTCTTGTTCACCCTGATCTCCATGATCACGTCGAGAGCTGGTGGCATCAACAAAGCATGTACCATGATCGCGCAAATTTGTCACGTGATATTGAGGTCAATGACCCTGTGTTTGTATTCAATTATGGACATGGTCCCAAATGGCTCGCTGGCACGGTCAGAGCTAAAGAAGGGAGTAGGGTGTTTCAGGTCAAATTGACCAATGGACTAACGTGCAGAAAGCATTTGGACCAAACCAAATTGCGGTTTACCAACAGCTACGAGCAACCCAAAGAGGATACCACTAACTTCGACCCACCAACACACACACAAGTAGCAACAGACATCACGGTTGACCATGAAGCAGAACTCACCATCCCCGGCAGCCCGGCAAGGCCAGCTGCCTAGCGGCCCAGTGAAGAACCAACCAACTCACCCACACCTGCATTTGTACCGAGACTATCGACAAGGGAGCGAAGAGCCCCAGATCGTCTCACCCTGTAAATAAGTGTACTCCTGACTTTACGAGGGAGTGATGTTATGTATTTATCCCTTGGCAACCTGTGTCACACCACAACCAGAGAGCCGACCTGTTGGACCCTCAAGGTATCCCAGCATCCCTTGGGAGCACGGTTTTTAAGCAGGCCTCCCACGCTCTACCTGCACTCTGGAGTCTAAATAAAGGAGCTAAGGTCACACTTACTCATAGCATACAGTACTCAGTTTCATCCTTTATTATGAGCGTAACAAAAGGTATTAGGGGATTATGGGACAAAGGCGGGTATGTGGTGTTAGAATACAGATCAGCCTTAATCTCATTGAATGGTGGAACAGCCTCGAGAGGCTAAATGGCCTATTCCTGTTCCTACATTCTTATGATAATCTGGATCATGTGTCAGTGCTTTGCTCTAGACATCAAAATCGTTTGGATATCCTCTGCACTACCCTGAGACATTATCAGCTGTGGCTCAGTGGGTAGCATCTTTCGCCTCTGAGTCAGAAGGTTGTGGATTCAAGTCCCACTCCAGAGACTTGAGCATAAAAATCGAGGCTGACACTCCAATGCAGTACGGACGGAGTGAAGCACAGTCAGAGGTGCTGTCTTTCAGATGAGACATTAAATGGAGGCCCTGTCTGCCCTTTGATCCAACTGAGATTGTAGGAGAACTTTGTGTCATTACACTATTCTTATTGTTAATCTTGAAAATCCATGGTTAGTTGACGCATTATTCCATTATTCCCGATTGCTTGTAGAGTGAGACAACCTGATTCCAAGGCGATGGTGCTGCCACTAAGCCACAGCTGACACCACCCAGCGTAGGAGCAAGGCCCCTTACAATGCCGTCCCAGAAAGTTCGCCACGAGTTTCTGGGTGCACTGTCGTCTAGGTTACAGAGTGTGGGGACATTTCCAAGTGCCCGCAGATTTTTATGGCCCATGGTTTTTGGTTTGGCAAAGTTTGTTGCCTCCTTTAAAAGAAAGGTGGCTGGGCTCCACATTTTCATTTGCACCTGATTTCCAGGAATATACTGAGCACGTCATTTCTGGAAATATTTGTTTTCGCTGCTCTGCTTGACAGTTGTGCAACACAATTTCTGAGATATAAAGCTGTTCCATCGGACAGAACTAGGTTCAGTTGAGGGAGTCGCTCTCAGGGGTATCAGTCTCGACACGATCAGCAGTGAATCAACGTGAGTATCTTGGTTAGAAATTGTGCCAAACCGGTAAGTGACTCAGACTACGTCAGCCAGAATTTAGTTAAATGGTTTATTCCTTACAGTTAATCGTTTAATCATATTCTCTCAATATTGTCCATTCTAAATTTAAATTCAGTGGACACCTCTTACTGGATTTATATCCCTCATCTCGGTGACTCTTTCAGTGTTTCATCATAGAATCATACAGAATTATTCAGCCCATCGTGCCTGTGCCATCACTTTGAAAGAGCTATCTAATTAGTCCCACTTCTCTGCTTTTTCTCCATAGCCCTGCAAATATTTCCAGCATTTTCTGTTTTTACTTCAGATTTCCAGTAACCGCAGTAATTTGCTTTTGTGAAAGAGGTATTTTGACTTTGATTGGTACCTGGAAGAGAATTAATTTACATCGCGCTCACCCGCTGCAGCAGTATTAATCAAACTTTATGTAAAGAATGAATGGTTTGGAATTCTCAATGTTCACCAAATGTACACCCTAAAATCAGGCACAATGCCTGCCAATTTCTACCGCCATATTCCCGGGATGGTGAGTAGATTAGTCATCAACAATCAGTACCCAGATTCACATTTGAGAAAGTTCAACTCCTTTGTTACTTATCCCCATATCACATATCGTTAAATCAGTGTGAAATTTAGTGCTGAAAACAGGAAATGCTGGAAACACTCAGCAGGTCAGGCAGCATCTGTGGACAGAGAAACACAGTTAATGTTTCAGGTTGGCCTTTCGTCAGAACTGGAAAAGGTTAGAGATGTAACAGATTTTAAGCAAGTACTGAGACAGGGAAAGGGGCGGGGCGAGAGTTTTTAAAAATATTTGTTCATGGATTGTGGGCGTCACTTAATTGCCCTTGAGAAGGTGGTGTGGTGAGCTGCCTTCTTGAACCTCAGAGGACAGTTAAGGGTCAAGCATATTGGTGTGGGTCGAGTCACATATAGGCCAGACTGGGTCAGGACGTCAGATTTGGAAAGAGTAGACTGGAATCGGCTACTTGATGGTGCGTGAAATGCAAAAGGATAGTATGCAGGTACAGCAAGTGATCAGGAAGGCCAATGGTATCTTGGCCTTTATTGCAAAGTGGATGGAGTAGACAAGCAAGGAAGTCTTGCTACAGTTATACAGGGTATTGGTGAGACCACACCGGGAATACTGCGTGCAGTTTTGGTTTCCATATTTACGAAAGGATATTCTTGCTTTGGAGGCAGTTCAGAGAAGGTTCATTAGGTTGATTCCGGGGATGAGGGGATTGACTTATGAGGAAAGGTTGAGTAGGTTGGGCCTCTACTCATTGGAATTCAGAAGAATGAGAGGTGATCTTATCGAAACATGTAAGATTATGAGGGGGCTTGACAAGGTGGATGCAGAGAGGGTGTTTCCACTGATGGGGGAGACTAGAACTAGAGGGCATAATTTTAGAATAAGGGGCCGCCCATTTAAAACAGAGATTGAGGAGAAATTTCATCTCTGAGGGTTGTAAATCAGTGGAATTCGGTGCCTCAGAGAGCTGTGGAAGCTGGGACATTGAATAAATTTAAGACAGAAATAGACAGTTTCTTAAACGATAAGGGGATAAGGGGTTATGGGGAGTGGGCAGGGACGTGGAGCTGAGTCCATGATCAGATCATCCATGATCTTATTGAATGGCGGAGCAGGCTCGAGGGGCCGAATGGCCTACTCCTGCTCCTATTTCTTATATTCTTATGTAAATCAGTGTCGGAGCAGCGTGAGGCATTCAAGGAGGAGATCCTGAGGGCACAGAGCAAGTATGTTCCCTTCAAGAAAAAGGGTGGGACTGACACATCTGGAGCCCCCTGGATGTCAATGGACATACAGGGTAAGATAAAGAAAAAAAAGGAAGCTTATGACATACCGAGAATTCAATAATACAGAAACTCTAGAGGAGTATAAAAAGTGCAGGGGTGTAACTAAAAAAGCTATCAGGAAAGCAAAGAGAGAGCATGAGAGAATGTTGGCAAGTAAAATCAGGGGAAACCCAAATATATTTTATAAATACATTAAGAGCAAGAGGAAAACGAGAGAAAGAGTGGGGCCTATTGGAGTCCATAAAGGAAATCTGTGTGTGAAGGTAGAAGACGTGGGTATGATTCTTAATGAATACTTTGCATTTGTTTTCACAAAAGAGAGGGGCGATGCAGACTTTGCAATGAGGGAGGTGGAGTGTGAAATATTAGTTGAGATAAACATAGTGGGAGAGGAATTATTACGGGGCTTAGCAGCTTTGAAAGAGGGTAAATCCCCAGGCCCGGATGAGATGTATCCCAGGCTGTTAAGAGAAGCAAAAGAGGAATTGGCAGAGGCTCTGACCATCATTTTCCAATCCTATCTTGCTGCAGCTGTGATGCCAGAGGACTGGAGGACTGCTAATGTTGTACGAATGTTGAGTGTCCGAAATCCGGAAACCTCAGTACTGAGGCCGTTCCGGATTCTGGGTATTTCTGCATTATGGAATGTCTTTGCCTGGGCCGCGATAGGTGGGCCAAGCTAAGGGGCTCAGGTTAGCCCACCGAGATAACGGGGAGAGTGGGGCAGCTGGGGCGAGGTCGGGACGCCGAGGGCCGGAGCGAGGTCGGGCTGGGGCGAGGTCGGGCCGGGGCGAGGTTGAGCCGCCGAGGGTCGGCGTGAGGTCGGGCCGGGGCGAGGTTGAGCCGCCGAGGGTCGGAGTGAGGTCGGGCCGGGGTGAGGTTGAGCCGCCGAGGGCCGGGGTGAGGTCGGGCCGGGGTGAGGTCGGGCTGGCGTGAGGCCGGGCCGCCGAGGGCCGGAGCGAGGTCGGGCCGGAGCGAGGTCGGGCCGGGGCGAGGTTGAGCCGCCGAGGGTCGGAGTGAGGTCGGGCCGGGGTGAGGTCGGGCCGGGGTGAGGTCGGGCTGGCGTGAGGCCGGGCCGCCGAGGGCCGGAGTGAGGTCGGGCCGGGGCGAGGTCGGGCCGCCGAGGGCCGGAGTGAGGTCGGGCCGGGGCGAGGTCGGGCCGCCGAGGGCTGGAGTGAGGTCGGGCCGGGGCGAGGTCGGGCCGCCGAGGGCCGGAGTGAGGTCGGGCCGGGGCGAGGTCGGGCCGCCGAGGGTCGGCGTGAGGCCGGGCCGCCGAGGGTCGGAGTGAGGTCGGGCCGGGGCGAGGTTGAGCCGCCGAGGGCTGGAGTGAGGTCGGGCCGGGGCGAGGTCGGGCCGCCGAGGGCTGGAGTGAGGTCGGGCCGGGGCGAGGTCGGGCCGCCGAGGGTCGGCGTGAGGTCGGGCCGGGGCGAGGTCGGGCCGCCGAGGGCCGGAGTGAGGTCGGGCCGGTGCGAGGTCGGGCAGCCGAGGGCCGGAGTGAGATCGGGCCGGGGCGAGGTTGAGCCGCCGAGGGCTGGAGTGAGGTCGGGCCGGGGCGGGGTTGAGCCGCCGAGGGCTGGAGTGAGGTCGGGCCGGGGCGAGGTCGGGCCGCCGAGGGCCGGAGTGAGGTCGGGCCGGGGCGAGGTCGGGCCGCCGAGGGTCGGCGTGAGGTCGGGCCGGGGCGAGGTCGGGCCGCCGAGGGTCGGCGTGAGGTCGGGCCGGGGCGAGGTTGAGCCGCCGAGGGCCGGAGTGAGGTCGGGCCGGTGCGAGGTCGGGCAGCCGAGGGCCGGAGTGAGATCGGGCCGGGGCGAGGTCGGGCCGCCGAGGGCCGGAGTGAGGTCGGGCCGCCGAGGGCCGGAGTGAGATCGGGCCGGGGCGAGGTTGAGCCGCCGAGGGCCGGAGTGAGATCGGGCCGCCGAGGGCCGAAGCGAGGTAGGGCCAGGGCGAGATCGGGCTGGAGTGAATTCGGGCCATCGAGGGCCGGGGCGAGGTCAGGTCAGAGTGATTTCGGGCCGCCGTGAGCCGGGGCGAGGTTGGGCCGCTGAGTGCTGGGGGAATGTCGGGCCATCGAGGTCCGGGATGAGGTCAGGCCAGAGTGAGTTCAGGCCGCCGTGGGCTGGGGGGAGGTTGGGCCGCTGAGGGCTGGAGCGAGGTCAGGCCGCCGAGGGCCAGAGTGAGGTAGGGCCGGGCCGAGATCGGGCCACGGGGAGGTCGAGCTATCGAGGGCCGCGGTGAGATCGGGCCGCCAAGGGCCAGTGCGAGGTCGGGCTGGAGCGAGGTCGAGCCGCTGAGGGCCGGAGCGAGGTCGGGCCGATGCGAGGTCGGGCTGGAGCGAGGTCGGGCCGCCGAGTGCCGGGGACAATTCGGGTCGCCGAGCCGGGGGGAGTCCGGATTTCAGAACATTTTCCAGACGACTCCGGTGTTCGGATTCCGGAACATTCTGAATTTTGGAACTCCGAATTTTAAACGCGCAACCTATACCTTTGTATTAGCATAGCATTGGAGAATTGGCTAGCTAACAGAAAGCAGAGAGTCGGGATAAATGGGTCCTTTTCGGGTTGGAAATCGGTGGTGAGTGGTGTGCCACAGGGATCGGTGCTGGGACCACAACTGTTTACAATATACGTAGATGACCTGGAAGAGGGGACAGAGTGTAGTGTAACAAAATTTGCTGATGACACAAAGATTAGTGGGAAAGCGGGTTGTGTCGAGGACACAGAGAGGCTGCAAAGAGATTTGGATAGGTTAAGTGAATGGGCTAAGGTTTGGCAGATGGAATACAATGTTGGAAAATGTGAGGTCATCCACCTTGGAAAAAAAAACAGTAAAAGGGAATATTACTTGAATGGGGAGAAATTACAACATGCTGCGGTGCAGAGGGACCTGGGGGTCCTTGTGCATGAATCCCAAAAAGTTAGTTTGCAGGTGCAGCAGATAATCAGGAAGGCGAATGGAATGTTGGCCTTCATTGCGAGAGGGATGGAGTACAAAAGCAGGGAGGTCCTGCTGCAACTGTATAGGGTATTGGTGAGGCCGCACCTGGAGTACTGAGTGCAGTTTTGGTCACCTTTCTTAAGGAAGGATATACTAGCTTTGGAGGGGTACAGAGACGATTCACTAGGCTGATTCCGGAGATGAGGGGGTTACCTTATGATGATAGATTGAGTAGACTGGGTCTTTACTCGTTGGAGTTCAGAAGGATGAGGGGTGATCTTATAGAAACATTTAAAATAATGAAAGGGATAGACAAGATAGAGGCAGAGAGGTTGTTTCCACTGGTGGGGGAGACTAGAACTAGGGGGCACAGCCTCAAAATATGGGGGAGCCAATTTAAAACTGAGTTGAGAAGGAATTTCTTCTCCCAGAGGGTTGTGAATCTGTGGAATTCTCTGCCCAAGGAAGCAGTTGAGGCTAGCTCATTGAATGTATTCAAATCACAGATAGATAGATTTTTAACCAATCAGGGAATTAAGGGTTACGGGGAGCGGGCGGGTAAGTGGAGCTGAGTCCACGGCCAGATCAGCCATGATCTTGTTGAATGGCGGAGCAGGCTCGAGGGGCCAGGTGGCCTACTCCTGTTCCTAATTCTTATGTTCTTTTGTTCTTATTTAAAAAGGAGAAAGCGATAGATCGAGTAAGTACAGGCCAGTCAGCCGAACCTCAGTGGTGGGGAAATTATTGGAAAACAAATGCAAAGTATTCATTAAAAACCATACGCACGTCTTCCACTTCTGCACACAGATTTCCTTTATGGGGCTAGAACCTCCACTTTTGCCTGCTTAACGCCCACTTAACTTCCATTTAACTGCTGGAATGACGGATAATGCCCAGATATCACCCATTTTGGCACAAAAAGTATACTGATGGGCTTTTTTAGGAGACTTATCACCAAGCGTTATTTTCCGCATGTGCTTAACGCTGAGAAATAATATTCCCGCCTGCCCACGTTTTTCGGGTGGAATCAGCAGAATGGCTATTTCAACGCCCATATTATCACTCAGCGTTACTTTCCTCACGGACTTAACGCCGAGATTCAATAATAATGCCCGCCGACGGTTTTTTGTCGTAAAGAGCATATTTACCCAAACTAGCGGCCATGAAGATCGCCCACCGTCAATTTCACCACCTCGCACACATATCGCCCAGAATATCGCCCGCTCAAACAACCGCCCACAAAAAGTGCAACTAACCAGGATGGACGTCAGCGGTGTGGCTGGCATTTGTTAAATCCCATTCTTACGTGAGCCGCTGATATCGGAAAGATTTGCCTGAAAGAGTGCTGATGTGAGTGACAATGCTGACACACTGCTGTGTGTGTGCAGCTCAGCCATTAATGGTGCCCATCACCTTAGTGCCAGTTAAAGTTTACGTTGATTGATGTAAAGTTAACCCTTTCACGGTAAGGAATCACCAGTCCAGCTATCTGAGACAATGCACAACAAGGTTATGTTCAATAACAACATATTAAACATAATACCGACATTGGTCTGAAATCATAAGTGACACAGCCTATAACACCCAACCCCCGCCCACATCCCACTTTTCCACCATTGACATAAATCACATGGTCAACATGTCCAGCAACACAGAATACAAAGGCAAAGCAGGAGTGTGGTCCCCAGCCCCCATACATTGCAACAAACTACATACACCCACATGGAGATATAACACAGCCATCAGTGGCCAATGGAATTCAGTCTGCATAAGTGTGAGATAATGTCTTTGGGGAGGTCTAACAAGCCAAGGGAATACACATTAAATGTTACGACACTGAAAAGTATAGAGGGACAAAGGGACAATGGAGTGCAGGTCCACAGATCCCTGAAGGTAGCAGACCAGGTAGGTATGGTGGTTAAGAAGGCATACGGACTACTTGCCTTTTTTAGTCGAGGCATGGATTACAAGAGCAGGGTCGTGATGCTTGAACTATATAAAACACTGGTTAGCCTGCAGCAGGAGTACTGTGTGCAATTCTGGTCACCACATTACAGGAAAGATGTGATTGCACTGGAAAGGTTGCGGAGGAGATTTACAAGAATGTTGCCTGTACTGGAGAATTTTGGCTATGAGGAAAGATTGGAGATGCTGGGTCTGTTTTCTTTGGAACAGAGGAGGCTGAGGGGAGACCTGATTGAGGTGTATAAAATTATGAGGGGCCTGGATAGAGTGGATAGTAAGGACCTGTTTGCCTTGGCAGAGGGATCAACAACCAGGGGGGCATAGATTTAAAGTAATTGGGGGGAGGGATAGAGGAGATATGAGGGGAAATTTCTTCACCCAGAGGATGGTGGGGGTCTGGAACTCACTGCCTGAAAGGATGGTAGAGGCAGAATGCCTCACCACATTTAAATGATACTTGGATGTACACTTAAAGTGCCATAACCAACAGAGCTACAGACCAAGAGCTGGAAAATTGGATTAGGCTGGATAGCTCTTGGTCGGCCGGCGCGGACACCATGGGCCGAAATGGCCTCCTTCTGTGCTGTAAATTTCTATGATTCTATGATCTCCTTCCCTAAAGGACATTAGTGAATCAGATGGGCTTTTATGACAATCTGGTAGTTTCATGGGGCTCAATGTTCCCTAATTATCTGTGCCGTTTTTTTGGCGTGCATTGTTTTCTTTGGAGTAAACGAAAATCTCCGAGTTTCCCCAAAATTTCTGCACCAGTGTAATTCACTGAGGTACAATTTATTTTCGTCATGGGGGCGTATCCTGATGTCTGTGCCAGTTTTTCTGATTTAAGCAAGTTTGGCCAACTTACATTTTTCCCAGGTCGGCATATGTGAGCACTCCCAATAAACCTTCTGGGCACTTAAGAAAAATCGGCGCACATTACAAAATCAGTGCAGAAAGACACCATTGTTTTCAGCCAAAATTTTTGAGGGAGTCAAGGAGGCAGAGAATATGTAGCATGAAGCTGATTTTTTCAAAGTCAAAAGGGAGAAATTGGAAGTCTAATGCAATTCTTTAATTTTTTGATTTTTTTTCAAAGTATCACCCCACCATCGAATGTGCACGGTGCTTGGATTCCCCTCCCCCCTCCCCCCGCCCCCCCGCCCCTCTCCGGGCTTCTTTTGAAGCTGATCCCCTGTGTCCAGGCAAGGGAGCGATACTGCCGGCCGACGCCCTGACCCTCGAACCCGGTGAGGAGACATTCAGTGGTGGGGTGGTACTTCGAAAAAAATGAAAAATTCAAGTATTGCATTACTCTTTGTTGCCCCAAATGTCCTCTTTGAATGCCTAGCTTGCCGTTCTAAGCCAGCCTATTGCGCATGCGTGGTCCATACTAGGAAAGAGAGAGTGGAAAGAAGAGGTATGAGTGCTTTGTCCTGCTGTTTTGAGGTTGTTGCAAAGCTACAATTTAATTATGGGGGCAATATTGATAATGCCATACCTTGTGCAAGCCTTCTGAATGATGGTGCTGTGGAAGAGAAGATTGATTAGGCAGCATCACCTGAGGCACCTCAGAGCACATAGGATGATGGGCAGGAGGCCTTACCCACATCGGGTATATCAAGACAGGCGTTCATACCTGTACTTGAGTGAGGCAGACTGTGTGAGAAGGCTGCGTTTCCGCAAAGAAGTTGTAACCGAGATCTGTGAGTTAATAAAAGCAGACCTGCACCCTAGAAACGTTAGGAGGACTGCTTTGTCAGTTGAAGTAAAGGTTACAGCTGCACTTTCATTTTTTGCATCTGGATCATTCCAGGCCACAATTGGGAAGGTGTGCGCCATTTCTCAACATGCAACACATATCTGCATTCAGCAGGTGACTGCTGCACTATATGCCCGGGGGAATGACTACATAAAGTTCCCCATGACCGCCCAGGCAACACGTGACAGGGCTGTGGGATTCTCCAGGATTGTTGGCTTCCCCAAGGTACAGGGCTGCATTGATTGTACTCATATCGCCTTGCGAGCAGCTTTGGAGAATTCCGAGATGTACAGAAACAGAAAAGGCTTCCACTCCATGAACATGTAGCTCATCTGTGACGACATGCATCGCATCATGGCAGTTGAAGCGAGATACCCTTGGAGCACCCATGATGCATTCATCTTACGCGAGAGCGATATATCTGCCATGTTTCAGCAGCAGCTAGAAGGGCAGAGCTGGTTGTTGGGGGTCAAAGGGTATGGCCTCGCCACCTGGCTCATGACGCCCCTACGCGTAACCCGGACGGAAGCTGAGCTGGAATACAACATATTGCACATTGCAACGCGCAGCATAATAGAGAGGTCTATTGTCATCTTGAAGCAGCGTTTCCGATGCCTGGACTATTCCGGAGGCTACTTGCAATACTCCCTGAGATTGTCGGTCAGCTCACTGTTGTCTGCTGCATGCTGCACAACTTAGCCATCATGAGGCAGCAGCAGCTGGTAGTGGAAGACCCACCTGAGGTGCGAGTGTCTGATGAGGAGGAGGAGGAGGAGGAACCCATGAAACTACCTGAACCCGGAGCATGACTGCAGAGGCGGGCGGGCCGTCGTGCCCCTTTAACGATTGCTCGAGCCTTGTGCCAGCAGCTCATCCGTGAACGCTTTGCTGCCTGAAGGCTCAGCGGCAACTATTCAAAATGGACCATGTTTACTGTTTGGACCTGTTCCGTAATGTGGTGGTGTGTTAATAATAGAACAAATAATGTAAATGATTCAGTCATAATTTAAAATATATTTTATTCAAAAATGTAACACTTGTTTGTATTTAACTTAACTTCACTAATATACTTTTAAACTTGTAAATTTACATCACTAACTAAAAACTTTGAATTTGAGAACAGTTACAACAGCAACAACAATAAAAATAACAAGAGCAGCAAACAAAGGCTGCACCCATCTCTCCTCCACCTTATTCTAAGAACGTCCGTTGCGCTTGGTCTTGACTCAACCTCTGCGTGCAGCATTTCTCGGGTTGGTACCAAGTTTATTCTTTCGGGTAATGTGCGCTTCTTGTTGGGGGGCGTGGGCAGGCGATAATGTGAAAGGCCCGGCTTTGGCCTCTTCAGAGGTTGGTCTGGGGATTGGAGTGGGAACGGTAGTTGATTCCGTCAGTGGCCGCTGGGGTCTGGGCGCATTCCCTTATTGCAGCAGCTACCTCCGACATTCCCTCTCGTGCTCTGCCAGCATTTCAACTACCTGCGACATTCCCTCCCTCATGTGCATCGACAGTGTATCAGCTACCTGCGTCATTCCATCCCTAATGTGCCCGGACAGTGTTCCCATTTATCACGAGAGTGTTGTTACTTCTCCCGACTCATCACCCACTCCACCGATGGTGTCCAGGAGTGATTGTGTAAGGTCAATGCTTTCCTCACTCATTGCCATCATCTGAACCACATCTGTTACATCCTGCACCTCAGGAGAACGCTGTCGAGCTCTCCTTCCCCTCTTCACTCTGGGTGTGGCTTGCTGCACCCCACTGGGACTTGCAGCCTCGGACAGTTCGAAACCATGAAATGTCACAATAATCGCACCACTCAGGAAAGCGGCACCAGCACCACCTCCCGAGTGAGTACAAGAGTGGGGGTCATCCTCGCCCTCCCCCCGCCCCCGCCACCCGCCATGCTCTTGATCTGGAAAATCGGATTGGAAGATGTTCTCTTCAAGTTCGTCCGCGTCTGAATCATCTTCTGCATCGGCTTCAGCCTCGTCAGGGTAGGCCTCAAGTTCTGCAAAATATAACAGAACAAACAAATGGTTAGCAGCAGTGGAGGGGGCAGGGTGGCATGAGTAGGCTCACACAGCGCAGGCAGCAGGCTCATTTGAAGGACCAAAATGAATGATAGTACATTGCATCAACTGAAGCGTGGCTGATGGAGGCATCCCCATGAACCGAAGCATGGCTAGCCCACGCAGTATTTAACATTTAGCAAAGGCTGCTGAATTTGCAGGACTTACCCTCTCCCTCAAGTGTGGGCCCAGCTTGTGCAGTGATGGTTGCTTTTCTTCAGGCAGGACCCATCAAAGCAGCGACCCTTTCTTCCAAGGGTGTCAGTGGTTGCAGATTTGCTGGGCCTCCCCTTGTTATAATTCTCTCTTGTTGTAGTCCACATTCCTCTGCAAAGATGAAAATATAACTTTTTAGAGAGGGTGTTTTTCTGCAGGTTGGGACACAGATGGTCACATTTACAATTGCAATTCCAATGAAATAATGAAAATATTACTTACACTAACTGTTTGACCAAGGTCCTGCGACTTCTTTTTACACTGGCCTTCGGACCTTGGGTGGTTATGGTCCGGGGGAGGTAGAAGGAGGTGTCGGAGAGTTGCCGTTCACCCTCCGCAGGTAGATAATGGTTTGACAAACAACAACAGCGCCACCTTTGTCAGACGGTTTAATGACAAGGTAACTATTGGATCTGAGAGAAGTGAGCGAGGGGAGCAGAGAACTTGAGACGGCCGACGTCACACCAGCAGTTCCCAATGAAAAGATCGAGGGAGGGTAAGAAAAGGTTAGTCACCTTGGTGCAATCTTACAAAATCGATTTCTCTTTTTTTGTTCCAGAATTTTATTTCAGGAGAAACCTGAGGGATATTTCCAGATTAGAGCTGCACCTTGTGTGATTACCAACAAAATGAAGACCTTTTTCATTCTCAGTGCCCTGCTGGCAGTCGCAAGTCCTTATGTCTATGAGAAATGCGAGCTTGCCCGTGTCTTACGTAACAATGGATTGGACGGATTTCATGGCTACAGTCTGGCAAATTGTGAGTTTCATCTTCTCTGCACTAGTAGATTGCAGCTGAATGTCCTCACCTCACCAGACTCTAACCATGCTGGCCTTTTGTACTGATTCCTTTCCATTATATTCAGTGTGAAGTGCACCATTTGTAGATTCTCTCAGTGGTTTTACTTGTTATGCTCACTGCTTGGTGTGAGCTGAGACACACTGACCAGCCGGTCCTAGTTTCAGCACAAGGATGGCGCACTATAATTATCCTCAGCACCCACGAGCTAAGGAGGGAGAAATAGAGCAAGCAGGGTACCTGCCAATAATGCCAGTGATCTCTTGCTAGAAGGTGCAAACATCTAGCGGGAAAACTGCCCATTCTGGATGTAGAGTTTACTCACGCACTAGAAACTGCAAATAACTTAGATATGTTGAAGCCTTCCTTCTACATCATCTGTAAAGCCTCTCTTTAATATGTCTAATCTACTTCTCTGTGAACTGGCTCAGAACATAACATCAGGCGTTGTCTTGAGATAATTACCCTGGATGTCCTGATTTTTAATCAAAGAACGAACTCCTCCATCTCACTTTGCAAGCCCAACCTTCTTGTGGTTGGTTCTAGCTTTAGCCAGGACTTCAAGTTGCTCAGTCTTCCTTCCTAGAACCTTCATAGCTAAAGGATTTGAGTATAGGAGCAGGGAGGTTTTACTGCAGTTGTACAGAGCCTTGGTGAGGCCACACTTGGAATATTGTGTTCAGTTTTCGTCTCCTAATCTGAGGAAGGACATTCTTGCTGTTGAGGGAGTACAGCAAAGGTTCACCAGACTGATTCCCAGGATGATATCGGGGCAGTTGTGAGAGACAATATTGGCTCTAATGAACAAAATGTTGACTCTTTGTGGGTGGAGATTAGAAATAGTACAGGGAAAAAGTCACTGGTGGGCGTAGTTTATAGGCCCCAAAACAATAACTTCACGGTGGGGCGGGTAATAATCAAGGGAATAATGGAGGCATGTGAAAAAGGAATGGCAGTAGTCATGGGGGATTTGAACCTACATATCGATTGGTCAAATCAAATCGCACGGGGTAGCCTGGAGGAGGAATTCATAGAATGCGTACGGGATTGTTTCTTAGAACAGTATGTTACAGAACCTACAAGGGAGCAAGCTATCTTAGCTCTGGTCCTGTGTAACGAGACAGGAAAAATAAACAATCTCCTCATAAAAGATCCTCTCGGAATGAGTGATCACGGTATGGTTGAATTTGTAATACAGATTGAGGGTGAGGAAGTTGTGTCAGAAACGAGCGTACTATGCTTAAACAAAGGGGACGACAGTGGGATGAGGGCAGAGTTGGCTAAAGTAGACTGGAAACACAGACTAAACGGTGGCACAATTGAGGAACAGTGGAGGACTTTTAAGGAGCTCTTTCACAGTGCACAACAAAAATATATTCCAATGAAAAAGAAGGGTGGTAAGAGAAGGGATAACCAGCCGTGGATAAACAAGGAAATAAAGGAGAGTATCAAATCAAAGACCAATGTGTATAAGGTGGCCAAGGTTCGTGGGAAACTAGAAGATTGGGAAAATTTTAAACAACAGCAAAGAATGACTAAAAAAGCAATAAAGAAAGGAAAGATAGATTACGAAGGTAAACTTGCGCAAAACAAAAAAACACATAGTAAAAGCTTTAACCGATATATAAAACGGAAAAGAGTGACTAAAGTAAATGTTGGTCCCTTAGAAGATGAGAAGCGGGATTTAATAATGGGAAATGTGGAAATGGCTGAGACTTTAAGCAATTATTTTGCTTCGGGCTTCACAGTGGAAGACACAAAAACCATGCCAAAAATTGCTGGTCACAGGAATGTGGGAAGGGAGGACCTTGAGACAATCACTATCACTGGGGGGGTAGTGCTGGACAGGCTAATGGGACTCAAGGTAGACAAGTCCCCTAGTCCTGATGAAATGCATCCCAGGGTATTAAAAGAGATGGCGGAGGTTATAGCAGATGCATTCGTTATAATCTACCAAAATTCTCTGGACTCTGGGGAGATACCAGCGGATGTAACGCCTGTATTTAAAAAAGGGGGCAGACAAAAGGCAGGTAACTATAGGCCGGTTAGTTTAACAGCTGTAGTGGGGAAAATGCTTGAAACTATCATTAAGGAAGAAATAGCGGGACATCTAGATAGGAATAATGCAATCAAGCAGACGCAGCATGGATTCATGAAGGGGAAATCATGTTTAACTAATTTACTGGAATTCTTTGAGGATATAACGAGCATGGTGAATCGAGGTGTACTGATGGATGTGGTGTATTTAGATTTCCAAAAGGCATTCGATAAGGTGCCACATAAAAGGTTACTGCAGAAGATAGAGGTACGCGGAGTCAGAAGAAATGTATTAGCATGAATCGAGAATTGGCTGGCTAACAGAAAGCAGAGAGTCGGGATAAATGGGTCCTTTTCGGGTTGGAAATCGGTGGTTAGTGGTGTGCCACAGGGATCGGTGCTGGGACCACAACTGTTTACAATATGCATAGATGATCTGGAAGAGGGGACAGAGTGAAGTGTAATAAAATTTGCAGATGACACAAAGATTAGTGGGAAAGCGGGTTGTGTAGAGGACACAGAGAGGCTGCAAAGAGATTTGGATAGGTTAAGCGAATGGGCTAAGATTTGGCAGATGGAATACAATGTCGGAAAGTGTGAGGTCATCCACCTTGGGAAAAAAAACAGCAAAAGGGAATATTATTTGAATGGGGAGAAATTACAACATGCTGAGGTGCAGAGGGACCTGGGGGTCCTTGTGCATGAATCCCAAAAAGTTAGTTTGCAGGTGCAGCAGTTAATCAGGAAGGCGAATGTAATATTGGCCTTCATTGCGAGAGGGATGGAGTACAAAAGCAGGGAGGTCCTGCTGCAACTGTATAGGGCCGCACCTGGAGTACTGCATGTAGTTTTGATCACCTTACTTAAGGAAGGATATACTAGCTTTGGAGGGGGTACAGAGACGATTCACTAGGCTGATTCCGGAGATGAGGGGGTTACCTTATGATGATAGATTGAGTAGACTGGGTCTTTACTCGTTGGAGTTCAGAAGGATGAGGGGTGATCTTATAGAAACATTTAAAATAATGAAAGGGATAGACAAGATAGAGGCGGAGAGGTTGTTTCCACTGGTCGGGGAGACTAGCACTAGGGGGCACAGCCTCAAAATACGGGGGAGCCAATTTAAAACCGAGTTGAGAAGGAATTTCTTCTCCCAGAGGGTTGTGAATCTGTGGAATTCTCTGCCCAAGGAAGCAGGTTATGCTAGCTCATTGAATGTATTCAAGTCACAGATAGATAGATTTTTAACCAATAAGTGAATTAAGGGTTACGGGGAGCGGGCGGGTAAGTGGAGCTGAGTCCACGGCCAGATCAGCCATGATCTTATTGAATGGCGGAGCAGGCTCGAGGGGCTAGATGGCCTACTCCTGTTCCTAATTCTTATATTCTTATGTTCTTATGGCAGGACTGACATATGAGGAGAGACTGGATCAACTGGGCTTGTATCCACTGGAGTTTAGAAGAATGAGAGGGGATCTCACAGTAACATATAAAATTCTGACGGGATTGGACAGGTTAGAGTCAGGAAGAATGTTTCTGTTGCTGGAGAGTTCCGGAACCAGGGGTCAGAGTCTAAGAATAAAGGGTCAGCCATTTAGCATCACGATGAGGAGAAACCTCTTCACTCAGAGAGTGGTTAACCTGTGGAATTCTCTACCGCAGAAAGTTGTTGAGGCCAGTTTGTTCGATACATTCAAAAGGGAGTTAGATATGGTCCTTACGGCCAAAGGCATTAAGGGGTATGGAGAGAAAGCAGGAAAGGGGTACTGAGGTTGAATGATCAGCCATGATCTTATTGAATGGCGGTGCAGGCTCGAAGGGCCGAATGGCCTGCTCCTGCACTTAATTTCTATGTTTCTATGTTTCTCCACCATTCTGTTATTTTGTTGTCTCCCTGTATCTCAAATTTTAAATTCTCATCATTATGTTTAAATCTCTCCATGGCCTCGCCGCTCTTTATCTCTGCAATCTCCTCCAGCTCTATAATCCGCTCTTTCTTCTGACTCCAGCCTACTTTGTATCCTCTCCTCCCTTTACCTCACCAATGGCAGCCATGCCTTCTGCTGCCTCCTCTCTATGCTCTGGAATTCCCTCCCCACATCTTCACCCCCATCCTTTAACACCCTTCTTCAAAGCCAACTTCCTGACAACAGCTTTTGGCTACCCTTCCTAATCTCACCTTCTTTACGTCGGTGTTTTTCCTGACGTCTCTGTGAAGTGTGAATACCTTTCCTATGTTAAAGACACTAGGAGAGAAATTTGTGTGTTTAGCGCCACATGTTAGCGCCACGACAATGTTGTTCAGTGCCCTCCCGCCAGCTGACGGCAGTTCCAACCATATCCTCCCTGCCGGTAGCGTGCCGCTAAACTCGATCGGCGGACACGTCGCAATCGCGGAGATCGTGACATCAGTGTGTGTGCAGCGCTCACTTGATGTCCGATTTCCCAACTTCACTTTGGCCGAAGAAAGCAACAATAGGTTGAGGTGGCATGCAGCAGCAGGAAGCTGGCTGCAGCGAAGCTAGTAAAAGGGATCATCACCAATCCATCGTGTCTGACAGGGTTTTGCTTTTGAGTGGCTGTGTTTTATTTCCTGCAACTGCAAGAGTTTTCTTTAGTTATTTCAAGATTATTTGGTAACAGGGATTGTTCGAGCCAGTAAAGAAATGGTAGTAACTATTTGTACTGCACTTTTTTTGACAGACAGGTGTCTGTCCAGCCCCGCCCCCACATGCCCGTACTGCACTTTCTTTGAAAGACATGCAACAAGCCCCGCCCCCTGTCAAGATCCTCTCCTGCCGTCCTCTCCCGGCCCCGAATCATTCCCTCCACGTGGTGCCGAGAAGCAGGACCTGAGGCCCGAGACTCCGCTGAGGCCCCGACTCTCTTCCCCCCCAACCTACCTGCCCCACCGACTCTCTTCTGCCGCTGATTCCCGAGGACTGCCACTGATTACCGAGGACTCACTAGGCCCCAACTCTCTTCCCTCCCCCACCCCCTGACATTCTTCCTCCCCTCCACCCCCCGCCGACTCTCTCTTCCCCACCTCCCACCCCCTGACTCTCGACTCCCCCGCTCCGACCCCGACCCCCTCGGGGGACCGAGCGGTGGCCTTGGAGCAGAGAGAGACAGGGAGAGAGGGGGAGCCTGGCGGGGAGAGAGAGACAGGCTGGGTTGTGGGGCCGGTGGGGAAGAGGGACTGGGTGGGAGAGAGTGAGAGATTGGGGGAGAGGGTGAGAGAGACTTGGGAGGGGGGGGTGTAGAGAGAGACTTAGGGGGTGTAGAGAGAGACTGGGGGAGAGAAAGAGAGAATGGCTGTAAGTAGAGAGGCTGGGGGAGAGTGAGAGAGGCTGGGGAGGGTGGGAGAGAAAGAGAGCGAGATAGATTGGGGAAGAGAGAGACGGCTGGCGGGGGGGATCGGAGTGGAGAGAGGGAACTCAAGGAAGACGGATCATGTTCTTTCAACCCCCTACAAGGGACATTGTTGGAGTGGATGATATCCAGAAATCACGACACTGTCACGATTCACTTCATACCCAATAAACCTGTTAACAATCCGTACACAATGCCTGCCCGATCTATAGTGGGCGAGGGTGAGAGGCATGCACTTGCGCTGGGGTAAGGCACTTCGGCTGGGGGAGGCTTGCACTTGGACTGGGGTAAGGCAATTCAGCTAGGGGTGGCATGCACTTGGACTGGGGTAAAGCACTTTGTCTGGTCCTTGCTGTCTTCTGGGTAGCTCTGTCCTCTGTCACTTCAGGAAGTCAAAGTGGATCGAGTTACAATTTGCAAAGTCAGTGAGACCTTGGGATGGACGGTTCCAGGTACACATTCCTGTGAAACTTCATGGTGTGGCTTATCCTCCAAGGGGACCAATCATAGACAAAGGGTGGAGCATGGTGGCCATTTTTGCAGTACAAATAAGCACGTCCATAAAAGACACGCTTCAAATTACAACACTTGCTAAAAGCCATGGAGGCTGCACTGGCGATCAACCTCGCCCTCCATGTTCTACAGCAGAGAGAGCAGAGGCAGTGAGAAAGACAGGATGAGAGTCATCAGGGCTCTCAACAGGAAGCCTTACCCCGCTAGGGTCTTCCAACATCACTTCTACCTTCAGTTAAGAGGCTTCGCTGCACCAAGGAGGTGGTCACAAAACTCTGCCATCTCCTGCAAGCAGACCTCCAGCCTCAGACTAGGGCGACAATAGCTGTCCCAGTGGCTGTCAAGGTCATCGTGGCCCTCAATTTCTTTGCCAGCAGATCCTTCCAGCCTGCAGCAGGAGACATAGCTAACATCTCACAGTTCACCATCCATCGCTGCATCTCTACACCAGGAGAAGGGACTACATTGGCTTCCCGATCACCAGATAGAAGCAGAATGAGTGTACATGTGGCTTTGCCAGGAGAGTGGGCTTCCCCATGGTGCAGGGCGCCATTGACTGTACCCATGTGGCTTTGTGGGCACTGCATAACAATCCTGAGATGTTCTGTAACCGCAAAGGCTACCACTCACTTTATATGCAGTTGGTGTGTGATCGCACACAGCAAATCCTCAATGTCAATACCTGCTATCCTGGCAGCAGCTGTGATTCCTTCATCCTGCACCAGACCAGTGTGCCAGCAATCTTCCAGCCACCACATCAAGCTCGCAGCTGGCTGTTCAGAGACAAGAGCTATCCACTCTCCACCTGGCGCATGATTCCCCTCTGCACTCGTGCTCAGCACTCATATAATGAGAGCCATGCTGGCACCAAGAATATCATCGAACAGACCATAGGCCGACTGAATCAACGGTCCGCTGCCTTGACCATTCGGGAGGTGCACTTCAGTACTTGGCTGAGTGGGTGTCACATTTTGTGGTAGTCTGCTGCATGCTGCACAATGTGGCCATCATGAGGCGCAGCCCTTGCCACCAGGGATTGCGGGACCACCTCAGGAGGAGGACGAGGGAGAGGAGGATGAAGATGAACAGGAGGGAGGGAGGACGCAGACAATCGGTCTTCTAGACGTGCTGTCCGTGCCTGGTTCATCAGACTCTGATTTGCATGAATGGAACCCCAGATCTCCATAGCTCACCACATCCTCATCATACCTTCCTGCTCTCACACCATATCACAGTGTGTAAGATGTGAGTGTTGAAACATAGAAAATAGGTGCAGCAGCAGGCCATTCGACCCTTCAAGCCTGCACCACCATTTAATATGATTATGACTGAACATGCAACTTCAGTACCCCATTCCTGCTTTCTCTCCATACCGCTTGATCCCTTTAGCCATAAGGACCACATCTAACTCCCTTTTGAATATATCGAACAACCTGGCCTCAACAATTTTCTGTGGCAGAGAATTCCACAGGTTCACAATTCTCTGAGTGAAGAAGTTTCTCCTCATCTCGGTCCTAAATGGCCTACCCCTTATCCTTAGACTGTGACCCCTGGTTCTGGACTTCCCCAACTTCGGGAACAGTCTTCCTGTATCTAACCTGTCCAATCCCGTCAGAAATGTATATGTTTCCATGTGATCCCCTCTCATTCTTCTAAATTTCAGTGAATATAAGCCTAGTCGATCCACTCTTTTTTCATCTGTCAGTCCTGCCATCCCGGGAATCAGTCTGGTGAACCTTCGCTGCACTCCCTCAATAGCAAGAATGTCCTTCCTCAGATTAGGAGACCAAAACTGTACACATATTCAAGGTGTGGCCTCACCAATGCCCTGTACAATTGCAGCAAGACCTCCCTGCTCCTATACTCAAATCATCTCGCTATGAAGGCCAACATGCCATTTGTCCTCTTCACCGCCTGCTGTACCTATATGCCAACTTTCAATGACTGATTTATCATGACACCCAGGTTTCATTGCACCTCCCCTTTTCCTAATCTGTCATCATTCAGATGATATTCTGCTTTCCTGTTTTTGCCACCAAAGTGGATAACCTCTCATTTATCTACATTATACTGCATCTGCCATGCATTTGCCCACTCACCTAACCTGTCCAAATCATACTGCAGTCTCTTAGCATCCTCCTCACAGCTCACACTGCCACCCATCTTTGTGTCATCTGCAAACTTGGAGATATTATGTTCAATTCCTTCGTCTAAATCATTCATGTATATTGTAAATAGCTGGGGTCCCAGCACTGAACCTTGCGATACCCCAGTAGTCACTGCCTGCCATTCTGAAAAGGACCCGTTTATTCCTACTCTTTGCTTCCTGTCTGCCAACCCCCAGTTCTCTATCCACGTCAATGCATTACCCCCAATACCATGTGCTTTAATTTGGCACACCACTCTCTTGTGTGGGACCTTGTCAAAAGCCTTTGGAAAGTCCAAATACACCACATCCAGTGGTTCTCCCTTGTCCACTCTACTAGTTACATCCTCAAAAGATTCCAGAAGATTTGTCAAGCATGATTTCCCTTACATAAATCCATGCTGACTTGGACCGATCCTGTCACTGCTTTCCAAATGCGCTGCTATTACACCTTTAATATTTGATTCCAACATTCTCCCCACTACCGCTGTCAAGCTAACCAGTCTATAATTCCCTGTTTTCTCTCTTCCTCCTTTTATAAAAAGTGGGGTTACATTAGCTACTCTCCAATCCATAGGAACTGATCCAGAGTCGATAGAATGTTGGAAAATGACCACCAGTGCATCCACTATTTCTAGGGCACTTCCTTAAGTACTCTGGGATGCAGACTATCAGGCCCTGGGGATTTATCACCCTTCAATCCCATCAATTTCCCTAACACAATTTCCTGACTAATAAGGATTTCCTTCAGTTCCTCCTTCTCACTAGACCCTTGGTCCCCGAGTATTTCCGGAAGGTTATTTGTGTCTTCCTTTGTGAAGACAGAACCAAAGTATTCAATTGCTCTGCCATTTCTTTGTTCCCCATTATAGATTCACCTGATTCTGACTGCAAGGGACTTACATTTGTTTTCACTCATCTATTTCTCTTCACATATCTATAGAAGCTTTTGCAGTCACTTTTTATGTTCCCAGCAAGCTTCCTCTCATACCTTGGATTTAACACTATCTCTAATTTCTCGTGAGCCATGGTTGAGCCACCTTCCCCATTTTATTTTTACGCCAAAGGTAGAGATTGTTGGTGGGTGAATGCTGGTGGTGCATTGAATAGTGTGTGAAGCTTGCAGTACAGACGGTGGTATGTAGCATTTGTTGAAGCCTTCACTCACACACTTGACCCATGTGAAGTCGTTAAACTTCTTCCTGCACTGGCTGTGGGTCCTGGGGACCACAGTGCTGCCCGTGACGTGCTGTGCCACCTCCCTCCACATAGTGCAGCAGACTTGTGGCAAGGGCCCCTTGCCAGTTGGTGGTTACAGGTTCGTCCACCTTCTCTCCACCGCTAAAATCAATGCCTCCAGAGTTTCATCGGGCAGTCTTCGGCCACCTGAGAAAAAGTGTGTTTGAAGACCAGGCCCTCAAAACTGCCACCAATCTCATGGTCTACAGGGCTGTCGTAATATCCGCCCTCCTGTATGGCTCAGAGACGTGGACCATGTACAGTAGACACCTCAAGTCGCTGGAGATATATCACCAACGATGTCTCCGCAAGATCCTACAAATCCCCTGGGAGGACAGGCGCACCAACATCAGCGTCCTCATTCATGCTAACATCCCCAGCATTGAAGAACTGACCACACTTGATCAGCTCCGCTGGGCAGGCCACATAGTTCGCATGCCAGACACGAGACTCCCAAAGAAAGTGCTCTACTCGGAGCTCCTTCATGGCAAACGAGCCAAAGGTGGGCAGCGGAAACGCTACAAGGACACACTCAAAGCCTCCCTGATGAAGTGCGACATCCCCACTGACACCTGGGAGTCCCTGGCCAAAGACCGCCCTAAGTGGAGGAAGAGCATCCGGGAGGGCGCTGAGCACCTCGAGTCTCAACGCCGAGAGCATGCAGAAATCAAGCGCAGGCAGCGGAAAGAGCATGCGGCAAACCAGTCCCACCCACCCCTTCCCTCAACGACTATCTGTCCCACCTGTGACTGAGTCTGTGGCTTTTCAGAGTAAGGCCAATGAGCTTGAGTTTTTGGACTAGAATCATGACTGCAATCATTTTAATGAGGAGTGAGCATGAATTTTGCGTGCATCCGAGATGATTTTCAGGAGGTGCAGCTTAACCTTTTTTAGTCTAAACATTGCCCATTTCTTGGCTACAGCGAATTTCTCGCATTATCACATGTTGTTGTTATGTGCTTTATCATTAACCTTAGTGGCAATAGATCAATGGGGTCCCCACTCAGGGCTGCACAAGAGACTATCTAACCCTTTAATACCACATAACCACCACCATTCTTTCCTATACACTATCACTTCTTCCCCTCACATAGCTGCTTGCTCCATGGGACACTGGAGTACCTTGTGATATATTTTCAGTGTGTTGCTCTCCTGATCTGGATCATGCTTATCCAGTGTAATGTATCTAAATTCTGGAATAAAAACAGAAGCTAGAAACATACAGGAGGTCAGTGAGCATTTTCAAAGGTTTAGGAGAGATTTTAGAAACAGGAGAAGGCTATTCAGTCCCTCGAGCCTGTTCCCAGCATTCAATTTGTTTACAGCTGACCTTAACTCCATTTACGTGACTAGGTTCCAAACCTTTGATAACCTTACCTAACAAAAATACGTCAATCTCAGTTTTGAAATTCTCAATTGACTCCCAGCCTCAACAGCTTTATGGGGGAGAAAATTCCAGATTTCTACTATTTGTAGGAGCTCCCACAGCATACAAGTTCCGCTCCACACTGGTTTCCATTATCACGCTATAACGAACGGATTTGTCTCAAATCTAGTGGTTTCCTGAGCTATCAGCACTGCCCATTTGCTTCATGGACTTTTTACTTAAGAATTCATAGCCATGTGTTGCTATGAATTCTTAAGAACTAGTTGGTTCATTAGAAAACGGTTTAACAATCACACCACACCAGTTCATCCACAGATTCACAATCACCTGCCTCATCGTGAATCCCCTGAACTCAACTGGCTGGGGTTTTATTGAGTCTTGTGAAGATCATGTGACTAGCTAAGCCACTGCCAACTCAACAGCTCACCAACCTGTGAGCATACTCACGGGTGCATAGATTACACCTATAAATTGCAAATGGCACCAGCAGAGACTGAATGGATCCTCAGCACAGGTGTGTGTGGGACATGGGCCAGAAAAAGAAAAGTGAGAGATAATTGTTGCAAAGCCCAAGTTGCTCCAGACTGACTCTGAGGAGCTTGTCCATGAGGTGCAACGTGAGTCACATTTACAGTGTAATATTTTTTTCTCTTTGTTTTAGGGGTGTGTTTGATTCAATATGAAAGCAGTTACAACACAAGAGCAATTGGACGCAACAGTAGAGCTGGACAGATTGTGTCTTCAGACTACGGGATTTTTCAGATTAACAGCTACTGGTGGTGTGACGATGGTCAGACTCAGAATTCACGCAATGGCTGTAGGAGAAGTTGCGATGGTGAGTATTTAACACATCATTAAACGAAGGGGCAGTTTCCATTCTCTCCTAGGATCCTTTTTATTAATTGTTCTCAGGCTGCATTTGTTGACCTGAAAATGTGATGGTGAACCTTCTCCTTACACTGCTGCAGTTCTTGTGCTGTTGGTACTCCCACAATAAAGAAAGAAAGACATATTTATATCATGCCTTTCACAACCTCAGAGCGTCACATAGCGCTTTACAGCCAATAAAGTACATTTAGAAGTGTAGTCACTGTAGTAATGAAGGAAATTCAGGTAACCAATTTACGGACAGCAAGGTCCCACAAACAGCAATGTGATAATGACCAGATGTCCTGTTTTAGTGTTGTTGAGTGAGGAATAAATATTGACCAGGAACCGCAATCCCTTAGTACGGTACTGAAGTTTCTTCCTAGATTATGGGCTCCCTGGAGTTGGACTCCAACTCAGAACCTTCTGACTCAGAGGCAAGAGTTCTACCACTGAGCCACTGCTGACACTTATGATGCTCAGTGGGAAACAGAAGAGTAGATAATTAAACTCTACACGTTCAAAGAGATATGTTTCCTGCATCCAGTGGTGCATCATCTGGGCCTACGAAGTGGCAAATAAGGTTGGTGAGTTGCAGGCACAAATAGACACATGGGAATATGAGGTTATGGTGATAACAGACTTGACTCAAAAAAGGGAAAGATTAGGTACTAAATATACCTGGATATGTGTTGTTCAGGAAAGATAGGGAAGGAAGGAAAGGAGGTGGGTGGCAGTATTGATTAAGGAGAATATTACAGTGCTGGAGAGAGGATGTCCTGGAGGGGTCAAGGACAGAATCTATTTGATTAGAGTTGAGAAACAATAGAGGCACATTATATAGGCCGCCAACTAGTGAGAAGAATATAGAGGAGCAAATTTTCAGGGAAATTACAGAGAGGTGAAAGAACTATAGAATAGTGATAATGAGGGACCAACTATCCTCATATAGACTGGGATGGTAATAGTGTAGCGGGCAGAGAGGGGGAAGTAATTCTGAAGTGTGTTCAGGAGAACTTTCTTGATCAGTATGTTTCGGCCCAACGAGGGAGGAGGCATTGTTGGATCTGGTTCTGGGGAATGAAGTGGGTCAAGTAGAGCAAGTGTCAGCAGGGGATCATTTAGGGAACAGTAATCACAGTAATAAGGTTTTGACTAGCTATGGAAAAGGACATGGAGCAAATTAGAGTACAAATACTTAATTGGAGCAAAGCCAGTCTCAGTGGGTTGAGAATGGATCTGGCCCAGATAAATTGGCATCAAAGATTGGCAGGCAAAACAAATTGAACAATGGGCTTCCTTTAAAGAGGAGATGGTTTGGGTACAGTCGAGTACATTCTCACGAGGGAGAAATGTAGGGTAACTATAGCTAGAGCTCCCTGGATGACGAAAGAGATAGAGAGTAAATGAAGCAGAAAAAGAATGGGTATGACAGATGTCAGTTTGAGAATACAAGTGAGAACCAGGCTGAATATAGAAAGTTCAGAGGGGAAATGAAAAAGAAAATAAGAGGGGCAAAGAGAGGGACTGAGAACAGATTGATAGCTATCATAAAAGGGAATACAAAAGTCTTCTATACGCATATAAATAGTAAACGGGTTGTAATAATGGGGCCGATTAGGGACCAAAATGGAGACCTATGCATGGAGGCAGAGGGCATGGTTGAGGTACTAAATGAGTACTTTGCATCTGTCTTTACCAAGGAAGAAGATGCTGCCAAAGTCATCGTGAAAGAAGAGGTAGTTTAGATACTGGATGGGCTAAAAATTGATAAGGAGGAGGAGCTAGAAAGGCTGGCTGTTCTTAAAGTATATAAGTCACCAGGACCAGATGGGATGCATCCTACGATGCTGAGGGAAGTAAAATTGGAAATTGCGGAGGTACTGTCCACAATCCTCCTTGGATTCGGGGCTGGTGCAAATGTTGCACTCTTGTTCAAAAAGGGGTGTAAGGATAAACCCAGTTACTCCAGGCCATTCAGTTTAACCCCTGGCGTGGGGAAGCTTTCAGAAATGATGATCAAGGGTAAAATTTACAGTCACTTAGACAAGTATGGATTAGTTAAGGAAAGCCAGCATGGATTTGCTAAAGGGAAATCGTATTTAACAAACTTGATTTGAGTTTTTTGATGAGGTAACAGAGAGAGTTGATGAGGGTAATGCGGTTGATGTGGTGTAAAAGGATTTCCAAAAGGTGTTTGACAAAGTGCCACATAATAGGTTTGCCAGCAAAGTTGAAGCCCATGGAATAAAAGGGACAGTGGCAGCAATGAAATTTGCTAAGTGACAGGAAACAGAGAGTAGTGGTGAACGGTTGTTTTTAAGACTGGAGGAAGATATAGAGTGGTGTTCCTCAGGGTTCTGTACTAGGACCACTGGTCTTCTTGATATATATTAATGATTTAGATGTGGGTGTACTGGGCACAGATTAAAATTGCATTGCACAAAATTGCAGGTGACACAAAACTTGGAAGTATAGTGAACAGTGAGGAGGAGAGTGATAGACTTCAGGAAGACATAGACAGGCTGGTGGAATGGGCGGACACGTGGCAGATGAAATTTCATGCAGAAAAGTGACACATTTTGGTAGGAACAAGGAGAGGCAATGTAAACTAAAGGGTAAAATTCTAAAGGGGGTGCATGAACAGAGAGACCTGGGGGTATATGTGCACAATTGGTTGACGGTGGCAGGGCCGGTTGAGAAAGCGATTAAAAAAGCCTACGGAATCCTTGGCTTCATTAATAGAGGCAGAGAGTACAAAAGCAATGAAGTCACGATGAATCTTTATAAAACACTGGTTCAGCCCCAACTGGATTATTAGGTCTAATTCTGGGCACTGCACTTTCGGAAGGATGTGAAGGCCTTCGAGAGGGTGCAGATAAGATTTACATGAATGGTTCCAAGGATGAGGGACTTCAGCTGCGTGGAGAGACTGGAGAAGCTGGGGTTGTTCTCCTTAGAACAGCGAAGGTTGAGAGATTTGATAGAGGTCTTCAAAATTCTGAGGGGTCTAGACAGTAGATGGAGAAAAACTTTTCCCATTGGCAGAAGAGTTGTGAACCAGAGGTCACAGGTTTAAGGTGATCAGCAGAAGAACCAAAGGCGACATGAGGAAAAACTTTTTTACACAGCAAGTGGTCAGGATTTGGAATTCATTGCCTGAAAGGGTGGTGAAGGCAGATTCATTTATGGCTTTAAACAATGAATTGGAAAAGTAGCTGAAGGAAAAGAACATGCAGGGTTACGGGGAAAGGGCATGGGAGTGCGACGAGCTGAAGTTCTCTTGCAGAGAGCCGACACAGGCTCGACAGGCCAAAGGCCTCCTTCGGTGCTGTAACCATTCAATGATTCTATGACCCAGAACTGGATATTGTACAAACTGTGTGACAAATCAGAGACAGTGGAGGATCGAGAGCGGTGTGGTGAGGTAGAGCTGGGTGTCATCAGCGTAAATGTAGAACTTGATATTGTGTTTTCGGATGATGTCGCCAAGGGGCAGCATGTAGATGATAAATAGGAAGCGACATAGGATAGATCCTTGGGGGACTCCAGAGGTAACGATGTGAGTGCAGCAAGAGAGGTTTTGAAGGTAATTCTCTGGCTATGACTGGATAGATAAGAATGGAACCATGCAAATGCAGACCTACACATCTGGACAAGGGAGGAGAGGCTATGGAAACATAGAAACATAGAAAATAGGTGCAGCAGTAGGCCATTCAGCCCTTCGAGCCTGCCCCACCATTCAATAAGATCTTGGCTGATCATTCACCTCAGTATCCCTTTCCTGCTTTCTCTCCATACCCCTTGATCCCTTTAGCCTTAAGGGCCATATCTAACTCCCTCTTGAATATATCCAATGAACTGGCATCAACAACTCTCTGCGGTAGGGAATTCCACAGATTAACAACTCTCTGAGTGAAGAAGTTTCTCCTCATCTCAGTCCTAAATGGCTTACCCCTTAGACTCTGTCCCCTGCTTCTGGACTTCCCTAACATTCTTCCTGCATATAACCTGTTCAATCCCGTCAGAATTGTATATGTTACTATGAGATCCCCGCATCCTTCTAAACTCCAGTGAATAAAGGCCCAGTCGATCCAGTTTCTCCTCATATGTCATCCCGGGAATCAGTCTGGTGAACCTTCGCTGCACTCCCTCAATAGCAAGAACGTCCTTCCTCAGATTAGGAGACCAAAACTGAACACAATATTCCAGGTGAGGCCTCACTCAGGCCCTGTATAGCTGCAGCAAGACTTCCCTGCTCCTATACTCAAATCCCCTAGCTATGAAGGCCAACATACCATTTGCCTTCTTCACCGCCTGCTGTACCTGCATACCAACTTTCAATGACTGATGAACCATGACACCCAGGTCTCGTTGCAATTCCCCTTTTCCTAATCTGTCACCATTCAGATAATATTCTGCCTTCGTGTTTTTGCCACCAAAGTGGATAACCTCACATTTATCCACATTATACTGCAGCTGCCTCGTGTTTGCCCACTCACCTAACATGTCCAAGTCACCCTGCAGCCTTTTAGCGTACTCCTCACAGCTCACACCGCCACCCAGCTAAGCGTCATCTGCGATCGTGGAGATATTACACTCAATTCCCTGATCCAAATCATTAATGTATATTGCAAATAGCTGGGGTCCCAGCACTGATCTCTGCGGCATCCCACTAGTAACTGCCTGCCATTCTGAAAAGGACCCGTTTACCCGACTCTGTTTCCTGTTTGCCAACCAATTCTCTATCCACGTCAGTATATTACCCCCAATACCATGTGCTTTAATTTTACACACCAGTCTCTTGTGTGGGACCTTGTCAAAAGCCTATGGAGGAGAATGGTCTGGTCAACCATTTCAAAGGCTGCAGACAGGTCGTAAAGGACATGGAGGGATTGTTTACCGTGGTCACAGTCACATAGGATGTCATTTGTGACTTTGATAAGAGTAATTTCAGTACTGTGGCAGGGTCAGGAACCTGGTTAGAGGGTTTCAAGCATGGAGTTCCGGGAAAGATGGGCACGGACTTGGGAGCTGACAACACGCTCAAGGACTTTGGAGCAGAAAGGGAAGTTGGAGATGGGGCGGTAGTTTGCAAGGACAGAGGGGTCAGGCTTGGGTTTTTTGAAAAGAGGGGTGATGACGGCAGGTTTGAAGGGGAGGGGGACAGTACCTGATGAGAGAGAATGTTAACAATGTCAGCTAACATGGGAGGCAGAAAAGGAAGTTGGGTGGTCAGCAGTTTGATGGGACTAGGGTCGAGGGAGCAGGTGGGCATCCAACGGATTGATTTTAATGTCACATTGTATTTTTGTTTGTAGATTATATCAATGACAACATCGCAGATGATATTCAGTGTGCAAAAAGCGTAGTGAGTGATCCCCAAGGAATGAATGCCTGGTATGTTAAAACCTTTTTACTCTTTTGCCTCTAGGTTTGTGCTCAAATACCATTTGAATTAATGGAGCCCTACATGTTGGTGTCTGCAAACACTGCAACCTTGCTCTGAGAACTGTCTGTAAGAGCAAGAGCTACAATGCACTAGAACAATCAGCCACCTTTAAACATCCTCCAAACACTGTTGGAGAGAAGCCTAGTTTGATTGGCTCATTCACTGATCAATGCCTTAAGGTCTAACCGTGACACAATGGCTTGCCATGCTTGTTTTCAGTTCTTAACTGGTTAAGTGAACAATAATTTCAAGTTAAAACAAATGAAACATGAAGGCAAGATATTGATTGCTGGGATGTCCTGTGAGGAGAGATTGAGTGGATTGGGCCCATACTCTCTGGAGTTTAGAATAATGAGAGGTAATCTCATTGTAACATATAAGATTCTGAGAGGCAATGACAGGTTAGATGCTGAGAGGTTATTTCCCCTGGCTGGAGAGTCGAGAACTAGGGGTGCATAGTCTCAGGATAAGGGGTTGGCCACTGAGATGAGGAGAAATATCTTCACTCGGAAGATTGTAAATCTTTGGAATTCTCTACTCCAGAGGACTGTGGATGCTCAGTAGTTGAATATATACAGCCTGAAATCAATAGATTTTTGGGCTCCAAGGGAATCAAGGGATATGGGGATCGGGCAGGAAAGTGAAGTTGAGGTCGAAGATCAGCCATGATCTTATTGAATGGCGGAGCAGGCTCGAGAGGCCGAGTGACCGAGTCCTGCTCCTAATTCTTATCTTATGTTCTTATCAATAATAAAAAAGGCTTCTCCTGTTAGGATTTGCCATTAATGGGCATTGTTACAAAATAGGGCCATGCCACATCTGACCCCTCCAGAGATTGATCTGTACCTCAACTATTTTTACATGCTTTTGCTCCATATCCATTTGTAACAAAAATATATCGCTATCAGGAGGACTCTGAGGCATGATGGGTGCGAAATTACAAAATAGTGGCATGCCGGATCCAACCCATCCAGAGGTGGAACCACTGAGGTTCCCCCACCCCGACCCAAACAAGGGCGTAGGAAGGGAAAAAGACCTCGGCTATACCCAAAGGTGGATCACAATGGATTATTGATTGGTTATTGGGGATCACACGCACAACTTTATACTATCTTTAACATACAAAAATGCTTCACAGAGGGCTGAGGGAAACAAGGATTGTCAGCTCAGAGATATTACATCGAGTTTTAGGGAGTTTCTTAAAAGAGAAAGGAACATAGGAACAGCTGGGGCCCATTTAGCCTCTCAGGTCTTTCCCACCACTCAATTAGATCCGGGCTGATCTGCATCTCAATTCCTTTGCTCCATATCCCTTGATAGCCCGACCCAACAATAATCTAACAATCTCAGTCTTGGAGAGAGTTCCAGATTTGCATTACCCTTGTGTGTTAAATATGCTCCCAGATTTCACTCCTGAATGGCCTGGCACTTAATATTATGCCCTCTTGTTCTGGACATCCCACGAGAGGAAAAGGAAAGAAAAAGAAAGACTTGCATTTTCTAGCGCCTTTCACGACCACCAGATGTCCCAAAGCGGTTAACAACCAAGGAAATACTGTTGTAAGCCTACTGAATCCCGGTATCATTTTATATCCCTCGATTAAATCATCCCTCAACCTTTTAGACTCACGGGAATATAAACTAAGTTTATGCAGGAGAAAGGAGAGTGGGTTTGGAGAGAAAATTCCGGATGTGGGACCAAGATGGCAGAAGCTGCGGCCATCAATAGTGGAAAATGATGTTATAATACTGGATGAGGTTACAGAGCTAGAAAGGGATGTACAAATGGAAGAATTTAAATAAAAAGCTAAGAATTTTAAATTTGAGGCATTGAGAACTGAAAGCCAATGTAAGTCTTGGTATGAGATAGAATACTGGCAGCGGAGCTTTGTATGAGATGAGAGGCTCGATATTCAGTGGTGACTCCTGACTCCACCATCTACAAGGCACAAGTCAGGAGTGTGATAGAATACTCTCTGCTTGTCTGGATGAGTGCAGCTCCAAAAGGTCGACACTATTCAAGATAAAGCAGTCTTTCTTTTTCTTTCCTTTTCCTCTCGTGGGATGTCCAGAACAAGAGGGCATAATATTAAGTGCCAGGCCATTCAGGAGTGAAATCTGGGAGCATATTTAACACACAAGGGTAATGCAAATCTGGAACTCTCTCCAAGACTGAGATTGATAGATTATTGTTGGGTCGGGCTATCAAGGGATATGGAGCAAAGGAATTCATTGGCACCCCATCACCACAAACTGTACTACAGCAACTTGCCAAGGCTTCTTCGACAGCACCTCCCGAACCTGTGACCTCTACCACCGAGAAGATCAAGGTGCGTGGGAACACGACCACCAACAAGTTCCCCTCCAAGTTATACACCATCCTGACTTGGAAGTATATTGCCATTCCCTCATCGTTGCTGGGTCAAAATCATGGAACTCCCTCCCAAACAGCACTGGTTGGAGTACCATCACTTCATGGACTGCAGTGGTTCAAGAAGGCAGCTCCCCACCACCTTCTCAAGAACAATTAGGAATGGGTAATAAATGCCAGTGATGCCCACATTCCATGAAGGGATTTAAACAAAAATAAATCCTCACACCCAGCATCAGCAGGGATCGACTCATAGTGAAATGACTCTTCACACTCACTGACTTGGTTCACCCACAGTGAATGACTGCTTGAGTGAAGTGCTGAAGACCTGCCAGCATCAACAGAACTTCACCCCAAGCCTGGTTCAATCCCTTCAGGAGAAGAGGCACAAACCTTGGGTAGAAAATGCCCTTAGCATCCCCCATCCCCTGATACCACTAAAGAAATATGGATGTTTGCTGAATCTCTCTAGTCATTGCCAATGTTCTCTTATGTCTAACACTTTTCTTTTGCAGGTATGGCTGGAAGAATAATTGCAAGATTAGAAATCTTGACAATTTTCTGCGTGAATGCAACTTGTAACGGTTGAACAAGCCCATTCCTTGGACCCAGCCCCCCTTGCTGCACCTAAATCATAGAATGTGTTGCTTTTCCTTGTTAGCTTGATATTGCTAAAAGTCCAGTAAGGACAGTGAAAGGTAAACCTGCATTTTCCGGAGATCTTAAATCGGTAAAGTTATGTAATCACTTTCTCTGCATTTGATAGGTGAATGATTGGAACCCACTGTCATATATTCACCATCTTGAAGGAACTGATTAGTCCAGTAACAGAAATGTTGCTCTCTGATGTAGATGTGATCTACACATCTTCCTGTGACAGTGTGGAGATGTAGTGCCCCGTGTTGGATTGAGAGATTCTGGCCACAAAGGACATCTGCTGCTCGCAAATATTTTCAAACTGGTTAACTAAATTTGGCACAGAAAAAATCTTAACTAAATTGGCTGCACACGTTTGTGCAATAGCTGGTAGACTGAATGATATCTGGTGGACAATGTGACTCTATCCGGGTCTGAGGCCTACAACAAAACTCCTTCAAGATGGCAACATCAACACTGGAGCTTGTTACAATGAGTGGCTGTCATGGTAACCAGTAACTTGCCCCAGCCTTGTTATAGTTCCTTCCATTGCTTATAATCCATTTTATGGTGTATCACAGTGCATCTAAAAATAAATCCTGCTCTAACGCTTCTAGCTATGATTTAAACCATGTACCTGCCACCTTGGGGCATACATTTTTTAGCTGCATTCAATAAATAAACAGACAGCAAATATCAGGCCTCGTGTTTTTTAAAATTTATTATTCCGAGTAATATGTCCATTCCTAATCGCCCGTTAGAAGATGCTAGTGAGCCGCCGCTTTGAACCTCTGCTCTCCGTGTGGGGAAGGTACTACCACAGTGCTGTTGGGTAGGGAGTTCCTGGATTTTGACCCAGCGGCTATGCAGGTACAGCGATATATTTCCAAGTCTTGATGGTGTATGACTTGAAGGGGACCTTGGAGGTGATGGTGTTCCCTTGCGCCTGCTGCCCTTGTGGTAGAGGTGGAAGGTGCTGGCGAAGAAGCCTTGGCAAATTTCTGCAGTGAACCACGGTGCACCGGTGGTGGAGGGAGTGAATGTTTAAGGTCGTGGATGTGGTGCCTATCAAGTAGTCTACTTTGTTCTAGATGGTGCCGATCTTCTTGAGTGATGTTGGAGCTGCACTCATCCGGGCAAGTGGAGAATATTCCATTACACTCCTGACTTGTAGGTGATAAAATAGCAATGAGGAGTCAGGAGGTGATTCGCAGAATAACCAGCCTCTGATCTGCTCTTGTAGCCACAGTATTTTGCTGGTTCAGTTGTTTCGGGTAAATGATGACTCCAGGATGTTGATGGTGGGGGAATTTGATGATAATGCCATTTTGTCAAGGGGACATGATCGTAGCCTGGCACATGGGTAGTGCGAATGTTACTTGCTACATATCAGTCCAAGCTTGGATGTTGTCCAGGTCTTGCTGTATACGGGCATGGACTGCTTCATTATTTGAGGAATTACGAATTGAACTGAATACTGTGCAATCATCAGTAAATATCCCCACTTTTGACCTTGATGGAGGGAAGGTCATTGATGAAACAGCTGAAGATGGTTGGACCTAGGACACTTCCCCGAGTAACTTCTGCAGCGATGTCCTGAAGTTGAGATGATTGGCCTCCAACATCCACACGATCTTCCTTTGTGTTAGATATGACTCCAGCCAATGGAGAGTTTTCCCTTGATCACCATTGGCTTCAATTTTACCAGGGTTACTTGGTGCCACACTTGGTCAAATGCTGCCTATATGTCAAGGACAGTCACTCTTGCCTTGCCTCTGAAATTTAGCTCTTTTGTCGACGTTTGGACCAAGGCTACAATGAGGTCTGGAGCCGAGTGATCCTGGCGGTACCCAAACTGAGCATTGGTGATTAAGTACTGCATGATAGCACTGCCGACGACACCTTTCATGCCTTTGCTGATGATGGGGCAGTAATTGGCCGAATTGGATTTTATCCTGCTTTTGTGGTCAGCACATACTTGGCCATTTTTCCACTTTGTCGGGTAGATGCCAGTGTTGTAGCTGTACTGCAACAGCTTGGCTAGAGTCGCGGCTAGTTCTGGAGCGCAACTCTTCAGTGCTTCAGCCGGAATGTTGTTAGATGTTTCATTCTCACTTCACACACATATTCCTAACCGTTATATTCTCATGGTCATTGCACCTGAGTGGTGGATGGATGTAACACCTAACAGCTCGAAGGATGTAAAACTGTGGGCTGATTTTCTGATCCCTGGAGTTGGCGATTTAGCTCATTGAGGGTCCAGGAAATGGCATGTTGTTGAATTTTACCAGCACAGTCGTTTCCATTTCTGGCTGACCACCAGTGATGATTGCTCTCACACAAAATGTGCGGGAGGGTTCATTAAATGGCTAATTTCACCTTAATCATATTTAAATACGTCCTTAGTGGAATTTCCTGTTCTCAATGACATTATGCAATGCATTAGGTCCATTCCTATCTCGGTCAAAGGCCAGTCAGCTTCTAACCCTTGAGATCATGGGGCTAGAAATCCGTTATAGCCAAGAAATGGGCAGTGTTTAGACTAAAAAAGGTTAAGCCGCACCACCTGAAAATCGTCCTGGCAAAATTCACGCAAAATTCGTGCTAACACCTCATTAAAATGATTGTAATCATGATTCTAGTCTAAAAACTCAAGCTCATTGATGTTACACTGAAAAGCTGGATCAATATCAGGGGAAAGTCTAATTGCAAGTCATCATTGTCACAGTTTTTTTCCACAACTTAAGGGGGAGGTTCATTGATGCTGCAGCACCTCATTGTCAGGATTGTTGAGTGTGTAGCTGCCCCAGCAGCAAACCAAACACTAGTGAGGAGACATCCATAGGGACCATGACAGACCAGAGACAGAGAGCCGATGAAGCTCTTCAGGCATTGGTTTTTACATTGGAGAGAAGGCGGGAGGTCCTGTAACCGCCAACTGGCAGGAGGTGCTCGCCACAAGTCTGCTGCCCGATGTGGTGGGAGCTGGTGGACCACGTCACAGGCAGCACTGTGGCCCCCAGGTCCCACACCCAGTGCAGGAAGAAGTTTAACAACCTCACACTGGTCAGGGTGAGGGTAGTCTTCAGCAAATGCTGCTTACCACCATCTGTACAATTAGCTTCCCACACTGCTCCGTGAACCACACCCCCAGCCCTCACCCAGCAACAATCTCTACCTAGCAACACTCGCACCCACATTTCACACCTTGCACGTAATGACAGCTACTCAACTATGGTAGGCTCATCATCCAAACAGATTGCACCACACTCACTGACACACTCCCGTGCTATTGCAGGCTAAGGTCCCTCACAATCGCCAGGAGCAGGAGCACTCAGGCGGGGACGAAGCCAACATTGAAGAGCTGAGCCAGCTGAAGACGAGAGTGCTGGAGATCATTGGGCACCAACTCATCGGCACCCTGGCACTGGCAACGTTGACCCCCTTGGGGACAACAACAGTGTTCAGTCCTAGTCCTTCTGCTGACATCCCGCTTCCCCTCATCCCACAATCTTTTCTCACTTTCAAATAACTCATGCTGTATGCATGCAATTCTGGCTTCCCCACCATCCCTCCCCTCACCATAACCCGACTCTTGTGCCTGTCCACTTTCAGCAAGCGCCCGAGCAGCCTATCCCCGAGGGGGGAGAAGAAGAGGAGGCAGAAGAAGACACCACGTCACTGCATCTCTCACTCACAGACATCAACTCAGATAGAGGCACTATGCATTCTTTAGAGGCTAGTGTAGCGGGATCTGCACAGGGTGAGGCATCAGGCACGAGTGGGCTGCAGCAAAGCCAGGGGGAAATGGTCGCTCAAAGGGCAGCTCCCCAGAGGGCAAGTTTGCACGTGATTTCTGCTGCACCGGACTCAGGTGAGAACCTCGATGGGGAGGCCTTCAGAAGAAGGGTGATGGGCATGCACACGAAAATGATAGGTGCAATGGCAAGGCTGCCAGAGGGCCATTCGACAATATCAACGAACGTGGAAGAGTCTGTATCCAACATTGCACGGGGCTCTGTGCAGAGCATGGAGCCCAGGATTTCCAGTCAGGAAATGTTGCTACACTGCCAGAGAGACCCGTGGCGACCCAGACATGATGGCGTGCATGATGGGTGATGTTGCAGCTTCCATTGCAGTATAGGCGGAAGTGACCTAACCTCTTTGTGCTGCAGCGGAAGCTCAGACTGCTCTCCTGCAATCTTGGCTTGAAGCTCTGACCGCTGCCATCGTGGCTGGGTTTACCACCATCGACCAGGGGCTTTCGCAGTGTCACAGCAAGCCAGCAATCTATGCTCCAACAGATTGCTGGAAATGTTGAAGTGCCGTCCCGGGGGAGTGGCAGTGGGTTAATGGGCTCTGCACCCACTGCACCCCAAGTGTGTGCATCCAATGCCGCATTTGGTGGCCTTAGCACCAAGGCAGGTGCTCGAAATGGACTTATTTGTCAACTAATGGCTCATTGGATGGCACGCTTACCTCTGAGTCAAAACGTTATGGGTTCAAATCCCACTCCAGAGACTTAAGAACAAAAATATAGGCTGACTCCAGTGCAGTGCTGAGTGAATGCTGCAGTCTCGGAGGTGCCGTCTTTCAGATGAGACGTTAAACCGAGGACCCGTCTTCCCTCTCAGGTGAATATAAAAGATCCCATGACACTATTTTGAAGAAGAGCCGGGAAGTTATCCCCGGTGTCCTGGGCCAATATTTATCCCTCAACCAAACAGCGGGAGGTTGGGAGCGGAGATAAAGGAGCGCGAGTGAGCAGCGGGACTCAAAACAGCTAGCCCAGAGCCTGGAGCAGCACCAACCGAACTGGGAGGGTAAGAAGTAAAAAGAATTAAAGTGTGATGTCACAGGAAAGCAGGGAAGTGATTGGTTGACTGGAGCAGTGGCAGCAGCGAGCAGGAGGCCCAGAGAGAGCGCGGACTGGAGCAGCGGTGGCAGTGAGTGGGAGGCCCAGAGAGGGTGAGCCTGGACGACCACATGTGCAGGAACTGTCACCAGCTACAGCAACTCAAAGTCTGGGTTTCGGAGCGGCGGCTGGAGTCACTGCGGTGCATCTGCGAGGCTGAGAGCTACATGGATAGCATGTTTCTCGAGGTGGTCACCCCGCAGCTAAAGAGTGTGCAGGCAGAGAGGAAGTTGGTGACCAACAGACAGAAGAGGAGGACTAGGCTGGTAGTGCAGTAGTCTCCTGAGTGCATCTCGCTCTCCAACCGGTATTCTGTTCTGAGTACTGGTGAGGGCAATGGTGCCTCTGGGAAGTGTAACCAGAGCCAAGTCCATGGCACCACGGGTGACTCAGCTGCACAGAGAGGGAGGAAAAGAATGGAAGAGCAATATTGGTAAGGGTTTTGACAGGCGTTTCTGCGGCCGCAGATGTGACTCCAGGATGGTATGTTGCCTCCCTGGTGCCAGGGTCCAGGATGTCACCGAGCGGCTGAAAGACATTCTGTGGGGAGAGGGTGAACAGCCAGAGGCCGTGGTCCATAGCAGTACCAATGACATAGGTAGAAAGAGGGATGAGGTCTTGCAGGCAGTTTAGTGAGTTGGGAGAGAGATTTAAAAACGAGACCTCAAAGGTAGTAATCTCCGGGTTACTACTGGTGCCACGTGCTAGTGAATACAGAAATAGGTGGATAGAGAACATAAATGCGTGGCTGGAGAGATGATTCAGGCGGGAGGGCTTTCGATTCCTGAGGCATTGGGACCATTTCTGGGGGAGGTGGGACCTGTACAAGCCGGACGGGTTGCACCTCAACAGAGCCGGGACCAGTATCCTCGTGGAAGGGTTTGGCAGTGCTGTTGGGGAGGGTTTAAACTAGCTTGGCAGGGGGATGGGAACCTGAGAATAGATTCAGTGGGAAGAGAAGCAAAGCTGGAATTGGGTAGCAGAAAAATACCCAGGGATGGTGATGGAGGAGTCTGGGACATTGCCTGAAAGGTATGATTCTGAGAGTATGACTGTGTCAGGCTGTTGCTTGACTAGTCTGTGGGACAGCTCTCCCAATTTTGGCACAAGTCCCCAGATGTTAGTGAGGAAGACTTTGTCGGGTTGACTGGGCTGGGTGTGCCGTTGTCATGTCCGTAGCTGATGCCGAGGTCTATGTCAGGTGGAACGTCCAGTTTTATTCTTATTATTGTTCCTTGTAGCAGTTTGTTACAACTGAATGAAATGGCCCTGCAAGCTAGAGGAGTTAAGAATCAACCACATTGCTGTGGGTCTGGAGTCACATATAGGCCAGGCCGGGTAAGTACGGCAGATTTCCTTCCCTAAAGGAAAGTGGAACCCGGGATTTGGCAGAACTGAGGGGTGAGATGTGTAGTTTATCTCACTGGTGGATTACTGGGGTTTGTCAGAACTCAGCAGTGAAGAAAAGGAAAGGAAGGGTCTAGTAGCATGGAGGAAGAACTTCCTGAGTCGACCAGCACTACTTTATAAGTTTCTGAGAGATTTCTGCAAACATTGAATTCCGTATTTTGTGATTAGTTCTTCGACATGCGACGCCCTGTCTCCCGCCCTGTCTCTCGCCCGGCCTCCTGCCCTGTCTCTCGCCCTGTCTCCCGCCCTGCTTCTCGCCCTGTCTCCCGCCCTGTCTCCCGCCCGGCCTCCTGCCCTGTCTCTCGCCCTGTCTCCCGCCCTGCTTCTCGCCCTGTCTCCCGCCCTGTCTCTCGCCCGGCCTCCTGCCCTGTCTCTCGCCCTGTCTCCCGCCCTGCTTCTCGCCCTGTCTCCCGCCCTGTCTCTCGCCCGGCCTCCTGCCCTGTCTCTCGCCCTGTCTCTCGCCCTGTCTCCCACCCTGCCTCTCGCCCTGCCTCCCGCCCTGCCTCTCTCTCGCTCTCTCTCTTGCTCGCTCACTCACTCACTCACTCTCCCCTCACTCACTCACTCTCACATATTACTAATTAGAATGCTTACATTTTCTAACTATTAACAAAGTACAACTGATAGTAATCAGAGCCTTTCTATTTGCCTGAGAAATTTTCAAAATTTAATTTCATGGTTTATTATGTAGGGAAAAGAAAAGAACTCAAATTATGATGAGGAAAGACATTGATTTTCTACCCATCTGCCTGTCTCCTTCTCACTCTTTGTATGGAGATCACTTTCTGCCTCTCAGCTTGACATCGGTCTGAAATAAAAGTTTAGTTAAAACCCATCTTTTCATTAATTTCAAAAATGCAAACTGAAATACTGTTGTATATAGAGACAATTTGATTTTTATATTGAATAAAATAAACAGATTGTTTAAACACATAAACAAAAGCTGAGCCACATGGATCTCTTTCTCACTTGTCGCTTGGCTTTGCTTTTCAATTTTGATCTTGCTAGATGTTAATGTGAAGCAGGGATGGATTTTGTGGTGGAAATAATGGTGGGACTGACAGCACTCATCATTATTTACATGGAAATCGGACAACTTCCAGCAACTGCACATGCGCAGTTAAACGTGAAAATCAAGATGTTGCTATCCGAGATGCCCTGCTCCTCTAAAAGCTGCGTGATAATAGCATCTTGCACAGAGACTCACCATTAAAATACATTGAATGGCGTGAAGTTGCTGTACCTGATATGTATGAACTAAACTCGTCAGAAAATATCAGGGCTTGTCCATTCCAGTGCAAGTACCCACTTAACGACATGGTATGTCTCTCTGGCACTAAAAATGAACTTTTAGAAGTGTGGAGTCTCATTCCTTCAGGCTTTAATTATTGTTGGAGATTTTGAAAATTAAAAAAGTGAAATAACTTTTTTTTAACTTATTCTGTCTCTTTGCTCTCTCTCTTAATCCGATCTTTTATTCCCTCTCTTTATATTGCTTTCTGTACCTGATTTGACGTTGAATTCACTATTCTTACTGACACTTCCTCTCTGCGCTGCCCATTAACAATTCTTCAATCTGATTGGTTAAGGAGGTTCACAGTTGTTTGCCCTGTACACACCCTGTAGAGGGCGCTGTGCTTTTTGGACAGTTGTCTGACAGGAACCTGCCATGCAAAATCCCACAGAAAGTTTATGGGCAAGTGTAAGTGTAGTGAACAGCTGGCACCGTCTGTTCACCGCTAACCTCAAAGTCCAGCGGCTATTATTCATTGACCGACTAAATGATGCTGCTGCATTCCACAAAATTGTGAATGCTGCACATGCTCAGACTGGATCGGCCTGCAGCTAACAAACTCCAAAAGCATTTATCAAGATCTATGCTTTTGGGAAAGGCTGAGGCCTTCAAATACCAACATTAATGAAGCTACTCAAAGACAACTTTGCTAAATGTAATCATGTTAATATGAAATATGTATTTTATGCTGCAAATCTTATTTCAGATATTAGAAATTTTAGTTGATGAAGGGGAAAAGAGCCCCATTATTTCTACTTGAAACAGTTCTGTAATTAGAAAGAGGGCATGAGAAGGCCAATTCTGCTCTCTCAGTGCTTGCAGGGAGTGTTTTGCAGGAAATTCATGGCCAAACAGACTGCGATTTTCCATCCATTGAATTTAAAATCCCAGGCTGTTTATCCAGTTTCCCACCCTGCCAGGCTTGTATCACTAGAATCGCAGAATCTTACAACACAGATAGAGGCCATTCGGACCATTGTGCCTGTGCTAGCTCTTTGAAAGAACTATCAAACGTAGGTCCCTTGCAGTCAGATTCAGGTGAATTTATAATGGGGAGCAAAGAAATGGCGGACCAGTTAAACAAATACTTTGGTTCTGTCTTCACGAAGGAGGACGCAAATAACCTTCCGGAAATACTAGGGGACCGAGGGTCCAGTGAGAAGGAGGAACTGAAGGATATTCTTATAAAGCGGGAAATTGTGTTCGGGAAATTGATGGGATTGAAGGCCGATAAAATCCTGGGGCCTGATAGTCTGCATCCCAGAGTACTTAAGGAACTTATAGAAATAGTGGAAGCATTGGTGATCATTTTCCAACAGTCTGTCGACTGTGGATCAGTTCCTATGGACTGGAGGGTAGCTAATGTAACACCACTGTTTAAAAAAGGAGGGAGAGAGAAAACGGGTAATTATAGACCAGTTAGCCTGACATCAGTAGTGGGGAAAATGTTGGAATCAATTATTGAAGATGAAATAGCAGCGCATTTGGAAAGCAATGACAGGATCGTTGAAAGTCAGCATGGATTTATGAAAGGGAAATCATACTTGACAAATCTTCTGGAATTTTTTGTGAATGTAACTAGTAGAGTGGACAAGGGAGAACCAATGGATGTGGTGTATTTGGACTTTCAAAAGGCTTTTGACAAGGTCCCACACAAGAAATTGGTGTGCAAAATCAAAGCACATGGTATTGGGGGTAATGTACTAACGTGGATAGAGAACTGGTTGGCAGACAGGAATCAGAGAATTGGGATAAACGGGTCCTTTTCAGAATGGCAGGCAGAGACTAATGGAGTACCGCAGGGCTCAGTGCTGGGACCCCAGCTATTTACAATATACATCAATGATTTAGAGGAAGGAATTGAGTGTAATATCTCCAAGTATGCAGATGACACTAAGCTGGGTGGCGGTGTGAGCTGTGAGGAGGACGCTAAAAGGCTGCAGGGTGACTTGGACAGGTTAGGTGAGTGGGCAAATGCATGGCAGATGCAGTATAATGTGGATAAGTGTGAGGTTATCCACTTTGGGGGCAAAAACACGAAGGCGGCAGATTAGGAAAGGGGAAGGTGCAACGAGACCTAGGTGTCATGGTTCATCAGTCACTGAAAGTGGGCATGCAGGTACAGCAGGCGGTGAAGAAGGCAAATAGTATGTTGGCCTTCATAGCTAGGGGATTGAGTACAGGAACAAGGAAGTCTTACTGCAATTGTACAGGGCCTTGGTGAGGCCTCACCTGGAATATTGTGTTCAGTTTTGGTCTCCTAATCTGACGAAGGACGTTCTTGCTATTGAGGGAGTGCAGCGAAGGTTCACCAGACTGATTTCCGGGATGGCAGGACTGACATATGAGAAGAGACTGGATCAACTGGGCCTTTATTCACTGGAGTTTAGAAGGATGAGAGGGGGTCTCATAGAAACTTACAAGATTCTGATGGGACTGGACAGGTTAGACGCAGGAAGAATGTTCCCAATGATGGGTACGTCCAGAGCCAGGGGACACAGTCTTAGGATAAGGGGTAGGTCATTTAGGACTGAGATGAGGAGAAACTTGTTCACTCAGAGTTGTTAACCTGTGGAATTCCCTGCCGCAGAGAGTTGTTGATACCAGTTCATTGGATATATTCAAGAGGGAGTTAGGTATGGCCCTTGCTGCTAAAGGGATCAAGGGGTATGGAGAGAAAGCAGGAAAGGGGTTCTGAGGGAATGATCAGCCATGATCTTATTGAATGGTGGTGTAGGCTCGAAGGGCCGAATGGCCGACTCCTGCACCTATTTTCTATGTTTCTATGTTTCTATGAATTTGGAAGACAGAGGCAATAAAGGCTGGAAAATAGACAACAAGGGAGTTTGGCACCACTAAATGGTATCTACTTCAATGCAAGGAGTATAGAGAATAAGGCAGATGATAAAGCAGATGAGCTGAGAGCACAGATAGACACTTTGGGTGTACGATATTATAGCTATTATTGAGACATGGCTGAAAGAAGGGTAGGTATGGCAGCTCAACATTCCTGGTTACAGAATTTTCAGACGGATAGAGAGGGGGTAAAAAAGGAGGGGGGGTCGCAGTATTAATTAAAGAAAGAATTCAACTGTGGGAAGGGATGCTATGTTAGAGGGGTCATCAAACGAGGCCATAGGGGTTGAATTGAAGAACAGAAAAAGGGTGATCACACTACTGGGAGTATACTATAGGCCCCCAAGCAGTCAGTGGGAGATAGAAGAACAAATATGTGGGCAAATTGCTGTGAAGTGCAAAAACTATCAAGCTGCAATAGTAGGGGATTTCAACTACCCTAATAGTAACTGGGAAAAAAGCAGTGTGAATGGTACAGAGGGTGCGGAATTCCTAAAATGCATTGAGGAGAACTTCTTTAGCCAGTATGTAACAAGCCCAACAAAGGAGGGGGGCGGATCTGGACTTGGTTTTGGGGAATGAAGAGGGGCAGGTGGAAGGGATATCAGTGGGAGAGCATTTTGGTGCTAGTGATCATAATTCAGTAAGATTTAGTGTAGTGATGGAAAAGGTCAAAGGTGGATGGACCAGGAATAAAAGTTTTCAACTGGGATAAAGCCAATTTTGCTGAGCTGAGATGCAATTTGGCCAAAGTGGACTGGAAACGGCTACTTGATGGTCAATCAGTGTCAGAGCAGTGGGAGGCCTTCAAGGAGGAGATCCTGAGGATTCAGAGCAAGTATGTTCCCTTAAAGAAAAAGGGTGGGGCAAACACATCTCTTCTAAACTTTCTATATTCAGCCTCATTCTCACTTGTATTCTCAATCTGACATCTGTCATACGCGCTCTTTTTCTGCTTCAAGTTACTCTCGGGGGCTGAAGTTGCCCCTCCCGAAAAGGTGTCTGGCTGTCTGAAAGCAGCGGCCACGAGGCGGCGCGGAATGGCCAGCGACTCTCCGCGGAGGGGCCGCCATTATGGAAATCGGCCTTTGTCGGGGGCGGAGCAGTGGAGGGGACTGCCATGCATTCACCTGCCGACCCCTTACCGACTGGCGGCGACCCCATGCCGAAATTGCCCCGCGGGAAACATCCCTTTTGCGGAATTGTCCGCGGGTGTGCGCCCCCGACAGCTCTTTGTGTCGGTGCAATCCTTGCTGGTCCTCGTTGGTCGGTGACGCGGCCGCCCTTAAAGTGGAAGTGGTGCTGCCGGCGACGCCATTTTATTTTTTATTGGCAGTCGGCCCAATAATTATGCCCCCCCAGGTTCGGCCGGGCCGCCAACAGGCAACTTGGCACCCCCTCTTGGGTGCCAGGCCATTGGCCCGGCCAAAACCCTCCCTCGTGGCCCAGTGGACCTAACTTAAAAAATGCAATGGCCCTCCCCTTTAACTGACATCATTAGCGTGTCGCTGATGAGTTATCGGGGCGGCCGACTCATTGCAAGGGCACTTCAGCCCCTCAGCCGCAACTCTATCCGCCCCAAGCAAAAAAAAACTTTCAAGTGCCGAATATCGACGGCATCTCCTCCGCAACCCATGCGTTGGAGAAAAGCTACAGGAAACGGAAGGTGCACCCCTTTCGTCATCCAGGGAGCCATGGCTTTGGTTGCCCTACGTTGCCCCCTTGTGGAAATGTACCTCGACTGCACCCGAACATCTTCTCTTTACAGTTTTGCCTGTCATTCTTTGATTCCAATTTACCCGGGCAATTAAGGATGGGCAATAAATGCTGGCCTTGCCAGCAATGCCCACATCCCAGGAACTAACTAAAAAATTCTCAACCCATTGAAATTTGCCTTCCTCCAAATAAGTACGAACCACTTCCTTAATAATGGATTTCAGCATTTTCCTGATACTGATGTCACGCAAACTGACTTTTAGTTCCACGGTTTCTCTTGCGACTGAGGCCTTGAACTTATCTTAGCCTCGTCCAAATAACTGCCTGCTTTCAAAGCCCTCATGTATTTTGTTGCTGACTTTTATTTTTAGTTCTTCACTTTAAACTTTGGAAGCAAATTTTTTTACATTTCTTTATTCCATTTTGCCCCTGGCTGGCTTGCAGCCTGTAAAATTAATAATCACAGCATTACTTCTTCCAGGTACTGTCGAAATTCTTTTCGCTGCTCTTTTCTCTTTCGCTGTGGTAACTTTAGCTGATCCCTCTATATTCAATTCATAAATATTGTCCCTTTCTCACCGCAAGGTCTTAGGCTGCACCATTGGACAGAAAAACGTGTGTGAAATTAGGGTTGCCAACTCTGATTGCCCATATTCTTGAAGGTTTCATCACATGACCTCCCATCTCCAACCGCCTCACCCAGTCAAACAGCCTTGTTTCCCCTTTATTTTTATAACTAAGAAATGAAAGAGTTTAAAGAAAATAAAAGCAAACGACGCACTTTAAAAAATTAAAAAATCCCGAATGGATTTTTTTGTCGAATTGCTGGCAGCAGTGTACTGGAGATGAATCTTTCATTCCTGACGACTCCTGGACAATCCTGCAGGTTTGGCAGCCCTGCAACAAACCTATTCAAAGAGTAGGGGAGCTCTTTTGATGTCCTAGCCTGCATTGAAAGGCTGGGGCTTTATTCTTTAGAAAAGGGAAGGATGAGTGGTGACCTGAGAGAGACCTTTAACATTACGAAAATGTTCGATCGGGAAGACGTAGAGAAAATGTTTCCACTTGTGGGCGAGACCAGAACTAGGGGCCATCGTCAAGATATTTACGAAAGCATGGGCCTTACGCTAAACATCAGTAAGACAAAGGTCCTCCACCAACATCTCCTCACCGCACAGCACTGCCCCCCAGTCATCAAGATCCACGGCGCGGCCCTGGACAATGTGGACCACTTCCCTTATCTCGGGAGCCTCTTATCAACAAGAGTAGGCATTGACGACGAGATCCAACACCACCTCCAATGCGCCAGTGCAGCCTTCGGCTGCCTGAGGAGAAGAGTGTTTGAAGACCAGGCCCTCAAAACTGTCACCAAGCTCATGGTATACAGGGCCATAGTAATACCTGACCTCCTGTATGGCTCAGTGACGTAGACCATGTACAGTAGACCCCTCAAGTCGCTGGAGAAATACTACCAATGATGTCTCCGCAAAATCCTACAAATCCCCTGGGAGGACAGATGCACCAACATTAGCGTCCTCATCCAGGCCAACATTCCCAGCATTGAAGCACTGACCACACTTGATCAGCTCTGCTGGGCAGGCCACATAGTTCGCATGCCAGATGCGAGACTCCCAAACGAGCCAAAGGTGTGCAATGGAAACGTTACAATGGCACCCTCAAAGCCTCCCTGATAAAGTGCGGCATCCCCACTGACACCTGGGAGTCCCTGGCCAAAGACCGCCCAAAGTGGAGGAAGTGCATCCAGGAGAGCGCTGAGCTCCTTGAGTCTCGTCACCGAGAGCATGCAGAAACCAAGCGCAAGCAGCGGAAGGAGTGTGTGGCAAACCACACTCCCTGCCCACCCTTTCCTTCAGCCGCTGTCTGTCCCACCTGTGACAGAGACTGTGGCTCTCATATTGGACCGTTCAGCCATCTAAGAACTCATGCTAAGAGTGGATGCAAGTCTTCCTCAATTCCGAGAGACTGCCTATGATGATGAGGGGCCGTAAATATAAGATAGTCACTAATAAATCCAATACGGAATTCAGGAGAAACTTCTTCACCCAGAGAGTGGTGAGAATGTGGAACTCGCTAGTGCAAGGAATGGTTGAGGCGAAATAGCAGAGATGCATTTATGGGAGGCTAGATAAAGACATGAGGGAGAAGGGAATAGAGGAACATGCTGATAGGGTGAGATGAAGAGGGGTGGGAGGAGGCTCGTGTGGAGCATAAACACGGCACGGACCAGTTGGGCCCAATGGCCAGTTTCTGTGTTGTAAATGTGATGTGCTACATAATAATATGTACTTTATTCTTGAACCAACAGCATTAAAAAGTGGTCATTTATCTCAATCCTGTTTGTGGGCGGATCAGTGACGGTGAGAATGTAACATTTAAGATGTGTGTGAAGAGGGAATGAAATACTCGAAGCCTGATGTTTACTGTCTTTGTTTATTTATTGAGTACAGCTGAAAAATGTCTGCCCCAAGGTTTAAATCACAACTAGAAGCATTACAGAGCAGAATTTATCCTTGGATTCTCTGTGTGATACACAATAAAATTGATTTTAAGCAATGGAAGGAATTATAACAAGGCTGGGGCAAGTTACTAGTTACCATGACAGCCTCTCACTGTAACAAGCTCCAGTGTTGATGTCGCCATCTTGAAGGAGGTTTGTTGTAGGCCTCAGACCCGGATAGAGTCACATTGTCCAACAGATATCATTCAGTCTACCAGCTGTGTGCAAACAGTTTAGGTAGATTTTGCCTGTGCCAACTGTTAGTTAACCAGTTTGAACATAATTACTAGCAGCAGATGTCCTTCCAATGAGGGGTCGTCACCCCACCAGTGGTACTCTCACTGATCTACTGTTCTGTGCTCAGTTGTTCAGTGTCTCGAGAGGACTGAAGTGCACTGGCGTAACTCTGTTAATAAAGAATGGGATCAGTGCAGTTGTGAGAAATGATATTGGCTCAGAAGATCAAAATGTAGAATCAGTTTGGGTGGAGATAAGAAATAATAAGGGGAAGAAGTCACTGATGGGCATAGCCTATAGGCCCCCTAACAGTAGCTACATTGTTGGACGGAGTACAAATCAAGAACTAATGGAGGCTTGTAAGAAAGGTATGGCAATAATCATGGACGATTTTAATCTTCTTATTGGACAAATCAAATTGGCCAAGGTAGCCTTGAAGAAGAGTTGATAGAGTGTATCCAGGATGGTTTCCTTGTATAATACATTGCGGAATCAACCAGGGAGCAAGCTATCTTGGATCTGGTACTGTGTAATGAGACAGGATTAATAAATTATCTCATAGTAAAGGATCCTCTAGGAAAGAGTGATCATAGCATGGTTGAATTTCAAATTCAGTTGGAGGGTGAGAAAGTTGAATCTCAAACCAGTGTCCTGATCTTAAATAAAAGCAATTACAAAGGTGTAAAAGCAGCGTTGACTAAAGTGGAAAAGGAAAATAGATTAAAGCGGAAGATGGTTGATAAGCAGTGGCAGACATTTAAGGAGATATTTCATAATTCTCAACAAAGACATATTCCAGTGAGAAACAAAGACTCTAAGAGAAGGGAGAACCATCCGTGACTAAAAAGGAAGTAAAGGATGGTATCAAATTGAAAACAAAGACATACAGAGTTGCCAAGGTTAGTGGGAGGCCAGAGGATTGGTAATTTAAAAAAACCCAGCAAAGGACAACTAATAAAAATTATAAAGACGGAGAAAATTGCATATGAGAATAAACTAGCAAGAAATATAAAAACTGACAGTAAGAGCTTTTACAGGTATATAAAAAGGAAGCGGGTATCTAAAGTAAATTTTGATCCCTTCGAGAATGAGACTGGGAAATTAACAATGGGGAACAACAAATATTTTGTATTGGTCTTCACGGTAGAAGACACTAAAAACATCCCAATAATTGATAATTAAAGAGCTTTGGGGGGGGAACTTAAAATAATCACTGTCATTAGAGATAAAGTACTAGGCAAGCTACTGGGACAAAAGGCGGACAAGTCCCCTCGACCTGATGGTCTGCATCCTAGGGATTTAAAAGAAGTGGCTGCAGAGATAGTGGATGCATTGATTGTAATCTACCAAAATTCCCTGGATTCTGGAGAGGTCCCAGCGGACTGCAAAACCATAAAGGTAACGCCCCTATTTAAGAAAGGAAGGAGACAAAAAGCAGGAAACTATAGACCAGTTAGCCTAACATCTGTCATTGGGAAAATGCTGGAGTCCATCATTAAGGAAGTAATAGCAGGACATTTAACAAATCATAATGCAGTCAAGTAGAGTCAGCATGGTTGTATGAAAGGGAAATCATGTTTGACAAATTTGCTGGAGATCTTTGAAGATGTAACAAGCAGGGTGGCTAAGGGGGAACCAGTAGATGTTGTGTATTTGGATTTCCAGATAGCATTCGATAAGGTGCTACATAAAAGGTTACTGCACAAGAGAAGAGCTCACGGGGTTGGAGGTAATATATATTAGTGTGGATAGAGGATTGGCCAGCTAACACACAACAGAGAGTCGGGATAAATGGGTCTTTATCAGGTTGGCAAACTGTAACTAGTGGGGTGCCACAGGGATCGGTGCTGGGCCTCAAATATTTGTAATTTATATTAATGACTTGGATGAAGGGACCCGAGTGTAACGTAGCCAAATTTGCTGATGATACAAAGATAGATGATAAAGCAATTAGTGAGGAGGATGCAAAGAATCTACAAAGGGATATAGATAGGTTCAGTGAGTGGGAAAACATTTAGCAAATGGAATATAATGTAGGAAAATGTGAAGTTGTCCATGTAATGTATGTATGCCTGGATTTACCTGCCACCAGGGAGAGCGACCGTCGGAGGTCATTGGGCCACAGGCACACACGTGCAGCCCTTGTATATAAAGAAAGCCTCCATGTTTAATCCTCACTCTGCGAGCTAATAAAGTAGAGTCAGGTCACACCTGATTGAGTTCACGGTACAAAGCCTATTGAGTTATTGGATATGCAACATTTGGCGACGAGGCACAATTCAAACTTTCACCCACAAAAAAAAATGAGCACCGTTGGAATCCTGGAGCGATTCGTGGAGGGAGAAGACTGGGAGGATTTTACAGATCGCCTCGGCCAGTACTTCGTGGCCAACAAGCTGGATGAAGATGCTGATGCAGTTAGGCGCAGGGCGGTTTTCCTCACAATTTGTCGTCCAAAAATCTATGGCCTCATAAAGAATCTGCTCTCACCTGCAAATCCAACGGAAAAGACCTACGAGGAATTGTGTGCTCTGATGCGGGACCATCTCAAACCTAAAGAAGGCATCATTATTTCAAGCATGTTTATTCTGAGGGCCAGGACGTGGTGGAATTTGTTGCCGACCTGAGACGTCTCGCTGGGCCGTGTAAGTTTGGAACCGCGTTGGAAGACATGCTGCACGACGTCTTTGTAATAGGCATAAACCACGAGGTGATCCTGTGGAAGCTGCTGGCTGCGGAGACGCTGGATCTGAGCAGGGCCATCACGATCGCCCAGGCTTGCCTGACCACGGTCTATAGTACAAAGCAGATATCCTCGCAGAGTCGGAACTCCACGGCAAGTACTGTGCACCAGATTGTGTCGTCGGTTGGCAGAGCTGCACCTGGCAGGACCTACCCGACTGTGTTTGCAAAACCTGTAGCTGCTCGAAGTCCGCCATTGGGCACGAATCCGATTTCACTCTATCGGCATTGTGGGGGCAATCATCGGCCTCATCAGTGATGTTTCAGACAATATATTTGTAGAGGCTGTGCGAAAATGGGGCACCTTCAGCAAATGTGTTTGCAGCTCAGCAAGTGTGCTGCGACACATCACCCAAGCTGAGTCCAGTAAATGCAAAATTGCGTACCTACACCAAACAGCTCATACCAGTGATTGGTAGTGCAGCAGTCAAGGTGTCGTACGATGGGGCGGTTCATGATCTATCGCTGTCGATCATTCCAGGCAATGGTCCAACGCTGTTCGGCAGGAGTTGGTCGAAAAAATAAAGTGGAACTGGAATGATATTAAAGTTTAGTCATCGGTGGATGACGCTTCGTGTGCTCAAGTACTGAACAAGTTCCCTCGCTGTTTGAACCGGGCATCGGCAACTTTACGGGAGCCAAGGTGTAGATCCACCTGGACTCGGATGCAAGACCCGTCCATCACAAAGCCCGGGCGGTTCCATACATGATGAGGGAGAAGGTCGAAATCGAACTGGGCAGACTCCAACATGAAGGGGTCATTTTACCGGTCAAATTTAACGAATGGGCTAGTCCCATTGTTCCTGCGCTGAAGAGTGATGGCACTGTCAGGATTTGTGGCGACGACAAGGTTATGATCAACCGAGTTTCGAAACAGGATCAGTACCCGTTACCAAAGGCTGATGACCTGTTTGCAATGCTAGCCGGGGGAAAGTCATTCACCAAATTGGATCTGACGTCAGCCTATATGACACAGGAGCTTGTCGAATCGTCAAAGAAACTTACGCGCATCAATACACATATAGGACTGTTCATTTTCAACAGGTGTCCTTTCAGAATTTGCTCAGCTGCAGTCATATTTCAGAGAAACATGGAGAGTTTACTGAAGTCTGTCCCTAGAACCGTGGTGTTCCAAAACGACATTCTGGTCACAGGTCGTGACACTGCCGAACACCTGCACAACCTGGAAGAGGTTCTATATCGTCTGGACAAAGTGGGGCTCAGGCTGAAATGTACAAAGTGCGTCTTTATGGCACTGGAAGTTGAATTCCTGGGAAGGAAGATTGCTGCAGACGGCATCAGACCTATGGGCTTGAAAACAGAGGCCATCAAAAATGCACCCAGAATGTGACAGAGCTGCATTTGTTACTTGGTCTTCTCAACAACTTCGGTCATTTCTTACCTAAATTGAGCACATTATTAGAGCCACTGCACATGCTGCTCAAAAAAGGCGACAACTGGGTTTGGGGTGTATCTCACGACAGGGCCTTTGAGAAGGCCAGAAATCTGCTTTGTTCCAACAAATGGCTGGTATATTATGACCCATGCGTTTCATCACATGCGGTTGGTTGCATGCTCCAACAATCCAATGAGTCGGGCAAACTACAACCCGTTGCGTACGCGTCGAGAAGCATGTCTAAAGCAGAAAGAGCCTATGGCTTGGCAGAGAAAGAAGCTTTAACCTGCATATATGGGGTTAAAAAGATGCACCAATATCTGTTTGGGCTTCGTTCCGAGCTTGAAACCAATCACAAGCCGCTCATATCTTTGTTTCCAGAGCGTAAAGGTAATAATACCAACGCGTCGTCCCGCATCCAGAGGTGGGCGCTGATATTATCTGTCTATGATTATGTCATTCGCCATAGACCTGGTACCAAGAATTGTGCCGATGCATTGAGCCATTTACCGTTGCCCACACCGGAAGTGGAAACGCCACAGCCCGCAAACCTAATGTTGATCATGGATGCCTTTGAGAGGAAAGGTCGCCTGTCACTGCTCAACAGGTTAGGACCTGGACCAGCCAGGATCCGATCTTATCGGTTGTAAAACGTTGTGTCATTAGTGGCCATTCCCAGGGAAGTGTGTGATGAGACCAAACCTTACAACCAGCGCAAAGACGAACTATCCATTCAATCTGATTGTTTGCTATAGGGTAATCATGTTGTTATGCCCAAGAAAGGCAGGGAGAGATTTGTACGGGATTTACACAATACCCATCCCGGTATTGTGATGATAAAGGCCATTGCCAGGTCTCACGTTTGGTGGCCTGGCATTGACTCTGATTTGGAATCATGTGTGCATCAGTGAAACATTTTCACGCAGTTAAGTAATGCACCAGTGGAATCTCCGCTAAGTCTGTGGTCTTGGCCATCCAAACCATGGTCAAGGATCCACATCGACTATGCGGGTCCTTTCCTGGGCAAAATGTTTTTGGTGATGGTGGATGCATATTCCAAATGGATAGAATGTGTAATCATGTCATCCAGCCACCATTGGGAGCCCTCGTGCCATGTTCTGCCTGACATCGTTGTGAGCGACATCGGATCGTGCTTCACGAGTTTGGAGTTTCAAGAATTTATGAGACTCAATGGTATCAAACATATACGGTCAGCACCATTCAAACCCGCGTCCAATGGTCAAGCGGAGCAGGCTGTCCAATCCATCAAGCAGTGCCTGAAACGCGTAACTCACGGTTCTTTGCAGACTCGCTTGTCACGCATACTGCTTAGTTACAGGACGAGACCCCACACACTTACCGAGGTCCCCCCTGCTGAACTGTTGATGAAGAGAGGTCTCAAGACCAGGCTCTCGCTTGTCCACCCTGATCTTAACGATCACGTCGAAAACAGACATCAACATCAGCAGTGGTATCATGATCGCACTGCTGTGTCACGTGACATCTCTATTAATGATCCTATGTATGTGCTAAGTTATGGTCAAGGCCCCCAGTGGGTCACTGGTACTGTTACGGCCAAGGAGGGTAACAGGGTGCGTACTGTCAGGCTCACTAATGGGCAAACATGCAGGACGCACATTGATCAAACAAAATTGCAGCACACAGATGAACCAGAACAGCTTGAAGAAGGCACCATCACCCGATTCATATTCAGCCATCTGAAGACCCTCTGTTGTCAGGAATCTGGACCTTCAATCCCTGACATGCACACTGCCACTCCCATTAGATCGGCTACCCAGCCTCAAATCATGAGAGCTCACCCAGATCGGGAATTGAACTGAGATGATCAACGAGGGAGTGGAACGTCCCGAACTGTCCCAATTTGTAAATAGGACTGATACCAAGATCTTGAGGGGGGGGGGGAATGATGTCATGTATGTATGCCTGGGTTTACCTGCCACCAGGGGGAGCAACTGTCGGAGGTCATTGGGCCACAGGCACATATGTGCAGCCCTTGTATCTAAAGAAAGCCTCCATATTTAAAATTCACTTTGAGAGCTAATAAAGTAGAGTCAGGTCGCACCTGATTGAGTTCACGGTACTAAGCCGATTGAGTTATTGCATCTGCAAAACTTTGGTAGGAAAAATAAAAAATAAAATTTCTATATAAATGAGGAGAGATTACACAATGCTGCAGTACAGAGTCATCTGGGGGTTCTTGTACATGAAACACAAAAAGTTAATATGCAGGTACAGAAAGTAATCAGGAAGGCAAATGGAATGTTGGCCTTTATTGCAAGGGGGATGGGTATAAAAGCAGCGAAGTCCTGCTCTAACTCTACAGTGCGTTGGAAAGACCACACCTGGAGTACTGCATACAGTCTTGGTCTCCTTATTTGACGAAGGATATACTTGCATTGGAGGCAGTTCAGAGAAGGTTCATGAGGTTGATTCCTGAGATGAAGAGGTTGTCATATGAAGAAAGGTTGATCAGGTTCGGCCTATACTCATTGGAGTTTAGAAGAATGAGAGTGTCATTTATTCAACCAGCATTGTAACCCATGTATAACCTGACCTAAGTTGTACACCGTGAGAACAATGACCACTAGGTGGTGAACTTGTGGGAGACACTCCTAACCTGGACCTTCAGGTATAAAAGGGGAAGCTCCACCCACTTCTTGCACTTGAGTGCTAAGGAATAAAGGACAGGTCACAGACTGACCTTCTCTCAAGCATGGGTCTCATATGCATTTATACTGTATAGGAAGGACGTATCAATGGCGACAAGAAACTGGGATTTAAACCACGCGAGCATGGCCACTACCAGAACAGGCGAGAGGTACTGTGTTAAGGAATGGTTGGGGCAGAGATTCAACATTGTTAAAGCAGCACACAGTACTCCAGGCAGACAAGGGCAATCGGGCATGCCCCAACATGTAGTCGAACCCAGAAGGGGAGTTCGACAGAGACAATGGCAAGCTGAACGGCGATTCACACCATTGCAAGGGACAATGCGGCCAGTAATGGGGCCATCAACACCTGTTAATGGTGCACTCAGGACAGTCACAGGGGCAGTCAGTGACGATTGACTGGCAAGGGATCTTTTGTTTCCAACAACAGCTCATGTTGGAGGTGTGGAGGCACACACTCAGCCGGAGTTTGCAGAGATGAGCAAAATACCTGCAGAAATTGCAGAAATGAACGCTGGGGCAAATCGCTAGAAGCTGAAGTTCAGCGAGTTCATGTGGAGCACGTATACAGTTCATACACCAGGATGCCACCGATAATGATGAAAGTGCTCCTCAATGGCATCTCAGTATCAATGGAGCTAGACACGGGGGGCAGCCAGTCCCTGATGGGTATCAAACAGTTCAAGAAGTTGTGGGCGTCCAAGGCCAGGAGGCCAAAATTATCGCCGATTGATGCACAGCTACGGACATACACAAAGGGGATCTTTCCGGTGCTAGGCAGCGCCACGGTAGTCGTGACCCACAAAGATTCGGATAACAGGTTGCCACTCTGGGTTGTCCCGGGGGACGGTCCCGCACTACTGGGGAGGAGTTGGCTTGCTGTCATGAACTGGAAATGGGGCGATGTCAGTGCAATTTCCTCTGTGGAGCAAGTATCATGCTCACAGATCCTGGACAAATTTGCCTCATTATTTCAACCCGGCATTGGCACTTTCATGGGGGCCAAGGTAGTGATTCACATAAACCCGGATGCCAGGCCAGTACACCACAAGGCCAGAGCGGTGCTGTACGTGATGCGGGAAAAGATAGAAGGCGAATTGGACCGCCTGTTGAGGGAAGGCATCATCTCGCCAGTCGAATTCAGTGACTAGGCGAGCCCGATTGTGCTGGTGCTCAAGGTGGATGGGTCGGTCAGGATATGTGGTGATTACAAGGCCACCAACAATCAGGTGTCACTCCAAGTCCAGTAACCACTACCGAGAGCGGAGGACCTCTTTGCAACGCTATCCGGTGGCAAACTTTTTTCAAAATTGGACCTGACCTTAGCTTACATGACCCAGGAGCTGGCGAGTGAGCCGAAGAAGCTGACCACCACCATGACACAGAAGGTGTTGTTTGAGTACAACAGATGTCAGTTCAGGATTCGCTCGACCGCCGCGATCTTCCAACGAAATATGGAAAGCCTCCTCAAGTCGATTCCAGGGACGATGGTTTTTCAGGACGACATCCTCATCACGGGTTACGATAGTGAAGAAAACCTCCACAAGCTGGAGGAGGTGCTACGCAGACTGGACCGGGTAGGGCTGCGACTGAAAAAGGCGAAGTGTGTCTTCCTAGCTCCAGAGGTAGAATTCCTGGGGATGAGGGTAGCAGCAGACTGGATCAGCCCTACTGCGTCCAAGATGGAAGTGATCCAGAGAGCACCCAGACCCCGTAACACGACGGAGCTGCGTTCATTCCTGGGGCTCCTGAACTATTTTGGTAACTTTCTTCCCAAATTGAGCACGCTGCTAGAGCCGCTACACGTGCTTCTATGCAAAGGTCGCGAATGGGTCTGGGGGACAGCTAGGAAAGAGCTTTTACTGGAGCACGCAATTTGTTATGTTCCAACAATCTGTTAACGCTATATGACCCATGTAAGAAACTTGTGTTAACGTGCGATGCGTCGTCCTATGGTGTCGGGTATGTGTTGCAGCATGTCAATGCCAAGGGTCAGTTACAGCCGGTAGCTTATACCTCCAGAAGTCTGTCCCAGGCAGAAAGGGGCTATGGGATGGTAGAAAAGGAGGCGCTCGCATGTGTATATGGGGTAAAGAAAATGCACCAGTACCTGTTTGGCAGGAAATTTGAGCTGGAGACAGATCACAAACCCCTAACATCCCTTTTGGTCGACAACAAGGCCATAAATGCAAACGCATTGGCCCACATACAGAGGTGGGCACTCATGTTAGCCGCCTATGACTATACAATTCGGCACAGACCGGGCACCGAAAACTGCGCCGATGCACTCAGCAGGCTCCCAGTAGCCACCACTGAGGGGGCTACCGAGCATGCTGCTGAGATGGTCATTGCTGTTGAAGCTTTCGGAAGCGAAGGCTCACCCGTGACAGCCCGTCAGATTAAAGTCTGGACAAATAGAGACCCGCTATTGTCTCTAGTCAAGAAATGTGTCCTGAATGGGGACTGGGCAGCCACGTACAGGGCATGCCCTGAGGAATTTAAACCATTTCACAGGCGCAGGGATGAACTCTCGATTCAGGTCGATTGCCTACTGTGGGGAAACCGCGTAGTCATGCCCCAGATTGGCAGAGAGGTGTTCATCAGAGAACTCCACAATGGGCACCCGGGCATTGTCATGATGAAGGCAATTGCCAGGTCACACATTTGGTGGCCAGGGATAGACGCAGATCTGGAACTTTTTTGTTCGCAGGTGCAACACGTGTGCCCAGCTGGGCAACGCAGCCAGGGAAGCCCCCCTTAGCCCCTGACCATGGCCCGCCAAGCCTTGGTCACGCACCCATGTGGACTACGCAGGTCCTTTCATGGGAAAATGTTTTTGGTTGTAGTAGACGCCTACTCCAAATGGATCGAGTGTGACATTTTAAATTCAAGCACATCCTCTGCCATGGTAGAAAGTCTATGGGCAATGTTCACCGCCCATGGTCCACCAGATGTCTTGGTCAGCGACAATGGCCCATGCGTCACAAGCACTGAATTCCAGGACTTCATGGCAGGCAATGGAATTAACCATGTTAGAACAGCGCCGTTCAAGCCGGCCTCAAATGGCCAGGCAGAACAAGTAGTGCAGATAATCAAACGGGATGCTCAGAATCCAAGGGGTTTCCCTACAAAGCTGCTTATCACGCTTCCTATTGGCCTACAGATCCCGACCACACTCGCTCACAGGGGTTCCACCCGCAGAGCTGCTAATGAAAAGGACGCTCAAAACCCGGTTATCCCTTATACACCCCACCATGAAAGAAATTGTTGAGAGCAGGCGCCAGTCACAATATGACTACCATGACAGGAATGCGAGGGCACGATGTATTGATGTAAATTACCCTGTTTTTGTCCTCAACTACGCTGCAGGGCCCAAATGGCTCGCAGGCACTGTGATTGCCAAAGAAGGAAATAGGATTCTAGTAGTTAAACTTACCAATGGACAAATCTGCTGCCAACATGTGGATCAAACAAAAAGGAGGTTCAGCAACCCAATAGAAGAAGCAGAGGAAGAACACGATATAGAGTTCACTCCACCACAGATGACCGAACACAGGAACCAAAGGGAGGAGAGCCCAGTCACTGTGGGCAGTCCGGATAGGCCTGCGGCACCACAAACAGCAGACACTCAGGCCAGCACCCCACAACCGGAGCCCCAACTCAGGCGCTCTACAAGAGAGCGTAAACCACCAGAGAGACTCAACCTATGATCCCAATAAGACTTTGGGGGGGGAGGTGATGTCGTGTATTCAACCAGCATTGTAACCCATGTATAATCTGACCTAAATTGTACACTGTGAGAACAATGACCACTAGGTGGTGAACTTGTGAGAGGCACTCCTAACCTGGACCTTCAGGTATAAAAGGGGAAGCTCCACCCACTTCCTGCACTTGAGTGCTAAGGAATAAAGGACAGGTTACAGACTGACCTTCTCTCAAGCATGGGCCTCGTGAGCATTTATACTGTATAGCAAGGACGTATCAGAGAGGAGATCTTATTGAAACATATAAGATTCTGAGGGGGCTTGACAGGGTAGACGCAGAGAGGATGTCTCCCCTCATGAGGGAATCTAGAACTAGGGAGCATAGTTTCAGAATAAGGGGTTGCCCATTTAGGACGGAAATGAGGAGGAATTTCTTCCCTCAGTGGGTTGTGAATCTTAGGAATTCTCTACACCAGGGTGCTGTAGAGACTGGATCTTTGAATATATTCAAGGTGGAGATAGGAAGATTTTTGAATGATAAGTGAGTCAAGGGTTATGGGGAGTGGGTGGGGAAGTGGAGCTGAGGTCAAGATTAGATCAGCCATGATCTTATTGAATGGCAGAGCAGGCTCGAGGGGCCGTATGGCCTACTCCTTCTCCTATTTCTTATGTTCTTATGATCTCTCCCCCAGTCTCTTTCTCTCTCACTGCGTCTCTCTCTCCCCCAGTCTCCCTCTCTCTCCCCAATCTCTCTCTCCCCGTGTCTCTCTCTCTGTCTCTCCCTTATCTCTCTCTCTCCCCCAGACTCTCTCTCTCTCCCTCCCCCAGTCTCTCTCTTTCCCAGTCTCTCTCTCTCTCCCCCAGACTCTCTCTCTCTCCCCCAGTCTCTCTCTCTCTCCCTCGCTCTTTCGCTCTGACTCTTTCCCTCTCCCACCTCCGATTTCCTCTCTCCCTCAGAAGTAGACAAAAACTTTTGTGTAGATAATCACAGTGCTATTCCAGGCAACAGTCCTGGAGATCACCCAGCAGCCCCAGTAGCAGGCTCAGGCTCGAGCAGTGAGCTCCAGGCTCGGCAACATGGTGCTTACCCCACGTCCTACTTCCTCAGTTTCTGTACTGGGCATGTGCGACCCGCATACGCAAAAAGTGTTGGAGTCCACGGCACGCATGCGCAGAAGTACACAAAAGTGTCGGTACAGATAATCACTCCGTTTAATTATCAACTGTCCCCTTTCACTTCCAGGGGAGCTTTGCTGTCTGGGGGAAGAGAGGTTTTGCAATGTCTATGCTGGAGGCATTTCTCAGGCATTGGATTCTTAACTCCCGATGTGACCTCTTACATAATTAGAAAGACCTGGGATTATAGGTCCAGGTGATGCACAGAACACATCTCTTTGAAGGGGCAGGGTTAAATTATCTATTCTCAGGTTCGCTACCCAGCACCATAGGGTGTCAACAGTGGCTCAGTGGAAGCTCTCTCGCCTCTGAGTCAGAAGGTTTGGTGTTGAACTCCAAGTCCCGGAACTTATGCTCATGATCTCGGCTGACACTTTAGTCCAGTATTGAGGGAGTGCTGCAGTGTCGGAGATGCCGTCTTTTGGCTGAAACATTAAACCGAGGCCCCGTCTTCAGGTGGATGTAAAAGATCCCACGGCACTATTTCGAAGAAGAGTAGGGGAGTTCTCCCCAATCCTCAACAACCAACACTAAAACAGATTATGTGGTTATTATCACATCAGGCACGCAACTTGGCTGCCTGAATTTCCTATATTACTACAGTGACTACACTTCTAAATGTACTTTATTGGCGGTAAAGCGCTCTGTGACGCCCTGAGGTGGTGAAAGGCACGACATAAATATGTCTTTCTTTCTTTATTGTGGGAGTACCAGCAGCACAAGAACTGCAGCAGTGTAAGGAGAAGATTCATCATCACATTTTCAAGTCAACAAATGCAGCCTAAGAACAATTAATAAAAAGGATCCTAGGAGAGAATGGAAACTGCCCCTTCGTTTAATGATGTGTTGAATTGCTCACCATCACCTACACCTATCAGGTAAGCTTCTCTGCAACATATTGACTAATGCAAAAGTTGTCTTCATACTCAAGGTCCGTTATAAGCATAGTAAAACACACCCCGACGAAGGCAGAAGCATATTTGTCTTTTACACGTTGAATATTGCTCACATTGCACTGCACCGTCAAGCTCCCTCAGAGTCCATCTGGAGTATGTTTCCAGCTTGTTCTGTTTTTATTCCAGAACTTAGATATACCATGCTGGATCGGCATGATCCAGATTAGGATAGCAACACGCTGAGAAGGTGTCACATGGATCTCCAGTGCCCCATGGAGCAAGTGATTACGTGAGGGGAGGAAGAATAGTGGTGGTTATGTAATATGAAAGGATTCGATAGTCTCTTGTGCAGCCCAGAGTGAGGGCCCCATTGATCGAGTGTTGATGATAAGGCACATTAACAACAACAACTTGTGTTTATATCGTGGGGGCGATTTTCGCCGAATACTTTAGGTGCTAATGAAATGGCCAAGTTGGGGTCTTAAGTTGAAACAGCAGATAAACCCACGTTTAGCGCAAGATGCCACCTTGGTGAATGAGTTGAAGCCAGCACTAGGAACGGCCCCCCGGAGGCTTGTTAAACATCTGATTGCTGCTTAAAATGCCTGCTAGTGCTCATTAAACAGGCTGCACACATTTTGCTGGCTAGTGCTTCAACTAATGCTCTCTCCTAACAGCGACCAGCTGTTTGTGAGCAAACGCGGCATTCATGTCACTTTCTCGAGGTTGACGGGACTGGCTCTGCAAGGGCCGGGCGTGGAGGTCGTCCTCTCGGCTTACGCCGATGACGTGCTCCTCGCGGTAGAGGATCCCGCTGACCTGCGGAGGATGCGTGAGTGCCAGGAGATTTACTCGGCCGCGACCTCCGCCAGGATCAACTGGGAGAAATGTTCCGGACTCCTGGTGGGTCAGTGGCGGGTGGACTCCCTGCCGGAGGAGCTCAGGCCTTTTGCCTGGAGCACGACCCATCTCCTCTATCTGGGAGTCTACCTTAGCCCCGACGAGGGAGCCTGGCCGGCGAACTGGCAGGAGCTGGAGGCCAAGGTCGCCGCTCGCCTAGGGCGCTGGACAGGACTGCTCCGAGTGCTGTCCTACAGGGGTCGAGCGCTAGTCATAAACCAGCTGGTGGCCGCAATGTTGTGGTACCGGCTGGTCACTTTGACCCCTCCCCCTGCGTTTGTCGCCAAGATACAGAAGAAGCTGGTGGACTTCTTCTGGAACAACAGGAAGCACTGGGTCTCTGCCGCGGTCTTGAGTCTCCCGCTTGAGGAGGGCGGTCAGTCGTTGGTGTGCGTCAGCGCCCAGCTCGCGACTTTCCGTCTTCAGACCCTGCAGATACCTTTACGTCGAGCCCCCTCCTAGGTGGTGTGCTCTGGCGAGGTATTTCTTCCGCCAGCAGCGCGACCTCAATTATGACACGCAGCTCCTGTTTGTGAACTTGGGGGGTGCCAGGACCGCCCTCCGGGAGCTGCCTGTCTTTTACAGGGAACTCATCAGGGTCTGGAACAAAGTCTCCACCAAGCGCAGCTCTCCGCCGGCTGGAGTGGCGGCCATCCTGCAGGAGCCGCTGCTCGGGAATCCGTACCTCCACGGCCGAGGTTTCATGTGGCGGTCGGAAGAGAGGGCTGTGGCTGGTGAGGTGACCAGGGTCAGGGACCTGCTCGATGGCGGAGGAGTGGGCTGGATGGCGCCAGACACGCTGGCGCGGCGCCTAAACTCTGCCAACGTCCGCCACGCGGCCGATGCCATCGAGTCGCTAAAAACAGCTCTGGGCCCTGACTCCGTTAGGTGCATCGAGGAGGCTCAAGCACGTGGGGAGATCCCGTCCGAACTGACCCCCGTCCGGACGTAATTCCTCATCGGCGCCAAACCCCGGAACCTCCCTCGGGGGCCGGCGCCTCACAACTTGAGCCGCCTCGGGGAAATCCCCTCCGTGCCTTTCAGTTCCGCGCGGAGGGGTTTCCTGTACGGGCTGCTCCTGCACACCCTCAACTTTGCCATCCTCGCCGGCCGTCCGGACACGCCATGGCGTACCATCTTGCCGTCCGGAGGAGGCGGGGGTCCCCGATGGAGGGCACTCTACGCAGGGGTCCTCCCACTATTCATCGGGGACTTGGCCTGGAGGGTGGTGCACGGAGCAGTGCCGTGCAACAAATTTTTAAGCCGGTTCACGGACTCCCAGGCCGCCTGAAATTTCTGCGGTCTGGAGGAGTCCGTGTTCCATGTTTTTATTGAGTGCACGAGGTTGCAGCCCCTGTTCCATTATTTGAAGGGGCTGCTCCTGAAATTCTGGCTGCACTTCAGTCCCACTCTCCTGATCTTTGGGCACCCTGTGCGGAGGGGAGCGGGTAGGTCCGAAGGCCTCCTCGTAGGACTGCTCCTGGGCACGGCCAAGGGTGCCATCAGCCGGTCCAGGCAGCGGGCGGTCGAGGGGGTCGTTCAACCTGACTGCCTGCCTCTCTTCCGCTCTTACATCCGGTCCAGGGTGTCCTTGGAGATGGAGCACGCGGTGTCCACCGGTACGCTCGCGGCCTTCCGCGAGAGGTGGGCACCGGAGGGACTGGAGTGCATCATCACGCCCGGCAACCAAATTTTAATTTGATTTTACGTTTTAAAGTTTAATTTGTTTTAATTGCCGGTGCTTTTAGTGTCCCCCTTCCCTTTTATAGGGGGCACTGGGGAAAATTGTGATTTTAGTGCCCAAAAAAAAAAACCAAAAAAAGAAAAACACAAAAAAAAAAAAAAGGGGGGGAAAAAAAGGGCCTTGTAAATGTCTGGAGTGTCACCCAGGTCGGGTGGCACCGTTTAATGTTTTATGTTTTGCAGGTGAACTCCAAAAAGAGTTTCATGTCACTTTCTAGCACTACTTAAAGGGATACTTACCACTTAAAGGGATACTCACCATTTCATGGACATTGCTGCTGTAGCTGTAAAGAGAACTTCTGAAACACATCAGGAGACTTTTTGGGACAATTTGTCAAGATTTCACCAACACTGGAGCAACATTTATTCCGTAAATTCTCTGAGGACTTCATCCAAATAGAGTAAGTGCTGTGCTACTGCACCTTATTGGACACCTTATAGGAGTCACCAGGAGGAAGGGAGTGCTTGATCATGGGCATCATGCTAGGGGTCCCCCTTGGTCTGGACGAGGAATGGGAGGAGGACATGAGGCCGGGCAGAGCTGCCGGAGAGAGGGACAGGAGGGCAAAGAAGGGTCCTTGCCCCTGCGGGTACAGGACACTCCTTCTCCTCTGGGCCTCCTCCACCAGGATCTGTGTCCAAGACCCTGTCTGCCCTCTCCCTCAGTCCCTGAGCCATCCTGCAACGTGCTGCAGTGTGCGAGCCAGAGCACCCCACACCTTCAGTGGAAGTGGGTGCCAGGAGCCCACATTTACTGCCCTACGGAAACTGCGTCTAATCAGCCCTGAGGGTTAAACCTGCAGGTGTCGGTTTAGCACCTTCGGGCAAGTTCACATTATGGTAATCAGCAACTGGGGCCAAAATTGTAAATCCAGACCTTCAAACTGACCCGTCTTATTAGCACTGCATCTATTTAGCGCCTGTTTTCACCCTTTGACCACAATAACCCGCAGTGTCTTTAATATAGAAACAATATTCCACGGCACTTAACATGCATTTGGATAAACAGACACCGAGCAAAAGGAGAGATGAGGCGGGTTTGAAGGGCCTTAAAGGAGAGATGGAGGTGAAGATGTGGGGAGGGAATTCCAGAGCACGGAGTGGAGGCAGCGGAAGGCATGGCTGCCATTGGTGGGTAAAGGGGATGCACAGAAGGCTGGAGTCAGAGGACAGAGAGTTAAGGGTGTTTGTAGGGCTGGAGGAGTTTGCGGAAATAGAGAGTGGTGAGGCCACGGAGAGATTTGATACACTGGGAGACTGGGAGCCCCTGTAGGCCAGTAAAAAAAGAAAGACTTAGAATTAAACGTCAAACTGATTTAACGATATTTGATGTGAGGACAACTAACAAAGAGGCATTGATTGACAATAGTGAATCTACTCAACATCCCTGTAAATATCGTGGTAGAAAATGGTTGGCTTTGCACCCGACTTTAGGGCGTACAATCAGGTGCAAACCTTCTGTGCATTCCCTTTACCCCACCAATGGCAGCCATGCCTTCCGCTGCCTCCACTCCGTGCTCTGGAATTCCCTCCCCACATCTTCACCTCCATCTCTCCTTCAAACCCGCCTCATCTCTCCTTTTGCTCGGTGTCTGTTTATCCAAATGCATTTGTAGGACTGAGAGGAGGAGGAATTTCTTTACTCAGAGGGTTGTGAATCTTTGGCATTCTCCACCCCGGGGGGGGTCAGTAGATGAGTATATTCAGGGCTGACATCGATAGATTTTTCGGCACTAAGGGAATCAGGGGAGATGGGGATCGGGCGGGAAAGTGGAGTTGATGCAGAAGATCAGCCAGGATCTTCGTGAATGAGGAGCAAGCTGGAAGGATCGTGTGGCCCACCCCTGCTCCTATTTCTTATCTTCTTCTGTTCGTATGTAGCAGTGGGATGGGCTGCACATTTTGCGCAAGTATTGGTTCCACTGCCAAATTTGTGGGGCCCATGTTTCAGGCATCAGGGTTGCATTCTGCCCAGCCCCTTGCCTTTGCCTCGGATCAGGGTAATTTATGTAACTAGTGTGGGTGATGGGACGCTCATGTTCAGGAAGGTCAGTGAGTGCTAGATGGATTTGCGACTCAGAATAAAATGTGATTTATTATTTATTGTTGCTTGGGATGTGGGCATCGCAGACACGGCCGTCATCCCAACTTGCCCTCGAGAAGTTAATGCTGGGCCGCCTTCTTCAACTGCAGCCGTCCTATATGGCCCTGGATTAAAAACAGAAAATGCTGGAAGCACTCAGCAGGTCAGGCAGCAACTGTGGAGAGAGAAAAAGTCAATGTTTTAAGTCGATGACATTTTGTCAGAATTGGAAAAAGTTAGAGATGTAACAGAATTTTAAGCAAGTATTGGGGCAGGGAAAGAAGGGAGGGGGGAAATTAACAAAAGGGAAGGTCTGTGATCGGGTGGGAGGCAGGAGAGATTAAAAGACAAAAGGGATGATGGATCGAGGCAAAAGGAGATGCTAATGGGACAAGTTAAGAAACAAAAGATGAGTCTCGATGAGGTGTAAATGGGAACGGCAGAATCATCAACAGCTGTCATGTGGAAAGAGAAAAATAGGAGCAGGAGTTATGGTCTGAAATTGTTGAACTTGATGTCGAGTCCAGAAGGCTGTAAAGTGCCTAATCGAAACATGAGGTGCTGTTCCTCGAGCTTACGTTGAACTTTGATGGAACAGTGTAGGAGACCGAGGATGGAGAGGTCAGAGTGGGAGTGGAGCGGAGAATGAATGTGACAAGCGACCGGATGCTTGGGGTCACAATTATGGACTGCATGGAGGTGTTCCACAAAGCTGTCACCCAATCTGCGTTTGGTCTCCCCAGTGTAGAGGAGACTGCACCGTGAGCAGCGGATACAGTATACTAAATTGAAAGAAGTAGCAGTAAGTCGCTGTTTCACCTGGAAGGAGTGTTTGGGACCCCTGGACAGTGGGAAAGGATGAGGTAAAAGGACAGGTGTTGCATCTCCTGCACTTGCACAGGAAGATGCCGAGGGAAGAGGAAGGGGAGCAGGGGGTGACTGCGGAGTGGAGCAGGGTATCACGGAGGGAGCGGTCCCTTCGGAATGCTGAGAAGGGAGGGGGGGCAGATGTGATTGGTGGTGGGGTCACGCTGGAGGTGACGGAATTGGCAGAGGATGACATGTTGAACATGGAAGCTGTTAGGGTGAAAGGTAAGGACAAGGGGAACCTTGCCGGGGTTCTGGGAGGGAGGGGAAGGGGTGAGAGCAGAAGTGCAGGAAATAGAACGGACACAGTCGAGGGCCATGTCATCCCCGGTAGAGGGGAATCCTCGGTTGAAGAAAGAGGAAGATATATCGGAAGCGCTAGTGTCAGAGCAGATGGCACTGGTTGTTTTTAGGTGTCCCTGGAGTGTAGAGCACAGCCCTGCGAAATGGGTCATTTGTGGCCTCCGCTTTCCGCCCAGAGAATCGGCGTGATGGTGAACAATTATTAACTGTAAGGAATAAACCAATTAAATACATTCTGGTTCACATGCTCTGAATCACTTACCGGTTTGGCACAATTTGTAACCAAGGTACTCACGTTGATTCACTGCTGATCTTGTCGAAACTGATACTTCCTCAACTGAAACTATGTCTGTCCACTGGAACAGCTTTATAGCTCAGCAGCCGTGTTGCACAACTGTGAAACAGAGCGGAGAAAACAAATATTTCCAGAAATTAAGAATTCAGTGTACTTCTGGAAATCTGGAGCTCAGCCACATTTTTAAAAAAGCCAGAACAAACTTTGCCAAACCAAAAAATGTAGGTGACAAAATTCGGTATACACTTTACACATGATCATTCAACGGATTGATTTTAATATCACAGGCAGACCTGAGTGGTGGCAGCAACTCCGGCCAATTGAAAAACAATAAAGAAACAAGGAGTGACATCACAGGACAGCAGGTAGATGATTGGTTGGTGAGTAGTACCATTTCTTTCTCTCTCTAAGCGAGGAAAGTGGTTTACACAAAGAGCTAGGACACTATTATGTACTTTAGTAAATTAGTAAAGGAACATAAAACAAAATAGTAAAATATTTTACAGGCACATCAATAAAAAAAAGAAGATTGGAATGGGAAAAGGGCCATTAAGAGATAGACAGGGTAATACCACAGGTAACCATAGAGAGATGGCAGAAATATTACAAAATTATTCTGCTTCAGTATTTACCAGGGAGATGGAACAGGTGGACATGACATTGGATGATAAGATTAGTAATGAGATAAGTGTTGTGTCTGAGATAAGTGATGCCATCTAGTGGCTAGTGATCCCAAAAGTACATGACAATAAGTGCATTTAAAATAAAAAGAGGGGATATATTAAATAACCTAATAAAACTCAAAGAGAATAAAAACCCCGAGTCCAAATGGATTTCATCCAGACATTTTAAAAGAATCTAGGCAAGAGATAGCAGAGACATTACTATACGTATTTAATAATTCATCAGAAAGAGGTCTAGTGCCAGAAGACTGGTAGGTAGCTAATGTAAAACCTATATTTAACAAGGGGGATAGAACATGTCCAGGGAATTATAGATCAGTCAGCTTAACATAGGGGGTAGGAAAAATAATGGAATCCCTACTAAAGGAGAAAATAGAAGAACATCTAGAAACCAAAAATATAATAATGAATAGTCAGCATGGATTTCAAAAGGGAAAGTCTTGTTTGAGCAACCTCATTGAATTTTCTGAAGAGGTAATAGAGAGAGTAGACAATGGTAATGCAGTAGATGTAATTTATCTAGATTTTCAAAAGGCCTTCGATGAGGTATCCCATAATAGACTGATGAACAAGGTCAGAGAATGTGGAGTCAGTGGACAAGTGGAAAGAAAACAGAAAGTCGGGGTAAAGGGTAGCTATTCACAGTGGCAGAAGATGGTGTTCCACAAGGATCAGTGTTACGGGCACTGTTACTCACAATTTATATTGACGATTTAGACTTTGGAATTAAAAACACAATTTCTAAATTTGCAGATGACACCAATTTGGAGGATGTTTGTCAATACTGAGGAAGACTGCAACAGATTACAGGAGGACATTAATAAACTTGCAGAATGGGCATATAATTGGCAAATGAATTTCATCACAGATACATATGAGGTATTGTATTTTGGTAGGAAGAATAGGGAGGTCACTTATTACTTGGAGGGTGTGAGTCTGGGTGAGGTAGAGGAACAAAGGGATCTCGGAGTACAAATACATACATCACTAAAAGTTGCGACACAGGTTAGCAAGACGATAAAAAAGTAAACCAAGCACTAAGGTTTATTTCCAGAGATATAGAATTGAAAAGTAAGGATGTTATGCTAAATCTGTACCGAACCTTGGTTAGACCACATTTAGAGTACTGCATGCATTTTTGGTCGCCATATTATAAAGAGTATATCGAGTCACTGGAGAGAGAGCGGAGAAGAATGATACCAGGAAAGGATGAACAGGCAGGGTCTTCTTTCTCTTGAAAAAAGAAGGCTGAGGGGTGACCTAATATAGCTCTTTAAAATTATGAAAGGTTTAGATAGAGTGGATAGAGAGAGAATCTTTGCACTTCTGTCAAAGCATGTGAAGGTCCAACGTGCTGTATGTCAGTGTGTGTGTGTAGGACCAGGGAGCTGTGTGTCGGTGTGTGTGTGTAGGACCAGGGAGTTGTGTGTCGGTGTGTGTGTGTAGGACCAGGGAGCTGTGTGTCGGTGTGTGTGTGTGTAGGACCAGGAAGCTGTGTGTGTGTGTGTGTGTAGGACCAGGGAGCTGTGTGTGTCGGTGTGTGTGTGTAGGACCAGGGAGCTGTGTGTGTGTGTGTGTGTAGGACCAGGGAGCTGTGTGTGTCGGTGTGTGTGTGTAGGACCAGGGAGCTGTGTGTCAGTGTGTGTGTGTAGGACCAGGGAGCTGTGTGTGTCGGTGTGTGTGTGTAGGACCAGGGAGCTGTGTGTCGGTGTGTGTGTGTAGGACCAGGGAGCTGTGTGTGTGTGTGTGTGTGTAGGACCAGGGAGCTGTGTGTCGGTGTGTGTGTGTAGGACCAGGGAGCTGTGTGTGTCGGTGTGTGTGTGTAGGACCAGGGAGCTGTGTGTCGGTGTGTATGTGTAGGACCAGGGAGCTGTGTGTGTGTGTGTGTGTGTGTGTAGGACCAGGGAGCTGTGTGTGTGTGTGTGTGTGTGTGACGGACTAGCGAGCTGTGTGTCAGTGTGTGTGTGTGTAGGACCAGGGAGCTGTGTGTCAGTGTGTGTGTGTGACGGACTAGTGAGCTGTGTGTCAGTGTGTGTGTGTGCGTGTGTAGGACCAGGGAGCTGTGTGTCAGTGTGTGTGTGTAGGACCAGGGAGCTGTGTGTGTGTGTGTGTGTAGGACCAGGGAGCTGTGTGTGTGTGTGTGTGTGCAGGACCAGGGAGCTGTGTGTGTGTGTGCGTGTGTAGGACCAGGGAGCTGTGTGTGTGTGTGTGTGTGTGTAGGACCAGGGAGCTGTGTGTGAGTGTGTGTAGGACCAGGGAGCTGTGTGTCAGTGTGTATGTGTAGGACCAGGGAGCTGTGTGTCAGTGTGTGTGTGTGCGTGTATAGGACCAGGGAGCTGTGTGTCAGTGTGTATGTGTAGGACCAGGGAGCTGTGTGTCGGTGTGTGTGTATATGTGTGTAGGACCAGGGAGCTGTGTGTCAGTGTGTATGTGTAGGACCAGGGAGCTGTGTGTGTGTGTGCGTGTGTAGGACCAGGGAGCTGTGTGTGTGTGTGTGTGTAGGACCAGGGAGCTGTGTGTGTGTGTTACGTGTGTAGGACCAGGGAGCTGTGTGTGTGTGTGTGTGTGTAGGACCAGGGAGCTGTGTGTGTGTGTGCGTGTGTAGGACCAGGGAGCTGTGTGTGTGTGTGCATGTGTAGGACCAGGGAGCTGTGTGTCAGTGTGTGTGTGTGCGTGTATAGGACCAGGGAGCTGTGTGTCAGTGTGTATGTGTAGGACCAGGGAGCTGTGTGTCGGTGTGTGTGTATGCGTGTGTAGGACCAGGGAGCTGTGTGTCAGTGTGTATGTGTAGGACCAGGGAGCTGTGTGTGTGTGTGCGTGTGTAGGACCAGGGAGCTGTGTGTGTGTGTGTGTGTGTAGGACCAGGGAGCTGTGTGTGTGTGTTACGTGTGCAGGACCAGGGAGCTGTGTGTGTGTGTGTGTGTGTAGGACCAGGGAGCTGTGTGTGTGTGTGTGTGTGTGTAGGACCAGGGAGCTGTGTGTGAGTGTGTGTAGGACCAGGGAGCTGTGTGTCAGTGTGTATGTGTAGGACCAGGGAGCTGTGTGTCAGTGTGTGTGTGTGCGTGTATAGGACCAGGGAGCTGTGTGTCAGTGTGTATGTGTAGGACCAGGGAGCTGTGTGTGTGTGTGCGTGTGTAGGACCAGGGAGCTGTGTGTGTGTGTGTGTGTAGGACCAGGGAGCTGTGTGTGTGTGTTACGTGTGTAGGACCAGGGAGCTGTGTGTGTGTGTGTGTGTGTAGGACCAGGGAGCTGTGTGTGTGTGTGCGTGTGTAGGACCAGGGAGCTGTGTGTGTGTGTGCATGTGTAGGACCAGGGAGCTGTGTGTCAGTGTGTGTGTGTGCGTGTATAGGACCAGGGAGCTGTGTGTCAGTGTGTATGTGTAGGACCAGGGAGCTGTGTGTCGGTGTGTGTGTATGCGTGTGTAGGACCAGGGAGCTGTGTGTCAGTGTGTATGTGTAGGACCAGGGAGCTGTGTGTGTGTGTGCGTGTGTAGGACCAGGGAGCTGTGTGTGTGTGTGTGTGTGTAGGACCAGGGAGCTGTGTGTGTGTGTTACGTGTGTAGGACCAGGGAGCTGTGTCAGTGTGTGTGTGTGTAGGACCAGGGAGCTGTGTGTGTGTGTGCGTGTGTAGGACCAGGGAGCTGTGTGTGTGTGTGCATGTGTAGGACCAGGGAGCTGTGTGTCGGTGTGTGTGTGTAGGACCAGGGAGCTGTGTGTCAGTGTGTATGTGTAGGACCAGGGAGCTGTGTGTCGGTGTGTGTGTGTAGGACCAGGGAGCTGTGTGTCAGTGTGTATGTGTAGGACCAGGGAGCTGTGTGTCGGTGTGTGTGTGTAGGACCAGGGAGCTGTGTGTCAGTGTGTATGTGTAGGACCAGGGAGCTGTGTGTGTGTGTGTGTGTGTAGGACCAGGGAGCTGTGTGTCGGTGTGTATGTGTAGGACCAGGGAGTTGTGTGTGTCAGTGTGTGTGTGTAGGACCAGGGAGCTCTGTGTGTGTGTGTGTGTGTGTAGGACCAGGGAGCTGTGTGTGTGTGTGTGTGTGTGTGTGTAGGACCAGGGAGCTGTGTGTGTGTGTAGGACCAGGGAGCTGTGTGTGTGTGTAGGACCAGGGAGCTGTGTGTGTGTGTGTGTGTGTGTAGGACCAGGGAGCTGTTTGTCGGTGTGTGTGTGTAGGACCAGGGAGCTGTGTATGTGTGTAGGACCAGGGAGCTGTGTATGTGTGTAGGACCAGGGAGCTGTGTGTGTGTGTAGGACCAGGGAGCTGTGTGTGTGTGTGTGTGTGTGTAGGACCAGGGAGCTGTGTGTGTGTGTCGGACCAGGGAGCTGTGTGTGTGAGTGTGTGTAGGACCAGGGAGCTGTGTGTGTGTGTGTGTGTAAGTAGGACCAGGGAGCTGTGTGTCGGTGTGTGTGTGTAGGACCAGGGAGCTGTGTGTCGGTGTGTATGTGTAGGACCAGGGAGCTGTGTGTGTGTGTGTGTGTGTAGGACCAGGGAGCTGTGTGTCAGTGTGTGTGTGTGCGTGTATAGGACCAGGGAGCTGTGTGTCAGTGTGTATGTGTAGGACCAGGGAGCTGTGTGTCGGTGTGTGTGTATGCGTGTGTAGGACCAGGGAGCTGTGTGTCAGTGTGTATGTGTAGGACCAGGGAGCTGTGTGTGTGTGTGCGTGTGTAGGACCAGGGAGCTGTGTGTGTGTGTGTGTGTAGGACCAGGGAGCTGTGTGTGTGTGTTACGTGTGTAGGACCAGGGAGCTGTGTGTGTGTGTGTGTGTGTGTAGGACCAGGGAGCTGTGTGTGTGTGTGCGTGTGTAGGACCAGGGAGCTGTGTGTGTGTGTGCATGTGTAGGACCAGGGAGCTGTGTGTCGGTGTGTGTGTGTAGGACCAGGGAGCTGTGTGTCAGTGTGTATGTGTAGGACCAGGGAGCTGTGTGTCGGTGTGTGTGTGTAGGACCAGGGAGCTGTGTGTCAGTGTGTATGTGTAGGACCAGGGAGCTGTGTGTGTGTGTGTGTGTGTAGGACCAGGGAGCTGTGTGTCGGTGTGTATGTGTAGGACCAGGGAGTTGTGTGTGTCAGTGTGTGTGTGTAGGACCAGAGAGCTCTGTGTGTGTGTGTGTGTGTGTGTAGGACCAGGGAGCTGTGTGTCGGTGTGTGTGTGTAGGACCAGGGAGCTGTGTGTGTGTGTAGGACCAGGGAGCTGTGTGTGTGTGTGTGTGTGTAGGACCAGGGAGCTGTGTGTGTGTGTGTGTGTGTGTAGGACCAGGGAGCTGTGTGTCGGTGTGTGTGTGTAGGACCAGGGAGTTGTGTGTCGGTGTGTATGTGTAGGACCAGGTAGCTGTGTGTCAGTGTGTATGTGTAGGACCAGGGAGCTGTGTGTGTGTGTGTGTGTGTGTAGGACCAGGGAGCTGTGTGTGTGTGTGTGTGTAGGACCAGGGAGCTGTGTGTGTGTGTGTGTGTGTAGGACCAGGGAGCTGTGTGTGTGTGTATGTGTAGGACCAGGGAGCTGTGTGTGTGTGTGTGTATGTAGGATCAGGGAGCTGTGTGTCGGTGTGTATGTGTAGGACCAGGGAGCTATGTGTGTGTGTGTGTGTGTGTAGGACCAGGGAGCTCTGTGTCAGTGTGTGTGTGTGTGTGTAGGACCAGGGAGCTGTGTGTGTGTGTGTATGTGTTGGACCAGGGAGCTGTGTGTGTGTGTGCGTGTGGGACCAGGAGGCTGTGTGTCAGTGTGTGTGTGTAGGACCAGGGAGCTGTGTGTGTGTGTGTGTAGGACCAGGGAGCTGTGTGTCAGTGTGTGTGTGTAGGACCAGGAAGCTGTGTGTGTGTGTGCGTCTGTAGGACCAGGGAGCTCTGTGTCAGTGTGTGTGTGTGTGTAGGACCAGGGAACTGTGTGTGTGTGTATGTGTAGGACCAGGGAGCTGTGTGTCGGTGTGTATGTGTAGGACCAGGCAGCTGTGTGTCGGTGTGTATGTGTAGGACCAGGGAGCTGTGTGTCGGTGTGTATGTGTAGGACCAGGGAGCTGTGTGTGTGTGTGTGTACGTGTGTAGGACCAGGGAGCTGTGTGTGTCGGTGTGTGTGTGTAGGACCAGGGAGCTGTGTGTCGGTGTGTATGTGTAGGACCAGGGAGCTGTGTGTCGGTGTGTATGTGTAGGACCAGGGAGCTGTGTGTGTGTGTGCGTGTGTAGGACCAGGGATCTGTGTGTCAGTGTGTGTGTGTAGGACCAGGGAGCTGTGTGTGTGTGTGTGTGTGTAGGACCAGGGAGCTGTGTGTGTGTGTGCGTGTGTAGGACCAGGGAGCTGTGTGTGTGTGTGTGTGTGTGTGTAGGACCAGGGAGCTGTGTGTGTGTGTGTATGTGTAGGACCAGGGAGCTGTGTGTGTGTGTGTGTGTAGGACCAGGGAGCTGTGTGTGTGTGTGTGTGTGTGTAGGACCAGGGAGCTGTGTGTGTGTGTGTGTGTGTAGGACCAGGGAGCTGTGTGTCGGTGTGTATGTGTAGGACCAGGGAGCTGTGTTTCAGTGTGTATGTGTAGGACCAGGGAGCTGTGTGTCGGTGTGTGTGTGTAGGACCAGGGTGCTGTGTGTGTGTGTGTGTGTGTAGGATCAGGGAGCTGTGTGTGTGTGTGTGTGTGTGTGTGTGTGTAGGACCAGGGAGCTGTGTGTGTGTGTGTGTGTGTGTGTGTAGGACCAGGGAGCTGTGTGTGTGTGTGTGTGTGTAGGACCAGGGAGCTGTGTGTCGTTGTGTGGATGTGTAGGACCAGGGAGCTGTGTGTATGTGTGTGTGTGTGTAGGACCAGGGAGCTGTGTGTGTGTGTGTGTGTGTGTAGGACCAGGGAGCTGTGTGTGTGTGTGTAGGACCAAGGAGCTGTGTGTGTGTGTGTGTGTGTAGGACCAGGGAGCTGTGTGTGTGTGTGCGTGTGTAGGACCAGGGAGCTGTGTGTGTGTGTGTAGGACCAGGGAGCTGTGTGTGTGTGTGTGTGTGTGTAGGACCAGGGAGCTGTGTGTGTGTGTGCGTGTGTAGGACCAGGGAGCTGTGTGTGTGTGTGCATGTGTAGGACCAGGGAGCTGTGTGTCGGTGTGTGTGTGTAGGACCAGGGAGCTGTGTGTCAGTGTGTGTGTGTAGGACCAGGGAGCTGTGTGTCAGTGTGTGTGTGTGTAGGACCAGGGAGCTGTGTGTCAGTGTGTGTGTGTAGGACCAGGGAGCTGTGTGTGTGTGTGTGTGTGTGTAGGACCAGGGAGCTGTGTGTCAGTGTGTATGTGTAGGACCAGGGAGCTGTGTGTGTGTGTGTGTGTGTGTGTGTGTAGGACCAGGGAGCTGTGTGTCAGTGTGTGTGTGTAGGACCAGGGAGCTGGGTGTCAGTGTGTGTGTGTGTGTTTGTAGGACCAGGGCGCTGTGTGTCGGTGTGCGTGTGTAGGACCAGGGAGCTGTGTGTGTGTGTGTGTGTGTAGGACCAGGGAGCTGGGTGTCAGTGTGTGTATGTGTGTGTGTAGGACCAGGGAGCTGTGTGTCGGTGTGTGTGTGTAGGACAAGGGAGCAGTGTGTGTGTGTGTGTGTAGGACCAGGGAGCTGTGTGTCAGTGTGTGTGTGTTTTTGTGTAGGACCAGGGAGCTGTGTGTCAGTGTGCGTGTGTAGGACCAGGGAGCTGTGTGTGTCAGTGTGTGTGTGTAGGACCAGGGAGCTGTGTGTCAGTGTGTGTGTGTGTGACGGACTAGCGAGTTGTGTGTCAGTGTGTGTGGGAAGGACCAACTCTCCCTCTGTCTCCCGGTCTGCTCGCGATCCCTCGAGCGGGGAAGAGCATAACTAGAGACGATCATTATAAGATAGTTACCAAGAAATCCAATGGGGAATTCAGAAGAAACGTCTTTACCCACAGAGTGGTGAGAATGTGGAACTCGCTACCACAGGGAGTGTTTGAAGCGAATAGTCTAGATACATTTGAGGGGAGGCTAGACAAGCGTATGAGGGAGAAGGGAATGGAGGGTTATGCTGATAGAGTTACATGAGGACAGACGGAAGGAGGTTCGAATGGAGCATAAACGCCGACATGGACTGGTTGGGCTGAATGATCTGTTTCTGTGCCGTATATTCTATGTAATCTGATGTAATCCAATGACTATGCGGTGGTCGCTGCTACCAAGGCTGTCATGGACAGATGCATCTGCGACAGGTAGATTGGTGAGGACGAGGTCAAGTAGGTTTTTCCCTCGTGGTGGTTTTCTCACTGCCTGTCACAGGCCCAATCTGGCAGCTATATCCTTCAGGACTCGGCCAGCTTGGTCAGTAGTGGTGCTACCGAGCCATTCTTGCTGATGGACACTGAAGTCCCCCACCCAGAGTACATTCTGTGCCCTTGCTACTCTCAGTGTTTCTTCCAAGTGGTGTTCAGCATGAAAGAGTTGATTCATCAGCTGAGGGAGGGTGGTAGATGGTAATTGTAGTGGATGGAGAAAGAGTCAGACTGAACACTGTGAGCTCAAAGTAAAGTATGACCTTAGTCTTTTATTGCAGGTCTCCAGAGTGCCTCTCCAACCTGTGAAGCCTTCTTAAATACCTGTGCTCCCAAGGGATTATGGGATCTCTTAGGACTTCGGGGAATGAGCCCTCTGGTGGCAGAACAGAGTAAATACAAGTCCATATATATAACAACATTCCCCCCCCCCCAAAGTCAATAGTGTAACTATTTACAATGTGAGTCGATCTGGGGCCCTTCTTGCCCTGGTTGATCATCTCGGTGTGAAAGTTGGTGTTGTTGAATCATTTGTTGGGCCCTCGCTGGGCTGCTGTGCAGCTGGCCTTGCTGGGCTACCTGGTGTGTTGGGCCCAGCTTCGTGAACGTCTTTCGTCCCGCCAGCGTTGATACGAGGTCGTCGGCTTTTGGTAGTGGGTATTGGTCCTGCAGGGCGAAACGATTGATAATTACTTTGTAATCGCCACAGATTCTGACGGTGCCGTCTCCCTTGAGGACTGGGACAATAGGACTGGCCCACTCGCCGAACTTGATCGGTGAGATGATGCCCTCTCTTTGCAGCCGGTCGAGCTCGATTTCTACCCTTTCTCTCATCATGTACGATACTGCTCTCGCCTTGTGATGGATGGGTCGCGCCCCCGGAATTAGGTGGATCTTCACTTTTGCTCCTTGTAATTTCCCGATGCCTGGTTCGAACAGCGAAGGAAATTTGTTTAAGACCTGGGAACACAAAGTGCCGTCAGCAGGCGATAGCGTCGGATGTCGTCCCAGTTCCAGCGTATCTTTCCCAGCCAGCTCCTGCCGAGCAGTGTGGGACCATCGCCCGGTACCACCCAGAGTGGTAGTTTGTGCACCGCTCCATCGTATGAGATCTTTATGGTAGCACTGCCGATTACAGGACCAGTTCTTTTGTGTAAGTTCTTAGTTTCATGCAAATTGGAGTTAAGACTGGCCTTGAGGCCTTGTTGCACCACAACCTTTCGAAAGTCTTTTTGCCCATGATGGACTGGCTTGCGCCCGTGTCCAGCTCCATTGACAGCGGAAGTCCATTTAGTTCAACATTCACCATTATCGAGGGACAATTCATGGTCAATGTGTGTACCACACGTACCTCTGCCTCCTCTATCTGAGGCTCTGTTTCGTCGTGATCCTCCTCTGCAACCTGGTGGTTTGCAGCTTTAACAGGCTTAGCAGCTCGCCTGCAAACTCGTTGGAGGTGTCCCATTGTTCCACAGCCCTTGCAAACGTATCCTTTCAATCGGCATGAATGGAAATGATGATCACCCCCGCAGCACCAGCAAGGTGTTAATAGCCTTGCATTCATCACCCTTGATGGTGGACTCTGAGACATCTGTGGACGTGTAGCTACAGGTATGTGTGACCTGCCCTGTACGTTACGATTTGAAACCAACATCACTTTGTTCACAGTACTTGTAGCAGCACTTGTGTGCTGAGAAATTTGCTTTGTATTGTTACTGGTGGCAACGAATGCCTGGGCTATCGCTATGGCCTTACTCAAGATTGGGGTCTCTGCAGTCAAAAGTTTGCAAAGTATGGTTTCGTGGCCAATGCCAAGTACAAAAAAGTCTCTGAGCATGTGTTCCAAATGTCCTTCAAATTCACAATGTCCTACAAGGCGTCTTAGCTCAGCGACATAATTCGCCACTTCCTGGTCTTCAGACCTTTTGTAGGTGTACAACCGGTACCTCACCATCAGAACGCTTTCCTTCGGGTTCAAATGCTCTCGGCCCAGTGTGCACAAATTTCTATGTGGCTTTCGCTGGAGTGAGCAGATTCTTCATGAGGCCATACGTTGGTGCCCCACAGACGGTGAGGAGGATCGCCCTTCGTTTGGCAGCGTTCTCTTCCCCATCTAGCTCGTTGGCCACGAAGTATTGGTCGAGTCACTCCACAAAAGTTTCCCAATCATCTCCCTCCAAAAATTTCTCCAGGGTGCCCACTGTTCTCTGCATCTTTGGGTTCGCTATCTGTTCCTCATTGCCAGTTGTAGCATATGGAGAAAGAGTCAGACTGAACACTGTGAGCTCAAAGTAAAGTGTGACCGTAGTCTTTTATTGCAGGTCTCCAGAGTGCCTCTCCAACCTGTGAAGCTTTCTTAAATACCTGTGCTCCCAAGGGATTATGGGATCCCTTGGGACTCCAGGGGTTGAGCCCTTTGGTGGCTGTGCAAAGTAAATACAAGTTTACATAAATAACACATATTGCCTGCACCTACACATCCACAAGACCATGAGCTGTGTGAGGAGGTGATTGTAAGTCCCAACCAACCCCAAGGGGTTTAGTGCTCCTCACTATCTGTGGGGCACCAACGTATGGCCTCATGAAGAATCTGCTCACTCTAGCGAAACCCACGGAGAAATCATTCAACAATTTGTGCACGCTGGTCCGAGAGCATTTGAACCCGAAGGAAAGCGTTCTGATGGCGAGGTTCCGGTTGTACACCGACAAAAGATCTGAAACAGGAACATAAGAACATAAGAATTAGGAACAGGGGTAGGCCATCTAGCCCCTCGAGCCTGCTCCGCCATTCAATAAGACCATGGCTGATCTGGCCATGGACTCAGCTCCACTTACCCGCCCGCTCCCCGTAACCCTTAATTCCCTTATTCGTTAAAAATCTATATATCTGTGATTTGAATACATTCAATGAGCTAGCCTCAACTGCTTCCTTGGGCAGAGAATTCCACAGATTCACAACCCTCTGGGAGAAGAAATTCCTTCTCAACTCGGTTTTAAATTGGCTCCCCCGTATTTTGAGGCTGTGCCCCCTAGTTCTAATCTCCCCGACCAGTGGAAACAACCTCTCTGCCTCTATCTTGTCTATCCCTTTCATTACTTTAAATGTTTCTATAAGATCACCCCTCATCCTTCTGAACTCCAATGAGTAAAGACCCAGTCTATTCAATCTATCATCATAAGGTAACCCCTCATCTCCGGAATCAGCCAAGTGAATCGTCTCTGTACCCCCTCCAAAGATAGTATATCCTTCCTTAAGTAAGGTGACCAAAACTGCACGCAGTACTCCAGGTGCGGCCTCACCAATACCCTGTACAGTTGCAGCAGGACCTCCCCGCTTTTGTACTCCATCCCTCTCACAATGAAGGCCAACATTCCATTCGCCTTCCTGATTACCTGCTGCACCTGCAAACTAACTTTTTGGGATTCATGCACAAAGACCCCCAGGTCCCTCTGCACCGCAGCATGTTGTAATTTCTCCCCATTCAAACAATATTCCCTTTAACTGTTTTTTTTTCCAAGGTGGATGACCTCACATTTTCCGACATTGTATTCCATCTGCCAAACCTTAGCCCATTCGCTTAACATATCTAAATCTCTTTGCAGCCTCTCTGTGTCCTCCACACAACCTGCTTTCCCACTAATCTTTGTGTCATCTGCAAATTTTGTTACACTACACTCTGTCCCCTCTTCCAGGTCATCTATGTATATTGTAAACAGTTGTGGTCCCAGCACCGATCCCTGTGGCACACCACTAACCATCGATTTCCAACCCGAAAAGGAACCATTTATCCCGAATCTCTGCTTTCTGTTAGCCAGCCAATTCTCGATCCATGCCAATACATTTCCTCTGACTCCGCGTACCTTTATCTTCTGCAGTAACCTTTTGTGTGGCACCTTATCGAATGCCTTTTGGAAATCTAAATACACCACATCCATCGATACACCTCTATCCACCATGCTCGTTATACCCTCAAAGAGTTCCAGTAAATTAGTTAAACATGATTTCCCCTTCATGAATCCATGTTGTGTCTGCTTGATTGCACTATTCCTATCTAGATGTCCCGCTATTTCTTCCTTAATGATAGCTTCAAGCATTTTCCCCACTACAGATGTTAAACTAACTGGCCTATATTTACCTGCCTTTTGTCTGCCCCGTTTTTTAAACAGAGATGTTACATTAGCTGCTTTCTAATCCACTGGTACCTCCCCAGAGTCCAGAGAATTTTGGTAGATTATAACGAATGCATCTGCTATAACTTCCGCCATCTCTTTTAATACCCTGCGATGCATTTCATCTGGACCAGGGAACTTTTCTACCTTGAGTCCCATTAGCCTGTCCAGCACGATCCTCCTAGTGATAGTGATTATCTCAAGGTCCTCCCTTCCCACATTCCCGTGACCAGCAAATTTTGGCATGGTTTTTGTGTCTTCCACTGTGAAGACCGAAGCAAAATAATTGTTTAAGGTCTCAGCCATTTCCACATTTCCCATTATTAAATCCCCCTTCTCATCTTCTAAGGGACCAACATTTACTTTAGTCACTCTTTTCCGTTTTATATATCGGTTAAAGCTTTTACTATCTGTTTTTATGTTTTGCGCAAGTTTACTTTCGTAATCTATCTTTCCTTTCTTTATTGCTTTCTTGGTCATTCTTTGCTGTCGTTTAAAATTTTCCAAATCTTCTCGTTTCCCATTAACCTTGGCCACCTTATACGAATTGGTTTTTAACTTGATACTCTCCTTTATTTCCTTGGTTATCCATGGCTGGTTATCCCTTCTCTTACCACCCTTCTTTTTCACTGGAATATATTTTTGTTGAGCACTATGAAAGAGCTCCTTAAAAGTCCTCCACTGTTCCTCAATTGTGCCACCGTTTAGTCTGTGTTTCCAGTCTACTTTAGCCAACTCTGCCCTCATCCCACTGTAGTCCCGTTTGTTTAAGCATAGTCCGCTCGTTTGGGACACTACTTCCTCACCCTCAATCTGTATTACAAATTCAACCATACTGTGATCACTCATTCCGAGAGGATCTTTTACTAGGAGATCGTTTATTATTCCTGTCTCATTACACAGGACCAGATCTAAGATAGCTTGCTCCCTTGTAGGTTCTGTAACATACTGTTCTAAGAAACAAACCCGTATGCATTCTATGAATTCCTCCTCCAGGCTACCCCGTGCGATTTGAGTTGACCAATCGATATGTAGGTTAAAATCTCCCATGATTACTGCCGTTCCTTTTTCACATGCCTCCATTATTCCCTTGATTATTGCCCGCCCCACCATGAAGTTATTATTTGGGGGCCTATAAACTACGCCCACCAGTGACTTTTTCCCCTTACTATCTCTAATCTCCACCCACAATGATTCAACATTTTGTTCATTAGAGCCAATATCATCTCTCACAACTGCCCTGATATCATCCTTTATTAACAGAGCTATCCCACCTCCTATCCCTTCTTGTCTATCTTTCCGAATTGTCAGATATCCCTGTATGTTTAATTCCCAGTCTTGGCCCCCCTGCAACCACGTTTCTGTAATGGCCACCAAATCATACCAATTTGTAATGATTTGTGCCGTCAACTCATTTACTTTATTTCGAATGCTGCGTGCGTTTAGGTAGAGTGTTTTAATACTAGTTTTTAAACCATGATTTTTAGTTTTGACCCCTCCTGCAGCCCCTTTATATTCATACATATTGTCACTTCCTATCAAGTTGTGGTTTACACTTACCCCAGTGCTACTCTGCTCTGTTGCCTCCTGCCTTTTGCATTCTTTCTTGGGGTCCTGTTCATCTGAGCTCTCACCCATTCTAACTAGCTCAGAGCCCTCTCCTGGTTTCCGAGTACTTCTTGCATTGAGGCACCGAGCTTTCATGGTTGCCTTTTTATTGGGTAAGAGTGACCATAATATGGTGGAATTCTACATTAGGATGGAGAATGTAACAGTTAATTCAGAGACCATGGTCCAGAACTTAAAGCAGGGTAACTTTGAAGGTATGAGGCGTGAATTGGCTCGGATAGATTGGCGAATGATACTTAAGGGGTTGACTGTGGATGGGCAATGGCAGACATTTAGAGACGGCATGGATGAACTACAACAATTGTACATCCCTGTCTGGCGTAAAAATAAAAAAGGGAAGGTGGCTCAACCATGGCTATCAAGGGAAATCAGGGATAGTATTAAAGCCAAAGAAATGGCATACAAATTGGCCAGAAATAGCAGTGAACCTGGGGACTGGGAGAAATTTAGAATTCAGCAGAGGAGGACAAAGGGTTTGATTAGGGCAGGGAAAATGGAGTACGAGAAGAAGCTTGCAGGGAATATTAAGACGGATTGCAAAAGTTTCTATAGATATGTAAAGAGAAAAAGGTTAGTAAAGACAAACGTAGGTCCCCTGCAGTCAGAATCAGGGGAAGTCATAATGGGGAACAAAGAAATGGCAGACCAATTGAACAAGTACTTTGGTTCGGTATTCACTAAGGAGGACACAAACAACCTTCCGGATATAAAAGTGGTCAGAGGGTCTAGTAAGAAGGAGAAACTGAGGGAAATTCTTATTAGTCAGGAAATTGTGTTGGGGAAATTGATGGGATTGAAGGCTGATAACTCCCCAGAGCCTGATGGACTGCATCCTAGAGTACTTAAGGAGGTGGCCTTGGAAATAGCGGACGCATTGACAGTCATTTTCCAACATTCCATAGACTCTGGATCAGTTCCTATCGAGTGGAGGGTAGCCAATGTAACCCCACTTTTTAAAAAAGGAGGGAGAGAGAAAACAGGGAAATATAGATCGGTCAGCCTGATATCAGTAGTGGGTAAAATGATGGAATCAATTATTAAGGATGTCATAGCAGCGCATTTGGAAAGAGGTGACATGATATGTCCAAGTCAGCATGGATTTGTGAAAGGGAAATCATGCTTGCCAAATCTTCTGGAATTTTTTGAGGATGTTTCCAGTAGAGTGGACAAGGGAGAACCAGTTGATGTGGTATATTTGGACTTTCAGAAGGCTTTCGACAAGGTCCCACACAAGAGATTAATGTGCAAAGTTAAAGCACATGGGATTGGGGGTAGTGTGCTGACATGGATTGAGAACTGGTTGTCAGACAGGAAGCAAAGAGTAGGAGTAAATGGGGACTTTTCAGAATGGCAGGCAGTGACTAGTGGGGTACAGCAAGATTCTGTGCTGGGACCCCAGCTGTTTACATTGTACATTAATGATTTGGACGAGGGGATTAAATGTAGTATCTCTAAATTTGCGGATGACACTAAGTTGGGTGGCAGTGTGAGCTGCGAGGAGGATGCTATGAGGCTGCAGAGTGATTTGGATAGGTTAGGTGAGTGGGCAAATGCATGGCAGATGAAGTATAATGTGGATAAATGTGAGGTTATCCACTTTGGTGGTAAAAACAGAGAGACAGACTATTATCTGAATGGTGACAGATTAGGAAAATGGGAGGTGCAACGAGACCTGGGTGTCATTGTACATCAGTCATTGAAATTTGGCATGCAGGTACAGCAGGCGGTTAAGAAAGCAAATGGCATGTTGGCCTTCATAGCGAGGGGATTAGAGTACAGGGCCAGGGAGGTGTTACTACATTTGTACAGGGCCTTGGTGAGGCCACACCTGGAGTATTGTGTACAGTTTTGGTCTCCTAACTTGAGGAAGGACATTCTTGCTATTGAGGGAGTGAAGCGAAGGTTCACCAGATTGATTCCCGGGATGGCGGGACTGACATATCAAGAAAGACTGGATCAACTGGGCTTGTATTCACTGGAGTTCAGAAGAATGAGAGGGGATCTCATAGAAACGTTTAAAATTCTGACGGGTTTCGACAGGTTCGATGCAGGAAGAATGTTCCCAATGTTGGGGAAGTCCAGAACCAGGGGTCACAGTCTAAGGCTAAGGGGTATGCCATTTAGGACCGAGATGAGGAGAAACTTCTTCACCCAGAGAGTGGTGAACCTGTGGAATTCTCTACCACAGAAAGTTGTTGAGGCCAATTCACTAAATATATTCAAAAAGGAGTTAGATGTAGTCCTTATTACTAGGGGGATCAAGGGGTATGGCGAGAAAGCAGGAATGGGGTATTGAAGTTGCATGTTCAGACATGAATTCATTGAATGGCGGTGCAGGCTCGAAGGGCCGAATGGCCTACTCCTGCACCTATTTTCTATGTCTATGTTTCTATTACACTTTGACCCTTTAGAATTTTGCTGTACAGTGGCCCTTTTTGTTTTTTGCCTTGGGTTTCTCTGCCCTCCACTTTTACTCATCATCTCCTTTCTGTCTTTTGCTTTTGTCTCCATTTTGTTTCCCTCTGTCTCCCTGCATTGGTTCCCATCCCCCTGCCATATTAGTTTAACTCCTCCACAACAGCAGTAGCAAACACTCCCCCTCGGACATTGGTTCCGGTCCTGCCCACTGGCGAGTTATGTCGCCGAGCTAAGACGCCTTACAGGACATTGCGAATTTGAAGGACATTTGGAGCACATGCTCGGAGACTTGGCATTGGCCACGAAACCATACTTCACTAACTTTTGACTTCGAGACCCCAACCTTGAGTAAGGCCATAGTGATAGCCGAGGCGTTCATTGCCACCAGTGACAATACGAAGCAAATCTCACAGCACACAAGTGCTGCTACAAGTACTGTGAACAAAGTGATGTTGTTTTTGAATTGTAACGTACAGGGCAGGTCACACATACCTGCAGCTACACATCCGCAGATGTCTCAGGGGCCACCATCAAGAGTGATGAATGCAAGGCCATTAACACCTTGTTGGCACTGCAGTGGTGATCATCGTTTCCATTCATGCCGATTCAAAGAGTACATTTGCAAGGGCTGTGGAACAATGGGACACCTCTAACGAGTGTGTAGGCGAGCTGCAAAGCCCGTTAAACCTGCAAACCACCATGTTGCAGAGGAGGACAGATCCACGGAGGATCACGACGAACCAGAGCCTCAGAACGAGGAGGCAGAGGTACATGGGGTACACACATTCACCACGAATTTTCCCCTGATAATGCTGAATCTTGAACTAAATGGACTCCCAGTGTCAATGGAGCTGGACACGGTGCGAGCCAGTTCATCATGAGCAAAAAGACTTTCGAAAGGTTGTGGTGCAACAAGGCCTCAAGGCCAGTCTTAACTCCAGTTTGCACGAAACTAAAAACTTACACAAAAGAACTGATTCCTGTAATCGGCAGTGCTATCGTAAAGGTCTCCTACGATGGAGCGGTGCACAAGCTACCACTCTGGGTGGTATCGGGGAATGGTCCCACACTGCTCGGCAGGAGCTGGCTGGGAAAGATACGCTGGAACTGGGCCGATGTCTGAACGCTGTCGCCCACTGACGACACTTCGTGTGCCTAGGTCTTAAACAAATTTCCTTCGCTGTTCGAACCAGGCATCGGAAAATTCCAAGGAGCAAAAGTGCAGATTCACCTAATTCCGGGGGCGCGACCCATCCATCACAAGGCGAGAGCAGTGCCGTACATGATGAGAGAAAGGATAGAGATCAAGCTAGACCGGCTGCAAAGAGAGGGCATCATTTCCCCGATCGAGTTCAACAAGTGGAACATGGAAAGTTTACTGAAGTCGGTCCCGCACACCGTGGTCTTCCAGGATGACATCTTGGTCACAGGTCGGAACACAGTCAAGCATCTGCAGAACCTGGAGGAGGTTCTTAGTCGACTCAACTGTGTGGGGCTCAGGTTAAAATGCTCAAAGTGCGTTTTCCTGGCGTCTGAAGTGGAGTTCCTGGGAAGGAGGATTGCGGCAGATGGCATCAGGTCCACCAACATGAAGATGGAGGCAATCGAGAACGCATCGAGGCCAAAAAACGTGACGGAGCTGTGGTCGTTTCTGGGACTCCTGAATTACTTTGGTAACATCTTACCAAGTCTCAGCACACTGTTAGAACCACTACATGTCTTACTACAAAAAGGGGACGAATGGGTTTGGGGCAAAAGCCCAGAAAATGCCTTTGTAAAAGCGAGAAAATTGTTATGCTCAAACAAATTGCTTGTATTGTATGATCCATGTAAGCGTTTGGTACTAGCATGTGATACGTCGTCATATGGCGTCGGGTGTGTATTGCAACAAGCTAATGATTTCGGGAAACTGCAATCAGTTGCTTACGCATCCAGGAGTCTGTCTACGGCTGAGCGAGCCTACAGCATGATTGAGAAAGAAGCATTAACGTGTATCTATGGGGTTAAAAAAATTCATCGATACCTGTTTGGGCTAAAATTTGAATATATCCCTGTTCTCCGAGAGTAAAGGGATAAATACCAATGCATCGACCCGCATCCAGAGATGGGAGCTCACGTTGTCCGCATACAACTACGCCATCCGCCACAGGCCAGGCACAGAAAACTGCGCCGATGCTCTCAATAGATTGCCATTGCCCACCACGGGGGTGGAAATGGCTCAGCCTGCAGATCTAGCCATGGTTATGGAAGCATTTGAGAGTGAGCAGTCACCCGTCACTGCCCAGCAAATCAAAACCTGGGCAAGCCAGGACCCCTTATTATCTCTAGTCAAAAGCTGTGTGCTTCATGGAAGCTGGTCCAGTGTCCCAGTGGAAATGCAGGAAGAGATAAAGCCGTTCCAGTGGCGTAAAGATGAAATGTCTATACAGGCAGACTGCCTTCTGTGGGGCAATCGAGTAGTGGTCCCCAAGAAGGGCAGAGACACCCTCATGAATGATCTCCACAGTACGCACCCAGGCATCGTAACGATGAAAGCGATAGTCAGATCTCACGGGTGGTGGCCTGGTATCAATGCGGACTTAAAGTCCTGCATTCACAGATGTAATACATGCTCGCAGTTAAGCAATGTACCCAGGGAGGCGCTGCTAAGTTTATAGTCTTGGCCCTCCAAACTGTGGTCTAGGGTACATGTCGACTATGCAGGCCCGTTCTTGGGTAAAATGTTCCTTGTGGTTGTAGACGCGTACTCCAAGTGGATTGAATGTGAGATAATGTCGGCTAGCACGTCCGCTGCCACTACTGAAAGCCTGCGGGCCATGTTTGCCACACATGGCCTACCCGATGTCCTGGTGAGCGACATCGGGCCATGTTTTACCAATGCTGAGTTCAAAGAATTCATGACCCATAACAGGATCAAACATGTCACAGCTGCCCCGTTTAAACCAGCATCCAATGGTCAGGCAGAGAGAGCAGTGCAACCATCCAGCAAGGCTTGAAGAGGTCACTGCAGACTCGCTTATCCCGAGTCCTGCTTTGCTACCGCACGAGACCCCACTCACTCACTGGGATCCCACCTGCTGAACTGATCATGAAATGAGCACTTAAGACAAGGCTCTCGTAAGTTCACCCTGATCTACATGAACAGGTAGATAGCAGGCGGCTTCAACAAAGTGCATACCATGATAGCGCAAATGTGTCAAGTGAGATTGAAATCAATGATCCTATATTTGTATTAAATTATGGACAAGGTCCCAAGTGGCTTCCCGGCACTGTCGTGGCCAAAGATGGGAGCAGTGTGTTTTGAGTCAAACTTTCAAATGGACTCGTTGACCAGAAACAATTGGACCAAATCAAATTCAGATTCACGGACTATCCTGAGCAACCCACCTTGGACTCTATCTTTTTTAATCCCCCAACATACACACCAGTGGCTACCGACACCACGGTTGACCATGAAGCAGAACACATCATCCACAGCAGCCCTGCAGGGCCCAACACACCAGGCAGCCCAGCAAGGTCAGCTGCACAGCAGCCCAGCGAGGGCCCAACAAATGATTCAACAACACCAGCTTTCACACCGAGATGATCAACCAGGGCAAGAAGGGCCCCAGATTGACTCACATTGTAAACACTATTGACTTTGGCAGGGGGGGCGGGGAGTGTTGTTATATATGTAAACTTGTATTTACTCTGTACAGCCACCAGAGGGCTCATCCCCTGGAGTCCCAAGGGATCCCATAATCCCTTGGGAGCACAGGTATTTAAGGAAGCTTCACAGGTTGGAGAGACACTCTGGAGACCTGCAATAAAAGACTAAGGTCACACTTTACTTTGAGCTCATAGTGTTCAGTCTGACTCTTTCTCATACACTACAATATGCTCACCCTGATTGCCCGTTGTTTTGCTTGCAGCTTCTTTCTGTACGTCTCACTCCTGGTTCCATACTGCCGACGCAGTATTCAAGTACCAGTTTGAGTCAAGGTCCATTGGTGAGGGTTGAAGAGCAGCGTTCAGCTTCTGGGGGTGTTTCATTGAAATGAAGAGAGCTTTGAACTTGAGCTTGAACTTCAACTTGCACGAGCTTCCACTTGAGCTTTTTCCTGAGCTGGAGATTGTTGCAAAGCAGCTCCTTATATCCTCACAACCCATCACCTTTCCTCCCGCCAACATTGACCGATGGAGTGACTTAGGTGATCTGTCTGGACCCACCCCCCGTGCCCTGGAGTGGCTTGTAGCCTTTGAAATCTTTGTGAAAAATTATATTTCGTTTTCCCGCTCCCAGGCCTTGCATCTGGAGAGACAATGGGTGCTGATTACTGGACGTCTGTCGTTTCCTGTGTTGATGGCCCCTATTAGCAATTAATGGGTTTCGATCTCAAACCAAGCTTGCTTAACTGGTTTATCTCCTGGCCCCCCATTCATCAAGATGCATGGTGCGACCCTGGACAACGTGGACCATTTCCCAGCCTATCAGTGTGAAATGTCTGTTTGCATATCAATGCAGTGATTGTGACCATTTTTTAAAAAGGGGACATGTCCGACTGCGGCAACTACAGGGGAATCTCCCTGCTATCAGCCACTGGGAAAGTTGTCGCTCGAATTCTCCTTAATCGTCTTCTCCCTGTGGCCGAGGAGCGCCTCCCGGAATCACAATGCGGATTTCGTCCCCTACGGGGTACAACAGATATGATCTTTGCAGCGCGACAGTTGCAGGAAAAATGCAGGGAGCAGCGCCAGCCCTTTTACATGGCCTTTTTCGATTTTACAAAGGCCTTTGCCACTGTCAACCGTCAGGGTCTATGGAGCGTCCTCCTCCGTTTCAGATGCCCCCAAAAGTTTGTCAACATCCTTTGTCTGCTTCACGATGACATGCAGGCCGTGATCCTTACCAGCGGATCCATTACAGACCCAATCCACGTCTGAACCGGGGTCAAACAGGACTGTGTTATCGCTCCAACCCCCTTCTCAATCTTCCTCGCTGCCATGATCCACCTCACAATCAACAATCTTCCTGCTGGAATGGAACTAAACTACAGAACCAGTGGGAAGCTGTTTAATCTATGCTGCCTCCAGGCCAGGTCCAAGATCACCCCAACCTCTGTCGTTGAGCTGCAGTATGTGGACGATGCCTGCGTCTGTGCACATTCAGAGGCTGAACTCCAGGATATAGTCACTGTATTCACTGAGGCTTATGAATGCATTGGGCCTTACGTTTAACATCCGTAAGACAAAGGTCCTCCACCAGCCTGTCACCGCCGCACAGCACTGCCCTCCAATCATCAAGATCCACGGCGCGGCCCTGGACAACGTGGACCATTTCCCAATCTCGGAAGCCTCTTATCAACAAAGGCAGACATTGATGTGGAGATTCAGCATTGCCTCCAGTGTGCCAGTGCAGCCTTCGGCTGTCTGAGGAAAAGAGTGTTTGAAGACCAGGCCCTCAAATCTATCACCAAGCTCATGGTCTACAGGGCTGTAGTAATACCCGTCCTCCTGAGGCATGGACGATGTATAGAGGGCACCTCAAGTCGTTGGAGATATATCACCAACGATATTTCCGCAAGATCCTGCAAATTCCCTGGGAGGACAGGCGCACCAACATCAGTGACCTCGACCAGGCTAACATCCCCAGTATTGAAGCACTGACCACACTCGATCAGCTTCGCTGGGCAGGCCACATAGTACGCATGCCAGATACGAGACTCCCTAAGCAAATGCTTTATGCGGAGTTCCTTCATGGTAAACGAGCCAAAGGAGGACAACGGAAATGTTATAAGGACACCCTCAAAGACTCCCTGGTAAAGTGCGACATCACCACTGACACCTGGGAGACCCTGGCCGCAGACCACCCGAGGTGGAGAAAGTGCATCTGGGAGGCCGTTGAGCTCTTCGAGTCTCAACGCAAAGAGCATGAAGAGGCCAAGCGCAGGCAGCGGAAGGAGCGCACGGCAAACCAGCCCCACCAACCCCTTCCCCCGACGAATGTCTGTCCCACCTGTGACAGGGTCTGTGGCTCTCGTATCGGACTGTTCAGCCATCAAAGGACTCACTTTGGGAGTGGAAGCAGGTCCTCCTCGATTCCGAGGGACTGCCTATAATGCACCTTAGTGCCACCACCACAAACTTGCCAAACAGTACAGTTCTTTCTTGGAGGTTTTGCATTTGAGAATTCAAAGTATTGTTCATAAAAATGGCCAGAGAGCTGCAGAATGCAGTGCAGGGTTACCAGAATGTTACCCAGACTCCAAGGATTAAGTTACGAGGAGAGATTACACAAATTAGGGTCGTATTCCCAAAGATTTAGAAGATTACCGAGTGATCGGGTCAAAGTTTTCAAGATATTAAGGGGAATAGATAGGGTAGATAACAACTATTTCCGCTGATTGGAGATTCTCAGACTAGGGGGCATCCTCTAAAAATTAGAGCCAGACCTTTCAGGAGTGAAATTAGGAAACACTTCTACACACAAAGGGTTCTAGAATTTTGGAACTCTCAGTTTGGCAGTGTCAGCTGTGGCTCAGTGGGTAAGCACACTCACTTCTGAGTTTGAAGGTTGTGGGTTCAATGTCCCACTCCAGGGAATTGAGTACATAAATCTAGGCTGACACTCCAGTGCAGTGCTGAGGGAGTACTGTACTGTCAGAGGAGCCATCATTTGGATGAGATGTTAAACCGAGGCCCTGTCTGCCCTCTCAGATGGATGTAAAAGATCCCATGGCACTATTTCAAAGAAGAGCAACAGGAGTTATCCCTGGTGTCCTGGGCTAATATGTCAGTTTAATCATAGGCAGTCTCTCGAAACGAGGATGACTTACTTCCACACCAAAAAAGGATGAGTTCACAGGTGTTTCAATGAAGGACCCGAACTACATCCTCAAGATGCCTGTGTGTGGATTTTTTTTAACGTGTGGTGGCCGTTGTACACCAGCCACCACGCGGGCTTGACAGAGCTAGGTCTTGGTCCATGGCAAGGATTATCCAAGATGGCTGGAGACCTGCTCTGTTGCATGGACCTATCGCAGTGTGGGCTGGCCCATGCTGCCCCTGGCCCTGAACTCACACCTTTCCTGGGCCCCGATCATGTCCCTCCACAGTCTCGCCCCGACCTCGCCGCTCCTGCTGTATCTGCCCACGCTCCAATCACCGACCTGGACCTTGATAATGTCACTCTTCACTTAATCAACCCTTAATCAACATAACAAAAACAGATTATCTGGTCATTATCACATTGCTGTTTGTGGGAGTTTGCTGTGTGCAAGTTGGCTGCTGCATTTCCCACATTACAACAGTGACTATGCTCCAAAAGTACTTCATTGGCTGTAAAACGCTTAGAGACATCCAGAGGTCGTGAATAACACTATATAAATCCAAGTCTTCCTTTTTTTCTTTCGCAAACGACAATTGATGATAAATGAATTGTTAATTTTAAATCAGAGATTGTTAACCAAAGGTATTAAGGGATATGGGCCAATGATGGGTATATGGAGTTAAGTCACAGATCAGCAATGATCTCATTGAATGCCGGTATTGGCTCGAGGGCCTACTCCTGTTCCTATGTTCCTATATTTATCGTTGTAGATTTTATTAATGATAGCATCATAGATGACATTCAGTGTGTGAAAAGGGTGGTCACACCCCAAGAAATGAATGTCTGGTATGTTAAAACTTGTTTACTCTTTTGCCTCTAGCTTTGTGTTCGTATACCATTTGTAGTTAGACGTAATGGAGCCCTGTATGTAGGTTCAAGAAGGCGGCTCACCAGCACCTTCTGAAGGGCAATTGGGGATGGGCAATAAATGCTGGACCTGCCAGCAATATTCCGTGAATGAATAAATTAAAAAATACTGGAGGCCTGATATTTGCTGCCTTTGTTTATTTATCAGAGTGACTATTTTTACCGTCCGTTTTCTGTGCTTCTACCCCTGCATCCTCTGGACTCCATCAGTGACGCCTCCCGCACGAAACCAGAACCGGAAGTAGGGCCCCGCAATTGGCCACATTGTTCCTCTGAGCCTGCGGGAGGCGGGCGGCGAGGAGAGAGGTGGGCGGGGTGGGGAGAGAGGCAGGCGGGGCGGGAAAAGAGGCGGGCGGGATGGGAAAAGAGGTGGGCGGGGCGGGGAGAGAGGTGGGTGGGGCGGGGAGAGAGGTGGGTGGGGCAGGGATAGAGATGGGTGGGGCGGGGAGAGAGATGGTGGGGAGAGAAATGGGCGGGGCAGAGAGAGAGGTGGGTGGGGAGAGAGGTGGGCGGAGCGGAGAGAGAGGCGGGTGGGGCGGGGAGAGAGGCGGGCGGGAGAGGGGTGGGTGGTGAGAGAGGTGGGTGGGGTGGGGAGAGCGCTGGTGGGGAGAGAAATGGGCGGGGCGGAGAGAGAGGTGGGTGGGGCGGAGAGAGAGGTGGGTGGGGAGAGAGGTGGGCGGGGTGGGGAGAGAGGTGGGTGGGGCGGGGAGAGAGGCGGGCGGGGCGGGGAGAGAGGTGGGTGGGGCGGGGAGAGAGGCGGGCGGGAGAGGGGTGGGTGGTGAGAGAGGTGGGTGGGGTGGGGAGAGCGCTGGTGGGGAGAGAAATGGGCGGGGCGGAGAGAGAGGTGGGTGGGGCGGAGAGAGAGGTGGGTGGGGAGAGAGGTGGGCGGGGTGGGTAGAGCCAGTGGGGATAGAGACGGGCGGGGCGGGCAGAGAGGTGGGTGGGGTGGGGAGAGAGGAGGCGGGCAGCGGGAAGTGAGGTGGGTGGGGAGGGGAGAGAGGCGGGCAGGGTGGGGAGAGAGGTGGGTGGGGTGGAGAGGGAGGTGGGCGGGGTGGGGAGGGAGATGGGTGCCAGGGAAAGAGGCCGCCGGCGGGGAGCGAGGCGGGAGGTTGGGAGAGAGATGGGCGGGGCAGAGAGAGGCAGCGGGCATTGGGGAAAGTTCGGTGCGTGTGTTACAAGGGACATTGTTGGAGTGGATGAAATCCAGAAGTCACGACACTGTCACTATTCACTTCATACCCAATAAACCTGTTAACATTCCGTGACCCACACACAATGCCCCATCTATGGCTACTTCGGCTGGGGAAGGTGTACACGCGCTGGGGTAAGGGACTTTGGCTGGGGGAGGCATGTACTTGGGCTGGGGTAAGGGACTTCGGCTGGAACTTGGGAGGCTTTTGCTGAGTTGGTGGAGATCTACCCTCTCTAGCTTCTGAAGTCAGAATGGATTGAATTACATTTTGCAAAGTCAGTCAGAACTTTGGCTGGTCGGTTCCAGTTACACATTCCAGAGAAACTTCTGGGTGTGGCTTATCCTCCAAGGGGACCAATCAACAATCAGGTCATGTGATAATGGAGAGCCAATCAGAGACAATGCGGTCATTTTGACAGTACAAATAACTACGTCCTTTATTTATTGAGTACAGTTGAAAAATGTCTGCCCCAAGGTGGCAGACCTGTGGTTTAAATTGCAGCTAGAAGCATTACAGAGCAGAATTTATTCTTGGATTCACTGTGTGATACACAATAAAATGGATTATAAGCAATGGAAGGAACTATATCAAGACTGGGGCAAATTAATGGTTACCATGACAGCCTCTCACTGTAACAAGCTCCAGTGTTGACGTCGCAATCTTGAAGGAGGTTTGTTGTAGGCCTCAGACCCAGATAGAGTCACATTGTCCACCAGATGTCATTCAGTCTACCAGCTGTGTGCAACCAGTTTAGGTAGATTTTGCCTGTGCCAACTGTTAGTTAACCAGTTTGAACATAATTACTAGCAGCAGATGTCCTTTCAATGAGGGGTCGTCACCCCACCAGTGGTACTCTCACTGACCCACTGCTCTGTGCTCAGTTGTTAATTGTCTCGAGAGGTGCACTTTACTGCCACAGACAGAACGATCCGATTGCTTGTGAGAATTGTGCTGACGCAAACGGATTTACAATTCATACCCAACGTGAGTCGGGTCCCTCTCTCCCTCCCCCAACAATCTTACCCCTTCCTCCCTTGAAGGTGGCGACTTGAGCTCGAGCCAATTGCACGAGCTCTGGCTGTTGCCCCATGTGAGAGGGCAACAATGACAGTTCCTCCTGATTGGCCGTAGACCCTGGGGGCCACGATTTCTTCACAGGCAGCGAGATTGGAGCGGCCAGGGTCGAAAGAGATTGGAAAACGTGCTCCTGACTCAAGCCCCACCCTGTGGGCTTCCCAGCCAATTAAGACGAAACCGGTCTGATCCTGTCATTTGATGACGTGTCATCAGCCGGTTTTCATAAAGGGACCACGCCCACATTTACTTTGACAGTTGTGCTGTCAGTGTTCTGCAGTATTAAGTTGCGGCAAACACTGACCAGCACTGCACAGAGGGGCACGGCTGCACCCAGACTCTCACAGCACGCAGGAGGTTCTCTTCCCTTCCCATGGGCGGAAGGGACCTCCCCAGGACATCAACACAGCCTGGTTACACATAGTACAGGAGGACAGAAGCAAGGATGTTGTCAGGAAGGTCAGGCTGCAGTAGCCCAAACCTTTCAATGATCTCAGTCGATCACGAAACCTTGCTGCAAAACCACACTTAACCTCATCCTACTGTGCCATTCATCAAATCCCCATCACACTGCCTTCCCTACCCTACTCCTGCACATCCTTTCTCACACCAATTTACCTTGCACCTCCACCCATCCCTCTCTCTCAATCTACTTTATCGGTTCCCCATTTCACTAGCCACCCCTCACACTCATCCTCATCCTTGTCCAATTTTACCAACTAACAAAATGCAAGGCACTTGCGTGTTTTTGCCAATGCTTCTGTATAGTTAATGTTGATGTGTTGTCAAACATTGAAATCTTTATTTTCAGCATTTTGCGTTCTTGGACAGATTTGTGAGCACCTTTGGAAGTGGTTTCATGAGTTGCAGTGAATGGTGAGACAAGGGTACCCTGCGCAATGGTGATGAGTGTGAAAGGAATGGCTTGGGCATTGCAGGGATGGTTTATGGTCCTGGTGAGGGGTGGTGCCAACCAGACGCATCATGTGGCAGCCAGGGTGTACAGCATCAAGTGAAGTAAATCTGGCCATGGTGAGGCCATTCCTGGTCTCCCAGGCAGCAATGTGGTTGGGTGCTGATGCTGTGTCCTGTGCAGCATCAGGTGATTGCGGAGAAGGTTGGTGGTTATGTTGGTGATTCTGGTGTATTTAGTGATGTTGTTGGGGCTGATCATGGTGGGGTTCTGAGGACCAAGGTGAGATTTTGTCAAGGACACCGATGCTGCTGGAATAGATGGCAGCTGAGGTTGAGATGACAGAAGCGATCTGTCAATGGTGAGAGAAGTTACTCCAAGGAATGACAGTGAAGAGAGAGTTTCCTGCAAACACTTCCCAATTGCATACAGCTCAAAAGTTTCTTCCAAATCCTGAAGGCTTCATCTTCTGACATTGGAACGTGAACGACTGTAAAATGGTAGCTTTTATATCACTTCTGCAGCTGTCAACTTGCCACTGAGTACCCGACTCCACTTACCTAGTGTGTTCCTCGAGGGTTGGCAAACCCCTCAAAAAGTTGGTCAAATTGTAAGTGCCTGCTTTTAACCCTCTTAACTAGCATTAAAGTAATTTTTAATGATGTTAATTACCTGTCCCACCGCTTGGTGTCGGGTCTGCGATCTGAACGCTGACCTGAGGTCAGAAACTCAAACGGAGGCGGGTTCAGAGCGGAATACCGACCCGCTGTCAATCAAGGCCATTCATTCATTCATTCATGCATTCATTCATTCATTCATTCATTCATGCATTCATTCATTTGGAGGCTTGCCTCCAAACCCGCACTCGCAGGTCTAGGAAGATTCCAGCCTGGATGTTGGCAGAATATTCGACTGTGGGAAACCTCAACCGATCCTCGGTTCAGCCAGGAATTATCACGGGGCCTCTCTCTATAGTTAAACAGAGAATTGGGGGAAGTCCTGTTTACATGTTTCATCTGGGGGTTTCTGTCAAAGTTAGGCTGACCAATGAAGAGAGCCCCCAGGGAAATTCCCAGCGCTAACGTACACATGTCGAGTTCCGTAGCATTGATCACTGGATGGTGAACAGGGGTGGGAAGTGTGGCTCTCTAGCTCAGGGACACTGAAGTACTACCATTAGCCAATAGTAGTAGTACCACTGAGCCACACCTGACCAAGACAGTTAACGTCGCACGGATGAAAGGAGAGAAGCGAGGACCTTCCTGGCCAGGATCTCTCAATCCCACATGGGGCACTACATCTCCACACTGCCATAGGAAGATGTGTAGATCACATCTACATCAGAGAGCAATGTTTCTGTTACTGGACTAATCAGTTCCTTCAAGATGGTGAATATATGACAGTGGGTTCCAATCATTCACCTACCAAATGCAGAGAAAGTGATTACAAAACTTTACCAATTTAAGATCTCTGGAAAATGCAGGTTTACCTTTCACTCTCCTTACTGGGCTTTTAGCAATATCAAGCTAACGAGTAAAAGCAACACATTCTATGATTTAGGTGCAGCAAGGGGGGCTGGGTCCAAAGAATGGGCTCGTTCACCCGTTACAAGTTGCATTCACGCAGAAAATTGGCAAGGTTTCTGCTCTTGCATTTTTTCTTCCAGCCATACCTGCAAAAGAAAAGAGAGTCAGACATAAGAGAACATTGGCAATGACTAGAGAGATTCAGAAAACATCCATATTTCTTTAGTGGTATCAGCGGGGTGGGGGATGCTAAGGGCATTTTATGCCCAAGGTTTGTGCCTCCTCTCCTGAAGGGATTGAACCAGGCTTGGGGTGAAGTTCTGTTGATGCTGACAGATCTTCAGCACTTCACTCAAGCAATCCCGTGAGAATCTGATTAAGTGTACATATCTGAAACATCATGTCTTTTCCACTGATGCTGACTCTCCTGTTACCCGTTTCAAGTGTTTTCTATTTATTTCAGATTTTCTTAACTTTTTTTTAATAAACCAGTCAGTTTTTATTGTTCATCTGTCTTCTTCGCTTTGGATGTGTCCTGTCCTTGTACTTCAGCTGCATTTCGCAAGAAAAAAAAGTGATCTGTAAAGTCACTGCTGGAGTTAGCACATTTTTAAGAATTGTGGGTGAACCAAGTCAGTGAGTGTGAGGGGTCATTTCACTATGAGTCGATCTCTGCTCATGACGGCAGAACTGCCCTTACTTGGTTCAATTTTTATCTATCGAATCGTTGCCCAAGAATCACCTGCAATGGCTTCTCTTCACACTCCCACACCGTTACCTCTGGAGGCCCAAAAGATCTGTCTTTGGCCCCCTCCTATTTCTCATCTACCTGCTGCCCCTCAGTGGCATCATCCAAAACTGCGACATCAGGTTCCACATGTACGCTGACGACACCTAGCTCTACCTCACCACCACCTCTCTGGACATCTCCACTGTCTCTGATTTTTCACAATGCTCGTCAGATATCCAATATTAGCTGAGCAGAAATTTCCTCCAAATATTAGGAAGACTGAAACCATTGTCTTTTGTCCCCGTCACAAACTGCGTTCCCTGGCCACTGACTCCACCCCTCTCCCTGGTCACTATCTGAGGCTGAACCATACCCTTCGCAACCTTGGTGTCATATTTGACCCTGAGATAAGCTTCCGACCACATATTCGTACCATTACTAAGACCGCCTATTTCCACCTCCGGAACATCACCCGACTCCGCCCCTGCCTCAACTCATTTGCTGCCGAAAAGTTCATCCATGCCTTTGTTACTTCTAGACTTGACTATTCCAGTGCTCTCCTGGCCGGCCTCCCATCTTCCACTCTACATAAACTTGTGCTCATCCAAAACTCTGCTGCCTGTATCTTAAATCACCCTGAGCCTTGTTCGCCCATCACCCCAGTGCTTGCTGACAATGACAGTCTCCAGCCCTACAACCCTCCAAGATCTCTGCGCTCCTCCAATTCTGGCCTCTTGCCCACCCTCGATTTTAATTGTTTCACCACTGGTGACTGTGCCTTCAGCTGCCTAGGCCCTAAGCTCTGGAATTCCCTCCCTAAACCTCTGCTTCTTCACCTCTCTCCCTCCTTCTTTAAAACACTCCTTAAAAGCTACCTCTTTCACCAAGCTTTTGGTCATCTGTCCTGATATCGCCTTCTGTGGCTCAGTGTCAAAAATTATATTTATATCACTCTTGTTAAGCGCCTTGGGACATTTTACGATTTAAATGTGTTTATTTAAATGTAAGTTGTTGTTGTTATAAGACTCAACACTCCAGTAACTGCAGGTGAAGAATTCACTATCGACAGACCAGTTTGAATCAGATAAGTGAGAGCCAGCGCTAAATTGGGAAAGCAAATAGGCTGAGCAACGTTGTCTGTATCACAGTAATTGGACCACACATTGAATGCTCCAATGCTCTCCCACCATGTTCCACCCTACATAAACTTCATCTCATCTAAAACTCTACAATATCCTACCCCATACCAAGTCCCACTCTAATATCACACATATCCTCTGATCCACATTGGCTTCCAGTGCCAACGCCTCAAATTTAACGTTGTTGTCCAGGATCTCACCCATCCCTATCTCAATAACCTCCTCCAGTGCAACATCGGCACACTGTCCGAACACTCCATTTCACTGACTGCACAATCTGTGCCCACTATTGGCGGCTGTGCCTTCAGCCAACTTGGCCACAGATCCAAAATTCTCATATCCATATCCCATCCAGCTCTCCATTTCATTCTCCACCTTCAAGACCTCACTTCATACCCATTTCTTTGACCAAGCTTGTGGTTGTTGTGTTCCTAACACAGGTGAGACTGCACATAGGGAGGTTAAAATAACAGTGACCTCAGTCTTTATTAAGACACTCCAGAGTGAATAACAGGCCTTAGGGGCCGGCTTTTATACAGTGCTCCCAAGGGATGCTGGGATCCCTTGGGACTTCAGGGGATGCGCTCCCTGGTGGCGGAACATGAGAGTGCATGCTTTACAGATACACAACATCACTCCCCACCCCCCACCCCCAAAGTCAAAGTGAAAACTATTTACAAGGTGAGGCGGTCGGGAGCCTTTCTTTCCCTGGTGGACCACCTCGGTACAAATGTCTGTTGTGGTGTGTTGGCTGTGCCCTCGCTGGGCTGGCGTGTTGTTAGCCCTGCAGGCTGATGGGTGAGCCTGGCCTTGCTGGGCTGTTGGGCATGATGGGTTCGATTTCCTGGTCCGGCGTGATGTCGTTGATCCTTTGGGTGTGTGTTGTGGGCTCGAAAAAGGTGGTGTCTGATGTAGGTTGTTCAGGGCAGTCTGTGAACCGCAGCCTCGTTTGATCCAGGTGCTTTCTGCAAATTTGTCCATTGTCTAGTTTGACTACAAACAGCCTACTCCCTTCTTTAGCTCTTACCATGCCCATGATCCACTTGGGACCATGTCCATATTTTAGCACACATACAGGGTCATTCAGATCAATTTCCTGTGACACAGTGGCGCGATCATTGTTTACATTTCGTTGCTGCCGCCTGCTCTCTACCTGATCATGCAGGTTGGGGTGAACCAGCGAGAGTCTGGTTTTAAGTGTCCTTTTCATGAGTAGCTCAGCCGGGGGCACCCCTGTGAGCGAGTGAGGTCTCGTGCGATAGCTGAGCAGTACGCGGGACAGGCGGGTTTGGAATGAGCCTTCTGTGACTCGTTTGAGGCTCTGTTTTATTGTTTGTACTGCCCGCTCTGCCTGCCCATTGGAGGCTGGTTTAAACGGGACCGAGGTGACATGTTTGATCCCACTGGTGAAACATGGCCCGTTGTCACTGACCAGTATGACAGGTAGGCTGTGGGTGACAAACATGGCCCTCAGGCTTTCAATGGTGGCGGTGGCTCCCGACATTATTTCACATTCAATCCATTTTGAAAAAGCATCCACCACCACCAGGATCATTTTACTGAGAAATGGACCCGCATAGTTGACATGGATCCTCGACCATGGTCTGGAGGGCCAGGACCACAAACTCAGTGGTGCCTCTCTGGGCGCATAGCTCAACTGAGCACACACGCTGCATTGCCTAACACAGGACTCTAAGTCAGAGTCGATACCAGGCCACCACACGTGGGATCTGGCTATCGCTTTCATCATTACTATACCCGGGTGTGTGCTGTGGAGATCCGAGATGAATGTCTCCCTGCCCTTTTTTGGTAGCACTACATGGTTACCCCACAACAGGCAGTCTGCCTGAATGGACAGCTCATCCTTTCGCTGCTGGAACGGCTTGATTAGCTCTTGCATTTCAACGGGGATGCTGGCCCAGCTCCCATGCAGTACACAGTTTTTTACTGGGGACAGCAGAGGATCTTGGCTGGTCCAAGTCCTAATCTGGCGGGCCGTGACAGGTGATTTATCATTTTCAAATGCTTCCATGACCATCAACAAGTCTGCGGGCTGTGCCACTATCAACAAGTTTGTAGGCTGTGCCATTTCCACCCCCGTGGTGGGCAATGGTAGCCGACTGAGAGCATCCGCACAGTTCTTGGTGCCTGGCCTGTGGTGGATGGTATAGTTATACATTGATAGTGCGAGTGCCCACCTTTGTATGCAGGCTGAGGCATCAGTATTTATCCCCTTGATTTCAGCGAACAGGGATATGAGGGGCTTGTGATCGGTTTCCAGCTCAAATTTGAGGCCAAACAGGTACTGATGCATTTTCTTTACTCCGAACACACATGCTAATGCCTCTTTCTCAATCATGCTGTAGGCCCTCTCAGCCTTAGACAAGCACCTAGAGGCATAGACGACAGGTTGCAACTTCCCCGCAATGTTAGCTTGTTGTAATACACACCCGACTCTGTACGACGACGCATCACATGCTAGCACAAGTCTTTTACACGGGTTATACAATGCAAGCAGCTTGTTGGAGCATAAAATGTTTCTGGCTTTCTCAAAAGCAATTACTTGTTTTTTTTCCCCATACCCAGTTCTCACCTTTGCGCAATAACACATGTAGGGGCTCTAAAAGGGTGCTTAACCCCAGTAGGAAGTTACCAAAATAGTTGAGCAGTCCCAGGAACGACCGCAGCTCCGTGACGTTCTATGGCCTGGGCGCGTTCCTGATAGCCTCTGTCTTGGCGTCTGTGGGCCGAATGCCATCCGCTGTGATCTTTCACCCCAAAAGCTCCACTTCTGTTGCCATGAAGACGCATTTCGACCTCTTCAGCCGCAGCCCTACGCGATCCAGTCGCTGGAGGACCTCCTCCAGGTTTTGTAGGTGCTCGACGGTGTCCCGACCCATGACCAACATGTCCTCCTGAAAAACCACCATGCGTGGTACTGACTTGAGTAGGCTCTCCATGTTTCTCTGGAAGATCGCTGCAGCTGACCGAAATGGGCATCTGTTGTAGATGAACAGTCCCTTGGGCGTGTTGATGCAGGTGAGGCCCTTCGAAGACTCCTCCAGCTCCTGCGTCATGTAGGCCGAAGTCAGGTCCAGCTTGGTGAACGTCTTGCCTCCTGCCAGTGTCGCAAATAGGTCATCTGCCTTAGGTAACGGGTATTGGTCCTGTAGCAAGAAACGATTAATAGTTATTTTATAATCGCCACAAATCCTGACCGTGCCATCACTTTTGAGTACTAGAACAATCGGGCTGACCCACTCACTGAACTCCACTGGGGAGATGATGCCCTCGCATTGCAGCCTGTCCAGCTCGATTTCCACTCTCTCCCTTATCATGTGAGGTATCGCTCGTGCCTTGTGGTGAATGGGTCGTGCCTCTGGGACCAAGTGGATCCGCACCTTCACCCTGGAAAAGTTTCCAATGCTTGGCTCAAAAAGGGAAAGAAATTTATTTAGAACCTGGGTACATGAGGTCTCATCGACATGTGATTGCGCTCAGATGTCACCCCAGTTTCAGCGGATTTTTCCCAGCCAGCTCCTTCCAAGCAGTGTGGGGCCATCGCCCGGGACAATCCAGAGTGGCAGTTCGTGCACCGTGCCCTCGTAGGTGACCTTGACCATGGCGCTGCCCAGGACAGTGATAAGCTCTTTGGTGTACGTTCTCAGTTTCGTGTGGATGGGGCTCAGGGCTGGTCTGAGTGCCTTGTTGCACCACAGTCTCTCAAACATCTTTTTACTCATGGTGGATTGGCTAGCACCAGTGTCCAATAACATGGCTATGGGTAAGACATTCAAGTTTACGTTTAGCATTATAGGTGGACATTTCATCAAAAATATGTGCACCCCGTGTACTTCAGCATCTGCCTCCTCTCTCTGAGGCTCGAAATTGCTTTGATCCACGTTGGACCGATCTTCCTCTGCCACGTGGTGGTTAGCAGGTTTTGCAGCACTTGCAGCTTGTCTGCAAGCTCGTTGGAGGTGCCCCATTGTTCCACAGCTCTTGCAAACATACCCTTTGAAGCAGCATGAATAGGCTGAATGGAAGCCTCCACAATGCCAACAAGGTGTGAATTGCCTTGCATTCATCCTTTGTTGCGGATTCTGAATCATCTGGGTTACCTGAGGCCTGCTGGCAGTTGCAGACTCATGATTTCTGCCCTGTACATTTCTGCTCGCAAACACAGTTCCAGTTAATTTATGAACATTGCTAGCACTTGTGTGCTGATAGATTTGTTTGGTGTTATCACTGGTGGACATAAACGCTTGTGCTATCGCAATGGCCTTGCTGAGGGTCGGTGTCTCTACAGTCTAAAGTTTTTGTAGGATGGTCTCGTGGCCAATGCCCAGTACAAAAAAGTCTCTGAGCATTTGCTCCAGGTAGCCATCAAACTCACATTGTCCTGCAAGTCGCCTTAGCTCGGCGACGTAGCTCACCACTTCCTGACCTTCAGATTGCTGGTACGTGTAGAACCGATACCTCGCCATCAGCACGCTCTCCCTCGGGTTAAGATGCTCTTGAACCAGTGTACACAGCTCCTCATATGATTTATCTGTGGGTTTCACCGAAGCCAGAAGATTCTTCATGAGGCTGTAGGTCGGTGCCCCGCAGACCGTGAGGAGGACCGCTCTCCTTTTTGCAGCACTTCCTTCTTCGTCCGGCTCGTTGGCTACAAAGTACTGGTCTAGCCGTTCAACATAGGCTTCCCAGTCCTCACCCTCCGAGAACTTCTCCAGGATGCCCACAGTTTGCTGCATCTTTGTGTTGGATTCATGTACTCGCCACCAGTTGTTGTGTTCCTAACACAGATGAGACTGCACACAGGGAGGTTAAAGTAACAGTGACCTCAGTCTTTATTAAGACACTCCAGAGTGAGGAACAGGCCTTAGGGGCCGGCTTATATACAGTGCTCCCAAGGGATGCTGGGATCCCTTGGGACTTTCAGGGGATGCGCTCCCTGGTGGCGGAACATGGGAGTGCGTGCTTTACAGATACACAACAGTGGTCATCCCTCCTAATACCTCCCTCTTTGTTTCAAAGTTCACTATTATCTATTGCCTCTGCAGGACATTTGCAGCTGGTGTAAGGTTCTGTCTGTGGTCCCCAATAATCAATCAATAACCCATTGCTATCAATACTCAATAACCTAGAAATCCAAGTCTATTTTTTCTTTTTATTGCCACCACCCCCCTTGGGTATAGCTGAGTTCCTGCTCGCTTGACAGCTGGGATGACGGGGGCAGGGGCGATGTGGAATCTCATTGGCTCCACCTCTGGAGAGGTTGGTTGTGGCGTGCACCTATTTTGTAATATTCAGGGATGGTTAATCCTGAACATGAGCAGCCTTCATCCTTTTGCCCTGTTTCCTTTTTTTGACGTGAATTAATCACTCACTGCAAGAAGTAGTGCTCTCAAGAACCGGCTGAGAACTGAAAGCAAGCATGGCAAGCAAGGCATTCGATAAGGTGGCAGATAAAAGCTTACTGCACAAGGTAAAAGCACACGGAGTTGGGGGTAATACATTCGCATGGATGGAGGATTGGCTAACTAACAAAAAACAGACAGTCGGGATAAATGGGTCATTTTCCGGTTGGGAAACAGTGACTAGTGGGGTGTCACAGGGATCAGTGCTGGGTCCTCAACTATTTACAATCTATATTAATGACTTGTATGAAGGGACCGAGTGTAATGTAGCCAAGTTTGCTGATGATACAAAGCTGGGTGGGAAAGCAAATTGTGCGGAGGACACAAAAAATCTGCAAAGGGGTATAGACAGGCTAAGTGAGTGCGCAAAAAATTGGCAGTTGGAGTATAATGTGGGAAAATGTGAGGTTATAAACTTTGGCAGAAATAATAGAAAAGCAAATTATAATTTAAATGGAGAAAAATTGCAAAGTGTTGCAGTACAGAGAGACTGGGGGGTCCTTGTGCATGAAACACAAAAAGTAAGTATGCAGGTACAGCAAGCAATCAGGAAGGCAAATGGAATGTTAGCCTTTATTGCAAGGGGGATATAGTATAAAAGCAGAGAAGCCCTGCTACAACGGTACAGGGCATTGGTGAGGCCACACCTAGAGTACCGCGTACAGTTTTGGTCTCCTTATTTAAGGAAGGATATACCTGCATTGGAGGCTGTTCAGAGAAGGTTCACTAGGTTGATTCGGGAGATGAGGGAGTTGACTTATGAGGATAGGTTGAGTAGGTTGGGCCTATTTGAGTTCAGAAGAATGAGAGGTGATCTTATTGAAACTTAAAAGATAATGAGGGGGCTCGACAAGGTGGATGCAGAGTGGATATTTCCACTCATAGGGGAAACTAAAACTAGAAACATAGAAACATAGAAACATAGAAAATAGGTGCAGGAGTAGGCCATTCGGCCCTTCGAGCCTGCACCACCATTCAATAAGATCATGGCTGATCATTCCCTCAGTACCCCTTTCCTCTTTTCTCTCCAGACCATTTGATCCCTTTAGCCGTAAGGGCCATACCTAACTCCCTCTTGAATATATCCAATGAACTGGCATCAACAGGGAATTCCACAGGTTAACAACTCTCTGAGTGAAGAAGTTTCTCCTCAACTCAGTCCTAAATGGCTTGCCCCTTATGGACTGCATCCCAGAGTACTTAAGGAGGTGGCCTTGGAAATAGCGGATGCATTGACAGTCATTTTCCAACATTCCATAGACTCTGGATCAGTTCCTATGGAGTGGAGGGTAACCAATGTAACCCCCTTTTTAAAAAAGGAGGGAGAGAGAAAACAGTGAATTATAGACCGGTCAGCCTGACATCGGTAGTGGGTAAAATGATGGAATCAATTATTAAGGATGTCATAGCAGCGCATTTGGTAAGAGGTGACATGATAGGTCCAAGTCAACATGGATTTGTGAAAGGGAAATTATGCTTGACTAATCTTCTTGAATTTTTTGAGGATGTTTTCAGTAGAGTGGACAAGGGAGAACTAGTTGATGTGGTGTATTTGGACTTTCAGAAGGCTTTCGACAAGGTCCCACACATGTGATTAATGTGCAAAGTTAAAGCACATGGGATTGGGGGTAGTGTGCTGATGTGGATTGAGAACTGGTTGTCAGACAGGAAGCAAAAAGTAGGAGTAAATGGGTACTTTTCAGAATGGTAGGCAGTGAATAGTGGGGTACCGCAAGGTTCTGTGTTGGGGCCCCAGCTGTTTACATTGTACATTAATGATTTAGATGAGGGGATTAAATGTAGTATCTCCAAATTTGCGGATGACACTAAGTTGGGTGGCAGTGTGAGCTGCGAGGAGGATGCTATGAGGCTGCAGAGTGACTTGGATAGGTTACCTGAGTGGGCAAATGCATGGCAGATGAAATATAATGTGGATAAATGTGAGGTTATCCACTTTGGTGGTAAAAACAGAGAGACAGACTATTATCTGAATGGTGACAGATTAGGAAAAGGGGAGGTGCAACGAGACCTGGGTGTCATGGTACATCAGTCATTGAAGGTTGGCATGCAGGTACAGCAGGCGGTTAAGAAAGCAAATGGCATGTTGGCTTTCATAGCGAGGGGATTTGAGTACAGGGGCAGGGAGGTGTTGCTACAGTTGTACAGGGCCTTGGTGAGGCCACACCTGGAGTATTGTGTGCAGTTTTGGTCTCCTAACTTGAGGAAGGACAATCTTGCTATTGAGGGAGTGCAGCGAAGGTTCACCAGATTGATTCCCGGGATGGCGGGACTGACATTTCAAGAAAGACTGGATCAACTGGGCTTGTATTCACTGGAGTTCAGAAGAATGAGAGGGGATCTCATAAAAACGTTTAAAATTCTGACGGGTTTAGACAGGTTAGATGCAGGAAGAATGTTCCCAATGTTGGGGAAGTCCAGAACCAGGGGTCACAGTCTAAGGATAAGGGGTAAGCCATTTAGGACCGAGATGAGGAGAAACTTCTTCACCCAGAGAGTGGTGAATCTGTGGAATTCTCTACCACAGAAAGTTGTTGAGGCCAATTCACTAAATATATTCAAAAAGGAGTTCGATGTAGTCCTTACTACTAGGGGGATCAAGGGGTATGGCGAGAAAGCAGGAATGGGGTACTGAAGTTGCATGTTCAGCCATGAACTCATTGAATGGCGGTGCAGGCTCGAAAGGCTGAATGGCCTGCTCCTGCACCTATTTTCTATGTTTCTATGTTTCTATGTATCCTAAGACTGTGTCCCCTGGTTCTGGACTTCCCCAACATCAGGAACATTCTACCCGCATCTAACCTGCCCCGTTCCTGTCAGAATCTTATATGTTTCCACGAGATCCCCTCTCATCCTTCTAAACTCCAATGTATAAAGGCCCAGTTGATCCAGTCTCTCCTCATATGTCAGTCCAGCCATCCCGGGAATCAGTCTGGTGAACCTTCGCTGCACTCCCTCAACAAGAACGACCTTCCTCAGATTAGGAGACTAAAACTGAACACAATATTCCAGGTGAGGCCTCACCAAGGCCCTGTACAACTGCAGTAAGACCTCTCTGCAGTTGTACAGGGCCTTGGTGAGGCCTCATACCATTTGCCTTCTTCACCACCTTCTGTACCTGTCTGCCAACTTTCAAAGACTGATGAACCATGACACCCAGGTCTCGTTGCACCTCCCCTTTTCCTAATCTGCCGTCATTCAGATAATATTCTGCCTTCGCGTTTTTTCCCCCAAAGTTGATAACCTCACATTTATTTACATTATACTGCATCTGCCATGCACTTGCCCAGTCACCTAACCTGTCCAAGTCACCCTGCAGCCTCTTAGGGTCCCCCTCACAGCTCACACCGCCACCCAGTTTCGTGTTATCTGCAAACTTGGAGATATTACACTCACTTCCTTAATCCAAATCGTTAATGTATATTGTAAAGAGCTGGGGTCCCAGCACTGAGCCCTGCGGCACTCCATTAGTCACTGCCTGCCATTCTGAAAAGGACCCGTTTATTCCGACTCTCTGCTTCCTGTCTGCCAACCAGTTCTCGATCCACGCCAGTATATTACCCCAAATATCATGTGCTTTAATTTTGCACACCAATCTCTTGTGTGGGACCTTGTCAAAAGGGAACATAGAATAAGAGGCCTCCCATTTAAAACTGAGATGAGGAGAAATCTCTTCTCTCAGACGGTTGTAAATCTGTGGAATTCTCTACCCCAGAGAGCTGTGGAGGCTAGATCATTGAATATATTTAAGATGGAGATAGACAGATTTTTGAGCGATAAGGGAGTGAAGGGTTATTTATGGGGAGCGGGCAGGGAAGTGGAGCCGAGTCCATGATCGGATCAGCCATGATCTTATTGAATGGCGGAGCAGGCTCGAGGGGCCAAATGGCCTACTCCTGCTCCTATTTCTTATGTTCTTATGTTCTTAAGTCATGGGGCTACGTTTAGATACCAAGCCCTTAAGGCACTGATCAGTGAATGAGCCAATCAAGCTAGGCTTCCCCATCAACAATGTTTGGGGGATGTTCAATGGAGAAAGATGGCTGATTGCTCAATGGTGGAATTATAGTTGTGGCTCTTATAGACAGTTCTTAGAGCAAGGCTGCGGTGTGTTTCGACACAAACATTCAGGGCTCCATTACTTATTAATGCAAATGGTATTTGAACACAAACCTAGAGGCAAAAGAGTAAACAAGTTTTAACGTACCAGGCATTCATTCCTTGGGGTGTCACCATCCTTTTCGCACACTGAATGTCATCTGTGATGTTATCATTGATAAAATCTACAAAGAAAAATAAAATGTGATATTAAAATCAATCAGTTGAATGTTCATGTGTGAAGTGTGTTATGTTGTTAGATGCTCTGATAATGACTCCATGGGCCAATGTATTGTACTTGAACTATAGTGACCTTAGTCCATTTAATATAACTCCAGAGTGAGATCACACATGGTGGCCTGCCTTTTATACTAAGCCTGGCACACCTGTACAGGTAACCTACAAGTCTCCCACTGCAGTGCTCTCTGGTGACACACCTTCGTGACCATACAGCTGGTGTACAAGTTTCGCAGAGTAGTGCCCTCTGGTGGCACATCATATGTAATAGTACAGGCCGTAACTTGTCTAGATACATGACAAAGTGTATGTTGAGTTTTGTCTCCTGTGTTTTTTAGTTTGGCAAAGTTTCTTCTGTCTTTAAGAATTATTGTGTCTGTGCCCTAGATTTCCAGCAATATACTGAATATGTCATTTCTGGGATTATTTGTTTTCTCTGCTCTGTTTCACAGTTGTACAACACAATTGCTGATCTATAATGATGCTCCATCGGACAGAACTAGGTTCAGTTGAGGGAGTCGCTTTCAGTGGGTATCAGTCTTAACAAGATCAGCAGTGAATCAACGTGAGTATCTTGGTTACAAATCGTGCCAAACCAGTAAGTGACTCAGTATGTGAACCAGAACTTATTTAAATGATTTATTCCTTACAGATAATCATTTAATGGCATTCTCTCAACATTGTCCATTCTAAATTTAAATTCAGTGGATACCTCTTACTGGATTTATATCCCTCATCTCGGTGACTCTTCAAGTGTTTCGTCATAGAATCATACAGAATTATTCAGCCCATTGTGCCTGTGCCATCACTTTTAAAGAGCTATCTAATTAGTCCCACATCCTTGCTCTTTCCCCATAGCCCTGCAAATGTTTTATTTTCAAATATATCTCCAATTCCTTTTTTAAAGTTACTATTGAATCTGCTTCTACCATCCTTTCAGGGAGCAAATTCCAGATTGTAGCTACTTCTCCCAAAATTCCCTTTGTGACTCCCAGTTGCACTTATCTTCCATCCAAAATACTGCAGTAAAGAACCAGATGCAACTGTTACGCATACTGGTGATTACCAATTGATATGGGAACTCAGGTGCAGAGGGAGTTCAGGAACCAGTGGTGTTTGGTAGAAATTGGTCACCATCACGCCGATTCTCTGGGCGAAAAGCAGGGGACCAGAAATGACCCATTTCGCAGGGCTGTGCTCTGCACTCCAGGGACACCTAAAAACATCCAGCGGGTGCGATTGAAGAAGGCGGCCCAACATTACCTTCTCACGGGCAACTTGGGATGGAGGCCTTGTCAGCGATGCCCACATCCCGAGAATTAACAAAAAATAAATCACATTTTATTCCGAGTGGCAGTTTCAGCTGGTATTCGCTGAGTTTCCTGAACACGAGCGCCCCATCACCCAAGTTAATTATACAAATGACCCTGATCCGACGCAAAGGCAGGGGGCTGGGCAGAAGGCCTGCTGAAGATCCAACGTGACGGCGAGGGTAATCCAAGCCCATGGCAGCAGCAGATCAACTTGAGAAGGACTCTCTAAAACATTACTGCCGGGGGTGGTGGGGGGGTGGGGGTGGGTGGGAGGGCGGTGCTGTGTGGCGGGGTCAGTTTGGTGGAGGACCTTTCTCTTACGGATGTTTAGTGTAAGGCTTATGCTTTCGTACGCCTCGGTGAAGATGTTGACGATGGTTTGGAGTTCGGCCTCTGAATGTACGCAGATGCAAGCGTCGTCCGAGTACTGTAGCTCGACGACAGAGGATGGGACGGTCTTGGATCTAGCCTGGAGACCGACGAAGGTTGAACAGGTTTCCATTGGTCCTTTAGTTTAGTTCCACTCCAGCGGGGAGCTTGTTGAGAGTGAGATGTAGCCTTACAGCGAGGAGGATCGAGAAGAGGGTTGGGGCGATGACGCAACCCTGCTTGACCCAGATCCGGATGTGGATTGGGTCTGTGATGGATCCATTGATCAGGATCATGGCTTGCATGTCGTCGTAGAATTGGCGAAGGATGATGCAAGATCCTGCAAATCCACTGGGAGGACAGGCACACCAACGTCAGTGTTCTTGCTTAGGCCAACATCCCCAGCATCATATTGATTGGGCGAACCAAACTGGTAGCAATGCGGTGGAGGAGGATTTCCTGGAGTGTATTAGGGATGGTTTTCTTGACCAATATGTTGAGGAACCAACTAGAGAGCTGGCCATCCTAGACTGGGTGATGTGTAATGAGAAGGGACTAATTAGCAATCTTGTTGTGCGAGGCTACTTGGGGAAGAGTGACCATAATATGGTAGAATTCTTTATTAAGATGGAGAGTGACAAAGTTAATTCAGAAACTAGAGTCCTGAACTTCAGGAAAGCTAACTTCGATGGTATGAGGCGTGAATTGGCTAGAATAGACGGGCAAATGATACTTAAAAGGTTGTCGGTGGATAGGCAATGGCAAACATTTATAAATCACATGGATGAACTTCAACAATTGTACATCCCTGTCTGGATTAAAAATAAAACAGGGAAGGTGGCTCAACCATGGCTAACAAGAGAAATTAAGGATCATGTTAGATCCAAGGAAGAGGCATATAAATTGGCCAGAAAAAGCAGCAAACCTGAGGACTGGGAGAAATTTAGAATTCAGCAGAGGAGGACAAAGGGTTTAATTAGGCGGAGGGGAAATAGAGTACGAGAGGAAGCTTGCCGGGAACATAAAAACTGACTGCAAAAGTTTCTATAGATATGTGAAGAGAAAAAGATTAGTGAAGACAAATGTAGGTCCCTTACAGTTGGACTCAGGTGAATTTATAATGGGAAACGAAGAAATGGCAGACCAATTGAACAAATATTTTGGTTCTGTCTTCACGAAGGAAGACACAAATAACCTTCCAAATGTACGAGGGGAGCGACGGTCTAGTGAGAAGGAGGAACTGAAGAATATCCTTATTAGGCGGGAAATTGTGTCGGGGAAATTGATGGAATTGAAGGTCGATAAATCCCCGGGGCCTGATAGCCTGCATCCCAGAGTACTTAAGGAAGCGGCCCTAGAAATAGTGGATGCATTGGTGATCATTTTCCAACAGTCCATCGACTCTGGATCAGTTCCTATGGACTGGAGGGTAGCTAATGTAACATCACTTTTTAAAAAAGGAGTGAGAGAGAAAACGGGTAATTATAGAACGGTTAGCCTGACATCAGTAGTGGGGAAAATGTTGGAATCAGTTATTAAGGATGAAATAGCAGCGCATTTGGAAAGCAGTGACAGGATCGGACCAAGTCAGCATGGATTTATGCTTGACAAATCTTCTGGAGTTTTTTGAGGATGTAACCAGTAGAGTGGTCAAGGGAGAACCAGTGGATGTGGTGTATTTGGACTTTCAAAATGCCTTTGACAAGGTCCCACATAAGAGATTGGTGTGCAAAATCAAAGCACATGGCATTGGGGGTAATGTACTGGCATGGATAGAGAATTGGTTGGCAGACAGAAAGCAGAGAGTCGGGATAAACGGGTCCTTTTCAGAATGGGGCAATGACTAGTGGAGTGCCGCAGGGCTCAGTGCTGGGACCCCAGCTCTTTGCAATATACATTAATGATTTGGATAAAGAAATTGAGTGTAATATCTCCAAGTTTGCAGATGACACCAAACTGGGTGGCGGTGTGAGCTGTGAGGAGGATGCTAAGAGGCTGCAGGTTAATTTGGACAGGTTAGGTGAGTGGGCAAATGCATGGCAGATGCAGTATAATGTGGATAAATGTGAGGTTATCCACTTTTTTGGCAAAAACACGAAGGTGTCTGAATGGCGGCAGATTAGGAAAAGGGGAGGTGCAACGAGACCTGGGTGTCATGGTTCATCAGTCATTGAAAGTTGGCATGCAGGTACAACAGGCGGTGAAGAAGGCAAATGGCATGTTGGCCTTCATAGCTAGGAAATTTGAGTATAGGAGCAGGGAGGTCTTACTGCAGTTGTACAGGGCCTTGATGAGGCCTCACCTGGAATATTGTGTTCAGTTTTGGTCTCCTAATCTGAGGAAGGACGTTCTTGCTATTGAGGGAGTGCAGCGAAGGTTCACCAGACTGATTCCAGGGATTGCTGGACTGACATATGAGGAGAGACTGGATCAACTGGGCCTTTATTCACTTGAGTTTAGAAGAATGAGAGGGTATCTCATAGAAGCGTATAAGATTCTGACTAGATTGGACAGGTTAGATTCAGGAAGAATGCTCCTGATGTTGGGGAAGTCCAGAACCAGGGGACACAGTCTTAGGATAAGGGGTAAGCCATTTAGGACTGAGATGAGGAGAAACTTCTTCACTCAGAGAGTTGTTAACCTGTGGAATTCCCTGCCGCAGAGAGTTGTTGATATTGGATATATTCAAGAGGGAGTTAGATATGGCTCTTACGGCTAAAGGGATCAAGGGGTATGGAGAGAAAGCAGGAAAGGGATACTGAGGGAATGATCAGCCATGATCTTATTGAATGGTGGTGCAGGCTCGAAGGGCTGAATGGCCTACTCCTGCACCTATTTTCTATGTTTCTATGTTTCTATGTTTCAAAGCACTAACCACACTCGACCAGCTCCATTGGGCGGGCCACATCATCCCTAAGCAAGTGCTCTACTCAGAACTTCTACACGGCAAGCGAGCCCCAGGTGGGCATAGGAAACATTTCAAGGCCACCCTCAAAGCCTCCTTGATAAAGTACAACATCCGTACCAGCCCCTTGGGAATGGTGCCACCCAAGACCACTCAAAATGGAGGAAGAGCATCCGGGAGGGTGCTGAGCACCTCGAGTCTCATCACTGAGAGCATGCAGAAAACAAGCGCAGGCAGCAGAAGGAGCGTGCGGCAAACCAGGCTCCCCATCCACTCTTTGCTTCAAGCACTATCTGCCCTACCTGTTACAGAGATTGTAATAACCGCATTGGACTGTACAGGCACCTGAGAACTCATTTTAGAGTGGAAGCAAGTCTTCCTCGACTTCGAGGGACTGCCTATGATGATGATGCTGCCATGGGGACAGCAAAAGAGGTGTTTTGATTTTGATTGGTAGCTGGACGAGAACTAATGTACATCTCGCTCATTCACTGCAGCGGTATTAATCAAATTTAATGTGAGGAATGAATGGGTTGGAATCCACAATGTTCACCCATGATGCCTGAAACATGGGCCCCACAAATTTGGCAGTGGAACCAATACTTGCGCAAAATGGGTACAGCCCATCCCATTGCTACATAAGAACAGAAGAAGATAAGAAATAGGAGCAGGGGTGGGCCACACGATCCTTCCAGCTTGCTCCTCATTCACGAAGATCCTGGCTGATCTTCTGCATCAACTCCACTTTCCCGCCCGATCCCCATCTCCCCTGATTCCCTTAGTGCCCAAAAATCTATCGATGTCAGCCCTGAATATACTCATCTACTGACCCCCCCCCCGGGGTGGGGAATGCCAAAGAGTCACAACCCTCTGAGTAAAGAAATTCCTCCTCCTCTCAGTCCTACATCGGTAAGGTTTGCGCCTGATTGTATGCCCTAAAGTCGGGTGCAAAGCCAACCATTTTCTACCACGATATTTACGGGGATGTTGAGTAGATTCACTATTGGCAATCAATGCCTCTTTGTTAGTTGTCCTCACATCACATATCGTTAAATCAGTTTGACGTTTAGTAACCTTGGTCCAATCTAACAAAATTGGTTTCTCTTTATTCGAGGCTGACACTCCAGCGCCGTGCTAAGGGAGTGCTGCACAGTCAGAGGTGCTGTTTTTCAGATGAGATGTTAAACCGAGGCCCTGTCTATTTTTGCATTATTTTGAAGAAGAGCAGGGGAGTTATCCCTGGTGTCCTGACCAATATTTATCTTTCAATCAACAAAACAAAAAAACAGATTATCTGGTCATTATCACATTGATGTGTATGGGAGCTTGCTGAGTGCAAAAAGTAATTCATTGGCTGTAAAGTGCCTTTGAGACATCCAGTGGCCATGAAAGGCACTAAAGAAATGCAAGTCTTTCCTTCTTTTCATTCTTGTTTGTTCCAGAATTTTATTTCAGGAGCTTATCAAAAAGGGGAGGCATACTTCCAGATTAGAGCAGACTCATTTATAGATTACACATTGTATGATTACCAACAAGATGAAGACATTTTTCATTCTCAGTGTGCTGCTCAAGTCGCCTGTTTTCAGGTATTTGCAAAATGCGAGATGGCGAGACATTTGAAGTTCTATTGGACGGACATCTTGGCTACAGTCTGGCAAACTGTGAGTTTTATCTTTCTCTGCACTAGTAGATTGTAGTTGAATATCCTCGTCTGACTAGACTCTAACCATGCTGGCCTTTTTTAGTGATTCCTTTCCATTATATTCAGTGTGAAGTGCACCATTTGTAGATTCGCTCGGTGGTTTTACTTGTTACGCTCACTGCTTGGTGTGAGCTGAAACGCACTGACCAGCCGGTCCTAGTTTCAGCACAGGGATGATGCACCCAGGGAGGGAGAAGTAGAGCAAGCAAGGTACCTGCCAATGGTGGCTGCCAGCGACTTCTTGCTAGAAAGTGCAAACATCCAGCGGGAAAACTGTCTGCCCTGCAATGACTCAGAAATGTTGAAGCTTTCCTTCTACATCATCTACATAGGACTAAAACCAACAAATCCCCAGGCCCTGATGGCCTCCATCCTCGGGTTCTAAAAGAGGTGGCTGCACAGATAGTGGATGCATTGGTTATGATCTTCCAAAATTCCCTAAATTCTGGAAAGGTCCCGATGGATTGGAAGGTAGCAAAGGTAACCCCGCTATTCAAGAACATAAGAACATAAGAAATAGGAGCAGGAGTCGGCCATTTTTCCCCTCGAGCCTGCTCTGCCATTCAATATGATCATGGCTGATCTGATCATGGACTCAGCTCCATTTTCCTGCTCACTCCACATAACCCTTCACTCCCTTATCATTCAAAAATCTGTCTATCTCCGCCTTAAATATATTCAATGACCCAGCCTCCACAGCTCTCTGGGGCAGAGAATTCCACAGATTTACACCCCTCTGAGAGAAGAAATTCCTCCTCATCTCAGTTTTCTATGGGCGGCCCCTTATTCTGAGACTATGCTCCCTAGTTCTAGATTCCCCCACGAGTGGAAACATTCTCTTTGCATCTACCTTGTCGAGCCCCCGCAGTATCTTATCGAGGAAAGGAGGGATAGAGAAAACAGGGAACTACAGGCCATTGAGCCTGACATCAGTCGTCGGGAAAATGCTGGAATCCATTATGAAGGAAGTGGTAACAGAGCACTTAGAAAATCATAATATCATTAGGCAGAGTCAACATGGCTTTATGAAAGGGAAATTATGTTTGACAAATTTATTATCGATTTTTGAGGATGTAATTAGCAGGGTAGATAAAGGGAACCAGTGGATGTAGTATAATTGGATTTTCAAAAAGGCATTCAATAAGGTGCCACGTAAAAGGTTGTTAACATAGAAACATAGAAAACATAGAAAATAGGTACAGGAGTAGGCCATTCGGCCCTTCGAGCCTGCACCACCATTCATTGTGATCATGGCTGATCATTCCTTCAGTACCCCTTTCCTGCTTTCTCTCCATACCCCTTGATCCCCTTAACCGTAAGAGCCATATCTAACTCCCTCTTGAATATATCCAATGAACTGGCATCAACAACTCTCTGCGGTAGGGAATTCCACAAGTTAACAACTCTCTGAGTGAAGAAGTTTCTCTTCATCTCAATCCTAAATGGCTTACCCCTTATCCTAAGACTATGTCCCCTGGTTCTGGACTTCCCCAACATCAACATCGGGAACATTCTTCCCGCATCTAACCTGTCCAGACCCGTCAGAATCTTATATGGTTCTATGAGATCCCCTCTCATCCTTCTAAACTCCAGTGAATAAAGGCCCAGTTGATCCAGTCTCTCCTCATAGCCCAGCCATCCCTGGAATCAGTCTGGTGAACCATCGCTGCACTCCCTCAATAGAAGAACATCCTTCGTCAGACTAGGAGACCAAAACTGAACACAATATTCCAGGTGAGGTCTCACTAAGGCCCTGTACAACTGCAGTAAGACCTCCCTGCTTCTATATTCAAATCCCCTAGCTATGAAGGCCAACATACCATTTGCCTTCTTTACTGCCTGCTGTACCTGCGTGCACACTTTCAGTGACTGATGAACCATGACACCCAGGTCTCGTTGCACCTCCCCTTTTCCTAATCTGCCGCCATTCAGATAATATTCTGCCTTCGTGTTTTTGCCCCCAAAATAGATAACCTCACATTCATCCACATTATACTGCATCTGCCATGCATTTGCCCACTCATCTAACCTGTCCAAGTCACCCTGCAGCCTCTTAGCGTCCTCCTCACAGCTCACACCGCCACCCAGTTTAGTGTCATCTGCAAACTTGGAGATATTACACTCTATTCCTTCATCCAAATCGTTAATGTATATTGTAAAGAGCTGGGGTCCCAGCACTGAGCCCTGCGGCACTCCACTAGTCACTGTCTGCCATTTTGAAAAGGACCCGTTTATCCCGACTCTCTGCTTCCTGTCTGCCAACCAGTTCCCTATCCACATCAGTATATTACCCCCAATACCATGTGCTTTGATTTTGCACCCCAATCTCTTGTGCGGGACCTTGTCAAAAGCCTTCTGAAAGTCCAAATACACCACATCCACTGGTTCTCCCTTGTCCACTCTGCTAGTTACATCCTCAAAAAATTCCAGAAGATTCGTCAAGCATGATTTCCCTTTCATAAATCCATGCTGACTTGATCCGATCCTGTCACCGCTGCTATTTCGTCCTTCATGATCGATTCCAACATTTTCACCATGACTGATGTCAAGCTAACCGTTCTATAATTACCCGGTTTCTCTCTCCCTCCTTTTTTAAAAAGTGACGTTACATTCGCTACCCTCCAGTCCATGGGAACTGATCCAGATTCGATAGACTGTTGGAAAATGATCACCAATGCATCCACTATTTCTAGGGCCACTTCCTTGAGCACTCTGGGATGCAGATTATCAGGCCCCGGGGATTTGTCGGCCTTCAATCCCATCAATTTCCCGAACACAATTTTCCGCCTAATAAAGATATCCTTCAGTTCCTCCTTCTCACTAGGCCCACTGTCCCCTAGTACCTTCGGAAGGTTATTTGTATCTTCCTTCGGGAAGATAGAACCAAAGTATTGGTTTAATTGGTCTGCCATTTCTTTGTTCCCCATTATAATTTCACCTGAATCCGACTGCAAGGGACCTACGTTTGTCTTTACTAATCTTTTTCTCTTCACATATTTATAGAAGCTTTTGCAATCAGTTTTTATATTCTCTGCAAGCTTCCTCTTGTACTCTATTTTCCCCCTCCTAATTAAACCCTTAGTCTTCCTCTGTTGAATTCTAAATTTCTCCCAGTCCTCAGGTTTGTTGCTTTTTCTAGCCAATTTATATGCCACTTCCTTGGCTTTAACACTATCCTTACTTTCCTTTGTTAGCCATAGTTGAGCCACCTTCCCAGTTTTATTTTTACTCCAGACAGGGATGTACATTTGCTGAAGTTCATCCATATGATCTTTAAATGTTTGCCATTGCTTATCCACCATCAACTCTTTTAGTATCGTTTGCCAGACTATTCTAGCCAATTCACGCCTCATACTGTCGAAGTTACCTTTCCTTAAGTTCAGGACCCTAGTTTCCAAATTAACTTTGTTACTCTCCATCTTAATAAGAAATTCTACCATATTATGGTCACTTTTCCCCAAGGGGCCTCGCACAACAAGATTGCGAATTAGTCCCTTCTCATTACACAATACCCAGTATAGGATGGCCAGCTCCCTGGTTGGTTCTTCGACATATTGGTCTAGAAAACCATCCCTAATACACTCCAGGAAATCCTCCTCCACCGCATTGCTACCAGTTAGGTTAGCCCAATCAATATGTAGGTTAAAGTCGCCCATGATTACTGCTGTACCTTTATTGCACACATCCCTTATTTCTTGTTTGATGCTGTCCCCAACCTCACTACTACTGTTTGGTGGTCTATACACAACACCCACTAGCGTTTTCTGCCCTTTGGAATTCCGCAACTCTACCCATACCGATTCCACATCATCTAGGCTAATGTCCTTCCTTACAATTGCATTGATTTCATCTTTAACCAGCAACGCCACCCCACCTCCTTTTCCTTTCTGTCGATCCTTCCTAAATGCTGAATACCCTTGGATGTTGAGTTCCCAGCCTTGGTCACCCTGGAGCCATGTCTCCGTGATGCCAATCACATCGTATCCGTTAACTGCTATCTGCGCAGTTAATTCATCCACTTTATTCCGAATACTCCTCTCATTGAGGCACAGAGCCTTCAGGCTTGTTTTTTTAAACACACTTTGCCCCTTTAGAATTTTGTTGTAATGTGGCCCTTTTTGTTTTTTGCCTTGGGTACCTCTGCCCTCCACTTTTACTATTCTCCTTTCTATCTTTTGCTTCTGCCTCCTTTTTATTTCCCTCTGTCTCCCTGCATAGTTTCCCATCCCCCTGCCATATTAGCTTAACTCCTCCCCAACAGCACTAGCAAATACTCCCCCTAGGATATTGGTTCCGGTCCTGCCCAGGTGCAGACCGTCCGGTTTGTACTGGCCCCACCTCCCCCAGAACCGGTTTCAATGTTCCAGGAATTTGAATCCCTCCCTTTTGCACCACTCCTCAAGCCATGTATTCATCTGAGCTATCCTGCGATTCCTATTCTGACTAGCATGTGGCACTGATAGCAATCCTGAGATTACTTCTTTTGAGGTCCTACTTTTTAATTTCGCTCCTAGCTCCCTAAATTCGCCTCGTAGGACCTCATTCCGTTTTTTACCTATATCGTTGGTACCTATATGCACCACGGCACCTGGCTGTTCACCCTCCATTTTCAGAATGTCCTGCACCCGCTCCGAGACATCCTTGACCCTTGCACCAGGGAGGCAACATACCGTCCTGGAGTCTCGGTTGCGGCCGCAGAAACGCCTATCTATTCCCCTTACACTTGAATCCCCTATCACTATCGCTCTCCCACTCTTTTTCCTGCCCTCCTGTGCAGCAGAGCCAGCCATGGTACCATGAACTTGGCTGCTGCTGCCCTCCCCTGATGAGTCATCCCCCTCAACAGTACCAAAGCGGTGTATCTGTTTTGCAGGGGGATGACTGCAGGGGATCCCTGCACTACCTTCCTTGCACTGCTCTTCCTGCTGGTCACCCATTTACTATCTGGCTGTGTACCCTTTACCTGCGGTAAGACCAATTCACTAAACGTGCTATTCACGTCATTCTCAGCATCGTGCATGCTCCACAGTGAATCCACCTGCAGCTCCAGTTCCGCAACGCGGTTCCTCAAGAGCTGGAGGCGCTTACACTTCCCGCACACGTAGTCGTCAGGGTCACCGGAGGCGTCCCTGATTTCCCACATAGTACAGGAGGAGCATAACACGTGTCCGAGCTTTCCTGCAATGACTTAACCCTTAGATACACTTAAATTGGCAACAACAATGCTAAATGTTACTTACTGATAGAGAAAAGAAAAAAAAAACTACTTACCAATCACCAGCCAATCACTTAGCCCCTTGGCTGTGACGTCACCTTTCTATTTCTTTCCACTTCTTTTTTGCCTTCTCCCTGTTGCTGCACAAGCTGGGCCTTTATAGGCCTCTCCGATGCCCGGACTCACGCCTCAGTGATGCATCTCCCGACTGCTGAATCCGCGGCCTTTATAGGCCTCTCGCTGACCCCGGACTCACGCCTCAGTGATGCACCTCCCGACTGCTGAACTCGCGGCCTTTATAGGCCTCTCGCTGACCCTGGACTCACGCCTCAGCGACGCACCTCCAGACTGCTGAACTCGCAGCCTTTGTAACTGAGCCTTTTTCAGGTTGGCAGGCTGAAACTAGTGGGGTGCCACAAGGATTAGTGCTGGGGCCTCAGCTAATTACAATTTATATTAATGATTTAAATCAAGGGACAGATCATAATGGATCCAAGTTTGCTGATGATACAAAGCTAGGTGGGAATGTAAGTTGTGAGGAGAACACCATGTGGCTTCAAAGAGATGTCGACAGGTTAAGTGATTTAACAATAAGGTTGCAGTTGGAGTCTAATGTGGGAAAATGTGAGGTTATTCACTTTGGCAGACAGAATAGAAAAGCAGAATATTTTTTAACTACTCAATGTTGGTGTTTAGCAAAATTTAGCTGTCTGTACAGGAAACACAGAGAGTTAGCTTACAGGTACAGCAAGCAATTAGGAAGGCAAATGGCATGTTGGCCTTTATTGCTAAGGAGTTAGAGTACAAGAGTAAGGAAGTCTTGCTACAATTGTGCAGGGCTTTGGTGAGACCACACATGGAGTACTGTGGACAGTTTTGGTCTCGTTATCTAAGGAAGGATATAGTTGTCTTAGAGGCGATTCAATGAAGGTTCGCTAGACTAATAATCCCTGGCATGAGAGGGTAGTCCTATGAGGAGATATTGAGTGGAGTAGGCCTATACTCTTTGCAATTTAGAAGAATGAGACCTCATTGAAAGATCTAAGATTCTGAGGAGGATTGACAGGATACATGCTGAGAGGTCATTCCCCCTGGCTATAGAGTCCAGAACCAGGGAGCACAGTCTCAGGATAAGGGGTCAGCCATTTAAGACTGAAACAATGAGGAATTTCTTCACTTGGTGGGCTGTGAATCTTTGGAATTCTCTGCCCCAAAGGGCTGTGGATGCTCAGTCATTGTGTACATTCAAGGATGAGCTAGTTATATTTTTGGAATCGAGGGATATGGGGATCAGGCAGGAAAGTGCAGTTGAGGTCGAAGATCAACAATGATCTTATTGAATGGTGGAGCAGGCTCGAGGGGCCGTATGGCCGACTCCTGGTCCTAATTCTTATGATCTTATGTTCTTATCTGTAAAGCCACCCTTTAATATGTCTAATCTACTTCTCCCAAACTAGTTTAGAACATAACACCAGACATCGTCTTGAGATAACTGCCCTGGAGATTCTGCTTTTTAATTTAATAACAAATTCTGCCATCTCTCTTTTCAAGCCTAACCTTCTTACGGTTGGTTCCAGCATTAATCAGGACTTAAAGATGATCAGTTTGCTCACTCTTGCTTTCCAGAAACTTCTCCACCGTTCTGTTGTCACCTCCATCCTTCATTTATGTCGTTGTCACCGCCCCCCACCACAGTGCCCCCTGTGGCACACCATTGTAACTATACATTAAATGTACCTGGACAATACATAACACCAAGCAAAAGGAGAGATGAGGCGGGTTTGATTAGTCCAATGCTCTCTTCTAACCAACTTACTATCCTTCAGCCTGCATAGACTTTAGTTCACCTGAAATACTGCTGGCTGCATCACATTCTGCATTGTGCTTGCCTATCATCTCTTACTGGCCTACAGGGGCTCCCAGTCTCCCAGTGTATCAAATCTCTCCGTGGCCTCACCACTCTCTATTTCCGCAAACTCCTCCAGCCCTACAAACACCCTTAACTCTCTGTCCTCTGACTCCAGCCTTCTGTGCATTCCCTATACCCCACCAATGGCAGCCATGCCTTCCGCTGCCTCCACTCCGTGCTCTGGAATTCCCTCCCCACATCTTCACCTCCATCTCTCCTTTAAGGCCCTTCAAACCCGCCTCATCTCTCCTTTTGCTCGGTGTCTGTTTATCCAAATGCATTTGTTAAGTGCCGTGGAATATTGTTTCTATATTAAAGACACTGCGAGTTATTGTAGCCAAAGGGTGAAAACAGGCGCTAAATAGATGCAGTGCTAATAAGACAGGTCAGTTTGAAGGTCTGGATTTACAATTTTGGCCCCAGTTGCTGATTACCATAATGTGAACTTGCCCGGAGGTGCTAAACCGACACCTGCAGGTTTAACCCTCAGGGCTGATTAGACGCAGTTTCCGTGGGGCAGTAAATGTGGGCTCCTGGCACCCACTTCCACTGAAGGTGTGGGGTGCTCTGGCTCACACACTGCAGCACGTTGCAGGATGGCTCAGGGACTGAGGGAGAGGGCACACAGGGTCTTGGACACAGCACTGGAGGTCCTGGTGGAGGAGGCCCAGAGGAGGAGGAGTGTCCTGTGCCCGCAGGGGCAAGGACCCTACTTTGCCCTCCTGTCCCTCTCTCCTGCAGCTCTGCCCGGCCTCATGTCCTCCTCCCATTCCTCGTCCAGACCAAGGGGGCCCCCTAGCATGATGCCCATGACCAAGCACTCCCTTCCTCCTGGTGACTCCTACAATGTGTCCAATAAGGTAAAGTCCTCAGAGAATTTCTGGAATAAACGTTACTCCAGTGTCGGTGAAGTCTTGACAAATTGTCCCAAAAAGTCTTCTGATGTGTTTCAGAGGTTCTCTTTACAGCTCCAGCAGCATTGTCCATGAAATGGTGAGTATCCCTTTAAGTGGTAAGTATCCCTTTAAGTTGTGCTAGAAATTATCATCATCATCAACATCATCATAAGCAGTCCCTCGGAATCGAGGAAGACTTGCTTCCACTCTTAAAATGAGTCCAATACGAGAACCACAGTCCCTGTCATAGGTGGGACAGACAGTGGTTGAAGGAAAGGGTGGGTGGAACAGGTTTGTCGCACGCTCCTTCCGCTGCCTGCACTTGATTTCTGCATGCTCTCGGCGACGAGACTCGAGGTGCTCAGCGCCCTCCCGGATGCTCTTCTTCCACTTAGGACGACCTTTGGCCAGGGACTCCCAGGTGTCAGTGGGGATGTTGAACTTTTTCAGGGAGGCTTTGAGGGTGCCCTTGTAACATTTCCTCTGCCCACCTTTGGTTCGTTTGCTGTGAAGGAGCTCCGCATAGAGCACTTGTGTTGGGAGTCTCATGTCTGGCATGCGAACGATGTGGCCTGCCCAGCGGAGTTGATCAAGTGTGGTCAGTGCTTCAATGCCGTGTTTGCTCCCAAACAGCTGGTCGCTGTTAGGAGAGAGCATTAGTTGAAGCACTAGCCAGCAAAATGTGTGCAGCCTGTTTAATGAGCACTAGCAGGCATTTTAAGCGGCAATCAGATGTTTAACAAGCCTCCGGGGGGCCGTTCCTAGCGCTGGCTTCAACTCATTCACCAAGGTGGCATCTTGCGCTAAACGTGGGTTAATCTGCTGTTTCAACTTAAGACCCCAACTTGGCCATTTCATTAGCACCTAAAGTATTCAGCAAAAATCGCCCCCATGATATAAACACAAGTTGTTGTTGTTGTTAATGTGCCTTATCATCAACACTAGATCAATGGGGCCCTCATTCAGGGACTATCGAATCCTTTAGTGTCACATAACTACCACTATTCTTTCCTGTAGCCTATCACTTCCTCCCCTCACGTAGCCGCTTGCTCCATGGGGCACTGGAGGACCTTGTGACACCTTGTCAGCGTATTCACTTGTCCCGTCACACTGCTACCACTGAGCCATTGCTGACACCTATGGTGCTGGGTTGGGAACCCGAGAGTAGATCATTTAACCCTACCCCCTTCAAAGAGATGTGTTCTGTGCATAACCTGAACCTATAATCCCAGGCCTTTCTAATTCTGCAAGAAGTAACCTCATGTGTGAGCAACTGCCTGAGAAATGCCTCCAGTATAGACATGCAAAGCCTCTCGCCCCCAGACAGCAAAGCCCCTCTGGAAGTGAATGGGGACAGTCAATAATTAAACCCTACCCCTTCAAAGAGATGTGCTTTGTGTACCCAGTGAATCACCACCTGGGTCTTACTATCTCAGCCAGCATACAGTTTATACATGAACACTTAACTGATTGATTTTAATATCGCATCGTATTTTTCTTTGTAGAATTTATCAATAACAAACTTGCAGATAGAATTCTGCATTCGAAAAGGGTGGTGAAAATCCAAAGAAGGATTAGCAAGTATGTTAAACCTAGCTTACATTTTTCCCTCTAAGTTTATGTTCGAATAGCATAAAGTAATGGAGCCATGTATATTGGTTCTGCACACACTGCAGCCTTCTCTAAAAACTGTCTATAAGAGCTCAGCTGCAATGCACTAGAACAATTAGCCACCTTTCTCCATTGAACATCCACCAAATATTGTTGGAGAGAAGCCGAGCTAGATTGGATCATTCACTGTTCAATGCCTTAAGGTCTAACTGTGACCCCATGGCTTGCCATGCTTGCTTTCAGTTCTTATCCCGGTTCTTGATAGCTCTACTTCTTACAGTGAGCAATTAATTCATGTCAGGCTTGGGTTGAGAAGTGGCAAGTAACATGCGGGGCCACACAAGTGCCTGTCAGTGATTATCTCCAACAATACAGAGTCTAGCCACCTTCCCATGACATTTAACGGGATTACCATCCCCCACTATCAACATCCTGGGGGTCACCATTGACAAAAAACGTAACTGGACCATCCACATAAATACTGTGGCTACAAGAGCAGGTCAGAGGCTGGGTATTCTGTGGCGAGTGTCTCACCACCTGTCTGCCCAAAGCCGTTCCACCATCTACAAGGCACAAGTCAGAAGTGTGATGGAATACTCTCCACTTGCCTGGATAAGCGCAGCTCCAACAACACTCAAGCAGCTCGACATCATCCAGGACAAAGCAGCCCGCTTGATCTGCATCCCATCCACCACCTTAAACATTCACTCCCTCCACCACCGGCGCACCGTGGCTGCAGTGTGCACCATCGACAAGATGCACTGCAGCAACTCGCCAAGGCTTCTTCGGCAGCACCTCCCAAACACGCGACATCTCCACCTAGAAGGACAAGGGCAGCAGGTGTATGGGAACACCATCACCTCCAAGTTCCCCTCTAAGTCACACACCATCCTGACTTGCAAATATATCGGCCGTTCCTTCATCGTCTCTGGGTCAAAATCCAGGAACTCCCTCCCTAAGCAGTGACAGGATCGGTCCAAGTCAGCATGGATTTATGAAAGGGAAATCATGCTTGACAAATCTTCTGGAATTTTTTGAGGATGTAACTAGTAGAGTGGACAAGACAGAACCAGTGGATGTGGTGTATTTGGACTTTCAGAAAGCTTTTGACAAGGTCCCACACAAGAGGTTGGTGTGCAAAATTAAAGCACATGGTATTGGGGGTAATATACTGACGTGGATAGACAACTGGTTGGCAGATAGGAAGCAGAGAGTCGGGATAAACGGGTCCTTTTCAGAATGGCAGGCAGTGACTAGTGGGGTGCTGCAGGGCTCAGTGCTGGGACCCCAGCTATTTACAATATACATCAATGATTCAGATGAAGTAATTGAGTGTAATATCTCCAAGTTTGCAGATGACACTAAGCTGGGTGGCGGTGTGAGCTGTGAGGAAGATGCTAAGAGGCTGCAGGGTGACTTGGACAGGTTAGGTGAGTGGGCAAATACATGGCAGATGCAGTATAATGTGGATAAATGTGAGGTTATCCACTTTGGTGGCAAAAACACGAAGGCAGAATATTATCTGAATGGCGGCAGATTAGGAAAAGGGGAGGTGCAACGAGACCTGGGTGTCATGGTCCATCAGTCATTGAAAGTTGGCATGCAGGTGCAGCAGGTGGTGAAGAAGGCAAATGGCATGTTGCCCTTCATAGCTAGGGGATTTGAGTCTCGGAGCAGAGAGGCCTTACTGCAGTTCTACAGGGCCTTGGTGAGGCCTCACCTGGAATATTATGTTCAGCTTTGGTCTCCCAATCTGAGTAAGGATGTTCTTGCTATTGAGGGAGTGCAGCGAAGGTTCACCAGACTGATTCCCGGGATGACAGGACTGACTTATGAGGAGAGGCTGGGTCAACTGGGCCTTTATTCACTGGAGTTTAGAAGAATGAGAGGGGATCTCATAGAAACATATAAAATTCTGACGGGACTGGACAGGATAGATGCAGGAAGAATGTTCTCGATGTTGAGGAAGTCCAGAACCAGGGGTCACAGTCTGAGGATAAGGGGTAAGCCATTTAAGACCGAGATGAGGAGAAACTTCTTCACTCAGAGTTATGAACCTGTGGAATTCCCTACCGCAGAGAGTTGTTGAGGCCAGTTCGTTAGATATATTCAAGAGGGAGTTAGATATGGCCCTTATGGCTAAAGGGATCAAGGGGTATGGAGAGAAAGCAGGAAAGGGGTACTGAGGTGAATGATCAGCCATGATCTTATTGAATGGTGGTGCAGGCTCGAGGGGCCAAATGGCCTACTACTGCATCTATTTTCTATGTTTCTACATTTTCTAACAGCACTGTGGGAGTGTCTTCACAACAAGGACTGCAGCAATTCAAGAAGGCGGCTCACCACCACCTTTCTGAGAGTAATTAGGGATGGACAATAAATGCTGGCCTTGCCATGCATATGCTCACACCCCCAGAATGCAGAATAAAAAGACACATTGCACAGTTTTCAACCATGTGACGGATCACACACACACACACACATACACTAATACATACAAATACACTTGCTGCTACACTCACTCAGCATCATCACTCTTCCTCTTCCAGGACAAGGTAGCACATAACAGACACCAGCAGGCTTGATGAATGCAAGGCCATTAACACCTTGTTGGCACTGCGGGGGTGATCATCATTTCCATTCATGCCGATTCAAAGAGTACATTTGCAAAGGCTGTGGAACAATGGGACACCTCCAACGAATGTGCAGGCAAGCTGCAAAGCCTGTTAAACCTGCAAATCACCATGTTGCAGAGGAGGACAAATCCATGGAGGATCACGATGAACCAGAGCCTCGGATCGAAGAGGCAGAGGTACATGGGGTGCACACATTCACCACGAATTGTTCCCCAATAATATTGAATGTTGAACTAAATGGACTCCCGATGTCAATGGAGCTGGACACGGGCGCAAGTCAGTCCATCATGGACAAAAAGACTTTCGAAAGGTTGTGATGCAACAAGGCCTCATGGCCAGTCTTAACTCCAGTTTGCACGAAACTAAGAACGAACACAAAATAACTGATTCCTGTAATTGGCAGTGCTACCGGAAGGAGCTGGCTGGGAAAGATACGCTGGAACTGGGACGACATCGGACGCTATCGCCCGCTGACGACACTTCGTGTGCCCAGGTCTTAAACAAATTTCCTTCGCTGTTTGAACCAGGCATCAGGAAATTCCAAGGAGCAAAAGTGTAGATCCTCCTAATACCGGTGGTGCGACCCATCCATCACAAGGCGAGAGCAGTATCGTACATGATGAGAGAAAAGCTAGAGATCGAGCTAGACCGGCTACAAAGAAAGGGCATCATTTCACCGATCGAGTTCAGCGAGTGGGCCAGTCCTATTGTCCCAGTCCTCAAGGGAGACGGCACCGTCAGAATCTGTGGCGATTACAAAGTAACTACCCACTACCAAAGGCCGACGACCTCTTTGCAATGCTGGCGGGAAGAAAGACGTTCACGAAGCTAGATCTGACTTCAGCCTACATGACGCAGGAACTGGAGGAATCACCGAATGCCCTCACCTGCATCAACACGCACAAAGGTCTTTTTGTTTATAACAGATGCTCGTTTGGAATCCGATCAGTGGCGGCGATATTCCAGAGAAACATGGAAAGCTTACTGAAGTCGGTCCCGCACACCGTGGTCTTCCAGGATGACATTTTAGTCACAGGTCGGAACACAGTCGAACACCTACAGAACCTGGAGAAGGTTCTTAGTTGATTCAACCACGTGGGGCTCAGGTTAAAACACCCGAAGTGCATTTTCCAGGCACCTGAAGTGGAGTTCTTGGGAAGGAGGATTGCGGCGGACGGCATTAGGCCCACCAACGCGAAGATGGAGGCCATCGAGAACGCACCGAGGCCACAGAACGTGATGGAGCTGCGGTCGTTTCTGGGACTCTTGAACTACTTTGGTAACTTCTTACCGGGTCTCAGCACACTGCTAGAACCACTACATGTCTTACTATGAAAGGGGGATGAATGGGTTTGGGGCAAAAGCCAAGAAAAAGCCTTTGTAAAAGTGAAAAAATTGTTATGCTCAAACAAATTGCTTGTGTTGTATGATCCATGTAAGCGTTTGGTACTAGCATGTGATGCGTCGTCATATGGCGTCGGTTGTGTATTGCAACAAGCTAATGATTTTGGCAAACTGCAACTGGTTGCATATGCATCCAGGCATCTGTCTAAGGCTGAGAGAGTCTGCAGCATGATTGAAAAAGAAGAGTTAGCATGTGTCTATGAGGTAAAGAAAATGCAGCAATACCTGTTTGGGCTAAAATCCAAATTGGAAACTGACCATAAGCCACTTATATCCCGTTTAAACCAGCATCAATGGTCAGGCAGAGAGTAGTGCAAACCATCAAGCACGGCTTGAAGAGGGTAACTGAAGGCTCACTGCAGACTCGCCTATCCCGAGTCCTGCTCAGTTACCGCACGAGACCCCACTCACTTACTGGGATCCCACCTGCTGAACTGCTCATGAAAAGAGCACTTAAGACAAGGCTCTCATTAGTTCATCCTGATCTACATGAACAGGTAGCGAGCAGGCGGTTTCAACAAAGTGCAAATTATGATAGAGCATATGTGTCACGCGAGATTGAAATCAATGATCCTGTATTTGTATTAAATTATGGACAAGGTCCCAAGTGGCTTCCCGGCACTGTCGTGGCCAAAGAGGGGAGCAGGGTGTTTCAGGTCAAACTTTCAAATGGACTCATTCACCGGAAACACTTGGACCAAATCAAACTCAGATTCATGGACTATCCTGAGCAACCCACCTTGGGCCCTACCTTTTTTGATCCCTCAACATACACACCAGTGGCAACCGACACCACGGTTGACCACGAAGCAGAACCCATCATCCACAGCAGCCCTGCAGGGCCCAACACACCAGGCAGCCCAGCAAGGCCAGCTGCACAGCAGCCCAGCGAGGGCCCAACAAATGATTCAACAACACCAGCTTTCACACTGAGACGATCAACCAGGGCAAGAAGGGCCGCAAATCGGGGACGAAAGTGCAGACCCATCCACCACAAGGCACGGGCGGTACCGTATATGATGCGTGAGAAAGTGGAAATTGAGCTGGACAGGCTGCAGCGAGAAGGCATCATCACGCCGGTGGAATTCAACAAGTGGACCAGTTTGATTGTCCCGGTAATTAAAGGTGACGGCACGGTCAGAATTTGTGGGGACTATAAAGTAGCGATTAACCGTTTTTCGCTACAGGAGCAGTACCCAAGGCAGATGATCTACTTGTGACCCTGGCAGGAGGGAAGATGTTCACCAAGTTGGACCTGATCTCGGTCTACATGACGCAGGAGCTGGAGGAATCTACGAAAGGCCTCACCTGCATCAACACGCACAAAGGTCTGTTCAGCCCCTCGAGCCTGCTCCATTATTCAATGAGATCATGGCTGACCTGCGACCTAACTCCATATCCTTTGGCCCATATCCATTAATACCTTTGGTTAACAATCTCCGATGTAAAATTAACAATTGATCTAGCATCAATTGTCGTTTGCGGAAGAGAGTTCTGAAAGTCTCTAAGAGGGCTGGATTTTCGGCTTTTGAGATTGCGGAGCGGTAATGGCGGTGGGGCAGTCCTGATACCGCCTGAAAAAAGTTTGCGCCCTCGTCTGCAAAATTCGGCAAAAAATCTCTTTCCATGATCAGGGGTGCAAAATCAAGCATTACACAAGGACCCCAGCTGAAAATCGTGGCGTTAAAAAAAGTTTTGTTGATTTAAGGAACTTTATTGTTGCTCAATGCCCTGCAACATAACGTTGTATATTGTTTGGTTTTTTTTTGGTGGGTTTTTGTTACTTTGTTGCAGTAAAATTTATGATTCATCCTTTGCCATTGGTGTCTTGTGCATCATTTCAACGTTCACCGGAGATGTGTCTTTATGGGGGCACATAGTGTGTCCAGTATTAGCTCCATCCCTCAGTTTTCTCCATTACGAGCTGGCTGCATCTCCTCGCTGCCTCCCCCGTGGATGGGGTGGCTATCCAATGGGGGCTTTGCCAGGCTCCTCTGCGTCATCCTCCTCCTCCTGAGGTGGGCCTGCAATCCCCACTGGCAATGCCTGGCCCCTCACGGTGGCCAAGTTGTGCAACATGTAGCACACCACAATGAATTTGGATACCTATTAAGGGGAGTATTGAAGGCCGCCTCCAGAGCAGTCCATGCCATCAGTCTGTCTGTAGAAAATGGCATATCTCTGTTAGCACTTCCTTTCGAGGGCGCAGCCTTGTCACACACTGATCCTCAGGAAGCTGGAGGTATAAGCGTTGATGCCTGTAAAACCCATAGGGGGTCAAGCCTCCTCCCTAGACGTCTTCGGCCTCTCCTCAGCTGTGGGCCGACATGGCTAAAAGCCCTTCTTCTAGCTTCACGTCGCCTGGCTGTAGCATGCAGCATGATGTGCTGTTGAACTAGTATTGCCCCCATTAAATTCTCTCACTGAAATTGTAAGGGCTGTAATGGCAAATAAAAGTGCTGTTTGTATGTCGGAGCTTCACATAGCATGCTGTGCACAACCGTTGCAGTCAATGTGACCTGCGATATAGGGGCTTCACCCCTCCATTTAAATACGCCGCCAATACGGCCTGCTGCACCCTGGGAACGCCTGGTTTTTCAGACGTTTCCTGGGGCGGGTGTTAAATGAGGTGTTTGGACCGAATTTTGCATCCGGGGCAGTAGCAGAGCATTGCACGAAGATTGACATCATGATCTCAGTGAAACGAGAGGGCGAGGCACTAAGTTTTTATGCCGCCATAAATGCCAGTTGGGCGGTAAAATCTGTACGCCCGCCATTACACGAAAAACCATTTACCGCCTCTTCAGGGCGCTAACTCAGGCACAAGCAACCCAAACATCCAGCCCTCTGTGTGTAGAAATGTTTCCTAATTTTTAGACTGCTCCCTGGTCCTAGACTCCCCAACCAGCAGAAATCGTTTCTCTCTATCTACCCTATCTGTTTCCCTTCATATCTTGAAAACTTCAAGCAGATCACCCTTCTACCTTCTAAATTCAAGGGAATACAACATTAATTTGTATAATCTCGTAATTTAACCTTAGAGTCCGGGTATCATTCTGGTAAACCTAGGCTGCAATCCCTCCGAAGACAATGGCCCAGAAATTCCTCTGGGGGTCATCCCACGGGCAATTGCCTCCTCGCTGGATATTTTTTACGAAAGTACCTGGTGGTCTCGGCGGCACCCTGATTTCCAATGGGGAGGCCTTCTCCTCCCGTACTGCAATGTGTGCTCCCGTGCAGAGTGTTGTGTCTTTAGGTGCTCTAATAATGACTCCATGAGGCAACGTGTTGTACTTGAACTGTCGAGACCTTAGTCCTTTATTGATAACTCCAGAGTGAGGATCACACCTGGTGGCCTGCCTTTTATACTAGGCCTGGCACACCTGTACAGGTAACCTACAAGTCTCCCACTGCGGTGCCCTCTGGTGGCACACCTTGTAATAGTACAAACAGTAACCATGTAGGATACATGACACAGAGGGTCCCAACGCAGAAGATGCAGTTACGTGAGACTGCTAGGCCAATCAGGTTCCCATTAATAGCACTGAGACTCGCGTAACTACAATTTTTCAGTGCTATTAATGGGAACAAAACCAAACACACAAAATAATAAAAAATAAAAAACAGACCACACATATTTAAAAGTAATTGAAATTAAAATTATTATGTCTTATAAAAATAAAATATTTTCCCAATTTTTAAAAAAGTTTTTTTAATTATGGTTAAAAATAAACTTACCATAGTGGGGAATGTTTTTAACAATAAACTATGTATTTATAATTTTATTTTACAATTGTTTTGTGTGTTTTAAAACACTTGTGCCTGTAAAAGTAGGCTATGCGCCTGCTTTTTCAGCTGCAAGATTTTTGAGGACATTTGCTGGGCAAGCTATGGGTAAATAGCCCGCACAGATGACCTCGCTCCCGATCTGGCTACGATCTGTCAAGCTCCACAGATCGGAAAGTCCGGTTGACAGGGCATGCGCATTGCGCGCAGAAAACCGGCTTTTCCGATGCCTTCCCGGGTCCGTAGAAACCTCGTACCGGCTGGGGACGTCGGAAATTCTGCCCCAATATATCCTTTCTAAGAGGTGTTATGGCCTGAGAACAACTAATACAAGGACTAGGAAAGAATGGAAACTGAGTCGAAATTACGAATTAACGGACAGGCAAAGATCAGCTAGACCATCAAGCCTGTCAAGATGGCCAGAGTATCATAATTAAATTTGCCCTCCCTCCTTCCACCACCTCCCCCACCCCCATTTAAACTCCTCAGAGAGGCAAAAACACAGAGAAAAATAAACAGGACCAATAAGGGGAAGAAATACTCTGGGGAAATCAGCACCGCCCCCCCCCCTCCCCATCCCACTCCACCTCATACAATCGAAAACAGTCGAGGCGATCACGGAGAGAGTTTTAACAATGTGTTGAATCACTTACCATCACAGCTCTTCCCACACACATTCTTTGAATTCTTTGAGTTCTTTAAGTTCTCAGTCCGTCCATCGTCACACCACCTGATGCTGCTGATCTGGAAGAGCCCATAGTCCGATGACACGGTCCTCCCATCTCTCCTGTTGCGTCCAACCACCCTTGTGTTGTAACTGCTTTCATGTTGAACCAAACACATCCCTAAAACAAAGGCAAAATTGCATCCGTGTGTTAGACATTTCCTCTGATGTCCTCTCCTCCCCCAGCCCCTTCCCAATGCCCACCACCCTGCCCAGCACATGCCCCTAGTCAGTCTCGGTTGGTTCCATTTATAATTACAATTGCTCTTTTTTTAACCTGAGAAATTTAAATGATGGGGCAGGGCTGGGTTGAAAAAAATCCTTTCCACTGTAAAGGAAACCCAAAGTTGCATGGAACTTGCATTTTGTGGGAGTTCCTGCAAACCATGTCACACGCCCAGAACTGGAGGTGTCCAGCTCACAGTGACCAAGCTTGGGAAACAATTGGAATTCCCCAGTACAAACCTACGACAACAACAACTTGTATTTATATAGCGCCTTTAACTTAGTGAAACTTCCCAAGGCGCTTCACAGGAGTGTTTGAGATTTTTCTTTTAATTGACACTGAGCCGCATAAGGAGATTAGGGCAGGTGACCAAAAGCTTGGTCAAAGAGGTAGGTTTTAAGGAGCGCCTTGAAAGAGGAAAGAGAGGGAGAGAGATGGAGAGGTTTAGGGAGGGAGTTCCAGAGCTTGGGGCCTAAGTAACAGAAGGCATGGCCACCAATGGTTGAGCGATTATAATCAAGGATGCTCAAGAGGGCAGAATTAGAGGAGCGCAGTCATCTCCGAAGTTATGGGGCTGGAGGAGATTACAGATAGGGAGGGGGCGAGGCCATGGGGGGATTTGAAAACAAGGATGATAATTTTGAAATCGAGGTGTTGCTTAACCGGGAGGTCAGCGAGCACAGGGGGTGATGGGTGAGCAGGACTTGGTGCGAGTTAGGACACGGGCAGTTGAGTTTTGGATCATCTCTAGTTTACGTAGGGTAGAATGTGGGAGGCCAGCCAGGAGAGTGTTGGAATAATCAAGTCCAGAGGTAACAAATGCATGGATGAGGGCTTCAGCAGCGGATGAGCTGAGGTACGGCTGGAGACGGGCGATGTTACGGAGGTGGAAACAGGCGGTCTTAGTTATGCTGGGGATATTGGTCGGAAACTAGGGCCACCTGGTCAGTGTGTCTCAGCTCATAAGCTTAACAAATAAAACCACCGAGAGAATCTACAAATGGTGCATTTCACACTGAATATAATGGAAAGGAATCAGTACAAAAGGCCAGCAAGGTTAGAGTCTGGTGAGGTGAGGACATTCAGCTACAATCTACTAGTGCAGAGAAGATGAAACTCACAGTTTGCCAGACTGTAGCCACGATATCCGTCCAATCCACTGTCACGTATGACACGGGCGAGCTCGCATTTCTCATAGACATAAGGACTTGCGACTGCCAGCAGGGCACTGAGAATGAAAAAGGACTTCATTCTGTTGGTCACGGCACAAGATGCAGTCTTTATACTGGAAATAGGTCTTTGGCTTCTCTCTTTTGCAATTGGGTCAGAAATCTGGGCCCCATCAGCCAGCCACCTCCCCGCCCCTCCCCTCAAATCCCTGTCTTTACCACACGCAGAAAACAACCTTACAGAAACGCAACTGATTTCTGACTGGTCCCTGGATTTTGGCTCTGATTCGTCAAAAACTAGAGATTTCCAGGAATTTTTATTTTCACTTCCTGTCCGGTCAGGGAGATCTCCCATCCTACTTTCTCTGAAAATGACTGCTTAGTTATCAGAAGATAACGAAGACCCATTTGGCCCATGGAATCTCAAACCTCTAATTCCCCCAACACTCACTTCCAACTGCATGAAGAAGGCCAGTGTTTCTCTACTGGGCAGTTTGGCAACAACAACAATTTGCATTAATTTGGAGCCTTTAACTTAGTAAAACATCACAAGGCACTTCACAATAATTGACAAAGCATGACACATTGGGACAGGTGACCAAAAGCTTGGTCAAAGAATTAAGTTTTTAAAGAGCATTTTAAAGGAGAGGAGAGAGTTGGAGAGGAGGAGAGGTTTCGCGAGGGAATTGCAGGACTTAGGACCTAGGCGGCTCAAAGCACGTCCGCCAATGGTGAGGTAAAGGTAGTTGGCTAGAACAATTGCACAAGAGGCCAGAATTGGAGGAACACAGAGTTATTGGAGGGATGCAGGGCTGGAGGAGATTACAGAGATAGGGAAGGGTGAGGCCATGAAGAGAGTTGAGGAGAATTTGCTGAGAATTTTAAAATCAAGGCATTGGTGGACCAGAAGCCAGTGTAGGCAATTGTGGAAGGTGCAGTCTTTAGGTGGGTCTGCTCCAATATACTAGGGGCTATTTCCCCAAAAAATTGGTGATGTTCCAGCCTTAGTGATGTGTCAGCCTTCATGATTGCTGGAACATGGCCCATTTTTTGGATCGCGACTTTTGGCTCTGCGATAGCCAAGCGATGTGAAATGGGCCCAGCGATAGCCCAGCGATGTGAAATGGGCCCAGCGATAGCCCAACGATGTGAAATAGGCTCAGCGATAGCCAAGCGATGTGAAATGGGCCCAGCGATAGCCCAGCGATGTGAAATGGGCCCAGCGATAGCCCAGCGATGTGAAATGGGCCCAGCGATAGCCCAGCGATGTGAAATGGGCCCAGCGATAGCCCAACGATGTGAAATGGGCCCAGCGATAGCCCAACGATGTGAAGTGGGCCCAGCGATAGCCCAGCGATGTGAAGTGGGCCCAGTCATAGCCCAGCGATGTGAAATGGGCCCAGCGATAGCCCAGCGATGTGAAATGGGCCCAGCGATAGCCCAGCGATGTGAAATGGGCCCAGCGATAGCCCAGCGATGTGAAGTGGGCCCAGCGATAGCCCAACGATGTGAAATGGGCCCAGCGATAGCCCAGCGATGTGAAATGGGCCCAGCGATAGCCCAGCGATGTGAAATGGGCCCAGCGATAGCCCAACGATGTGAAATGGGCCCAGCAATAGCCCAGCGATGTGAAATGGGCCCAGCGATAGCCCAACGATGTGAAGTGGGCCCAGCGATAGCCCAGCGATGTGAAGTGGGCCCAGTCATAGCCCAGCGATGTGAAATGGGCCCAGCGATAGCCCAGCGATGTGAAGTGGGCCCAGCGATAGCCCAACGATGTGAAGTGGGCCCAGCGATAGCCCAACGATGTGAAGTGGGCCCAGCGATAGCCCAGCGATGTGAAATGGGCCCAGCGATAGCCCAACGATGTGAAGTGGGCCCAGCGATAGCCCAGCGATGTGAAATGGGCCCAGCGATAGCCCAACGATGTGAAGTGGGCCCAGCGATAGCCCAACGATGTGGAATGGGCCCAGCGATAGCCAAGCGATGTGAAATGGGCCCAGCGATAGCCCAGCGATGTGGAATGGGCCCAGCGATAGCCCAACGATGTGAAGTGGGCCCAGCGATAGCCCAGCGATGTGGAATGGGCCCAGCGATAGCCCAACGATGTGAAGTGGGCCCAGCGATAGCCCAGCGATGTGGAATGGGCCCAGCGATAGCCCAACGATGTGAAATGGGCCCAGCGATAGCCCAACGATGTGAAATGGGCCCAGCGATAGCCCAACGATGTGAAATGGGCCCAGCGATAGCCCAACGATGTGAAATGGGCCCAGCGATAGCCCAACGATGTGAAATGGGCTGAGCAATAGCCAAGCGATGTGAAATGGGCCCAGTGATAGCCCAACGATGTGGAAGGCAAAGCTTCCCCAGCAATGGCCTTCTACGCATGCGTTTTCTTTTGGGTAAACAGGGTTTTTCGTAGTTCTGGAGGTCAGGGGTCATCCACACATGCGCAGAAGGCAAAGGGAGGGGGAGGAGAGAGAGAGAGAGGAGTTAGCGAGGAGAGGAGAGCGGGAAAGAGAAAAAGAAAGAGAGAGAGAGAGAGAGAGAAAGAAAGAGAGAGAAAGGTGTCTGACAGTGATCATAGTTTAAGAGATGTGGAGGGGATGAGGAAGAGGGCCAAACCCTTTTCAGGCGAGGCCAACGAGGCCCTCGTTCAGGAGTTGCACTCCCGGTGGGCCCAATTAACCCGGGATGGACATGGAAAACCCCCACCCCGGGCGTATCGCCAGATATGGGGCAAGATCGCTGACGTCGTCTCCTCGGCGTCCCACGAGGCCAGGGGATCTGACAGGTGCCAGAAGCGCTGAAACAGCCTTGTCGCTTCAGCAAGAGTAAGTAGCATTTTATATTGTGCCCTTTTTAAGTCTCTCTGGCTGCTGTCACTTAAAGTGTGTGGCGTGCTGAGAGATACCACAGATGTCGCCAGCTGAAGCCCGAAAGGAGCAGGGTGCGTAGAAGGATAGTGCCGCAGTAACCTTTACCTCAACGGGCAATGCAGTCCTGATGGTGCTGGTAGGCGGCAGATCCGCCTTGATGAGCTGACATATCTCATCGATGACCTCCTTTAGGAAGCGCAGCCTCCTAAGGCACGTGTTATCAGACAAGTTGAGGTAAGATTACTTTTCCCTGTAAGTTTGTCGGCTGTTCAGTCTCCTCCTCCACCCCCGCATTAGTCTGTGACCTCTTCGATTGGCCCCTTCACTAAACCCTTCACTAAACTCTTCACTTAACTCAACCTCAGGCGCCAGCAATTGAGCAGGTACAAGTAATGGTAGAGCAGCTACAGGCCCCATCACTATCACTATTATCACTATCACTATTGTTATGTATTTAACCCTTGGCAATCTGTATCACGCCACTACCAGAGTGCCTACCTGTTGGAGCCCTTGGGAGCATTGTATATAAGCAGACCAGCCACGCGATACCTGCACTTTGAAGTCTTATTAAAGGAGCTAAGGTCACACTTACTCATTGCTCACAGTACCCAGTTTCATCCTTTATTATGAGCGTATCAATTGGCGACGAGATAATGAACAACCGCGCAAAAATGCAAAAACAGTTGGTATCCTGGAGAAGTTCTCAGAAGGGGATGATTGAGAGGCTTTCATGGAGGGACTTGTCCAATACTTCATGGCCAATGAGCCGGAAGGGGACGAGAACGCTGCCAAATGAAGGGCGATCCTCCTTACTGTCTGTGGGGCAACAACATATGGCCTCGTGAAGAATCTTCTAGCTCCGGTGAAACCAACAACCAAATCCTATGCAGAATTGTGTACGCTGGTCCGGGAGCACCTAAATCCTAAAGAAAGCGTTTTGATGGCGAGGTATCGGTTCTACACATGTCAACGGTCGGAGGGCCAGGAAGTAGCGAGCTACATCGCCGAACTAAGGCGCCTCGCAGGACATTGCGAATTTGATGAATTCCTAGAACAAATGTTGAGAGACATTTTTGTGCTTGGCATTAGACATGAGGTTATCCTTCGCAAACGACTGACTGTTGAAATTGCTAATCTGAGCAAAGCCATAATGATAGCCCAGGCATTTATGTCCACCAGCGACAACACCAAACAAATTTCGCAGCATAAAGAGATTTCGGCCAATACTGTGCATAAAGTAACGTCTTTTTCGAGCAGGAATATACATGACAGAATGTACATGCCGGCTGCTGCACGACCTCAGATGACCCAGAGTCCACCATCAATCGTTAATGCGAGGCAGTTAACACCCAGTTGGTGTTGTGGGGGTGATCATCGGGCCCATCAATGCCGCTTCAAGCACTATGCGTGCAACGACTGTAGAACAATGGGACACCTCCAGCGAATGTGCAGGCGGGCTGCAAACCTTGCAAACCCTGCAAACCACCATGTTGTAGATCGATCCACTGTGGATCAGACTGAATTGGAGACTCGAACCGAGGAGGCAGAAGTGTACGGGATATCCACCAATAATATTGAAAGTTGAACTGAACGGAATTCCAGTATCCATGGAACTGGACACAGGTGCGAGTCAGTCCATAATGAGCAAAAAGGCCTTCGATAGGTTGTGGTGCAACAAGGCACACAGGCCCAAGCTCAGCCCCATTCACACCAAGCTAAGAACTCACACAAAGGAACTGATCCCTGTAATTGGCAGTGCAGAAGTCAAAGTCTCCTATGATGGAGCAGTGCACAAACTCCCACTGTGGATTGTACCAGGGGATGGCCCCACACTGTTTGGCAGAAACTGGCTGGGAAAAATCCGCTGGAACTGGGACGACATCCGAGCGCTTTCGTCTGTCGACGACGCCTCATGTGCCCAGGTTTTGAGCAGATTTCCATTGTTGTTCGAGCCAGGCATTGGAAGCTACTCGGGGACGAAAGTGCAGACCCATCCACCACAAGGCACAGGCGGTACCGTATATGATGCGTGAGAAAGTGGAAATTGAGCTGGACAGACTGCAGCGAGAAGGCATCATCACGCCGGTGGAATTCAACAAGTGGACCAGTTTAATTGTCTCGGTAATTAAAGGTGACGGCACGGTCAGAATTTGTGGGGACTATAAAGTAACGATTAACCGTTTTTCGCTACAGGAGCAGTACCCAAGGCAGATGATCTACTTGCGACCCTGGCAGGAGGAAAGACGTTCACCAAGTTGGACCTGACCTCGGTCTACATGACGCAGGAGCTGGAGGAATCTTCGAAAGGCCACACCTGCATCAACACGCACAAAGGTCTGTTCATCTATAACAGGTGCCCGTTCGCGATTCGGTCGCCCCCGGCAATCTTCCAACGGAACATGGAGAGCCTGCCAAAGTCGGTCTCTCGCACCATGGTTTTCCAGGACGACATACTTGTTACAGGTCGGGACACCATTGAGCACTTGAAGAATCTGGAAGAGGTTCTTAGTCGGTTGGATTGTGTGGGACTCAGGTTGAAACGCTCGAAGTGTATTTTCCTGGCGCCGGAGGTCGAGTTCTTGGGAAGAAGAATCACAGCAGACGGCATCAGACCCACTGACGCCAAGACGGAGGCCATCAAGAACGCGCCGAGACCACAGAACATGATGGAGCTGCGGTCCTCCTTGGGACTCCTCAACTACTTCGGTAATTTCCTACCCGGTTAAGCACCTTGCTAGAAATCTTACTTGTGCTACTGAGCAAGGGAGACAACTGGGTATGGGGGAAATCAAAAGAGGTTGCCTTTGAGAAAGCCAGAAATCTGTTGTGTTCAAACAAACTGCTTGTCCTGTATAACCCATGTAAACGATTAGTGCTAGCTTGCGATGCGTCGTCATATGGGGTCGGGTGTGTGTTACAACAGGCTAACGAATCGGGGATTTTGCAACCAGTCGCTTATGCATTCAGGAGTCTGTCCAAGGCCGAAAGGGCCTGCAGCATGACTGAAAAAGAGGCTCTGGCATGCATTTATAGGGTGAACAAAATGCACCAGTACTTGTTTGGCATCAAGTTTGAGCTTGAAACTGACCACGAGCCGCTCATATCGCTATTCTCTGAGAGCAAAGGGATTAACACCAATGCCTCTGCCCACATCCAAAAATGGGCGCTCACGCTGTCGGCATACAACTATGTAATCCACCACAGACCGGGCACAGAGAACTGCGCTGATGCTCTCAGTCGGCTACCATTGCCCACCACCGGGGTGGAAATGGCACAGCCTGCGGACTTGCTCAAGGTAATGGATGCATTCGAAAACGAAAAGTCAACCGTTATGGCCCATCAGATCAGGACCTGGACCAGCCAGGATCCTTTACTGTCCTTGGTAAAAAAACTGTGTTCTCCATGGGAACTGGTCCAGCATCCCAGCGGAAATGCAGGAGGCGATTAAGCCGTTCCACAGGCGCAAAGACGAAATGCCCTTGCAGGCGGACTGTCTGTTGTGGGGCAATCACGTGGTCTTGCCCAAGAAAGGCAGAGAAACATTCATTTGTGAACTGCACAGCACCCACCCAGGCATTGTAATGATGAAAGCCATAGCCAGATCCCATGTGTGGTGGCCTGGCATTGACTCAGATTTAGAGTCATGCCTGCGCCAGTGCAACACTTGCTCTCAGCTGAGCAATGCACCCAGAGAGGCACCGCTAAGTTTGTGGTCGAGGATCCACGTGGGCTATGCAGGCCCATTTCTAGACAAAATGTTCTTGGTTGTCATGGATGCTTATTCAAAATGGATTGAATGTATAATAATGTCTGTCAGCACGTCCACCGTCACCATTGAAAGCCTACGAGCCATGTTTGCCACACATGACCTGCCTGATGTCCTAGTCAGCGACAATGGCCCGTGTTTCACCAGTGCTAAATTCAAGGAATTCATACCTGCAATGGGATCAAGCACGTCACATCTGCCCCGTTCAAGCCCGCATCCAACGGCCAGGCAATCTGGGCAGTTCAGACCATCAAGCAAAGCTTGAAACATGTGTCGGAAGGCTCCCTGCAGACCCGGCTGTCCCGAGTGCTGCTCAGCTACCGCACCAGACCCCACTCGCTCACTGGGGTTCCCCCAGCTGAGCTGCTCATGAAAAGGGCGCTCAAAACAAGGCTCTCGTTTGTCTACCCTGATCTCCATGATCATGTGGAGGGCAGGCGACATCAACAAAGTGTGTACCATGACCGCGCAAATTTGTCATAGAAACAGAAACATAGAAAATAGGTGCAGGAGTAGGCCATTCTCCCCTTCGAGCCTGCACCACCATTCAATAAGATCATGGCTGAGCATTCCCTCAGTACCCCTTTCCTGCTTTCTCTCCATACCCCTTGATCCCCTTAGCCGTAAGGGCCATATCTAACTCCCTCTTGAATATATCCAATGAACTGGCATCAACAACTCTCTGCGGAAGGGAATTCCACAGGTTAACAACTCTCTGAGTGAAGAAGTTTCTCCTCATCTCAGTCCTAAATGGCCTACCCCTTATCCTAAGACTATGTCCCCTGGTTCTGGACCTCCCCAACATCGGGAACATTCTTCCCGCATCTAACCTGTCCAGTCCCGTCAGAATCTTATACGTTTCTATGAGATCCCCTCTCATCCTTCTAAACTCCAGTGAATAAAGGCCCAGTTGATCCAGTCTCTCCTCATATGACAGTCCAGCCATTCCTGGAATTAGTCTGGTGAACCTTCGCTGCACTCCCTCAATAGCAAGAACATCCTTCCTCAGATTAGGAGACCAAAACTGAACACAATATGCCAGGTGAGGCCTCACGAAGGCCAAGTACACGATATTGAGGACAATGATCCTGTGTTTGTACTCAATTATGGACATGGTCCCAAAAAGAAGGGAGTAGGGTGTTTCAAGTCAAATTGGCTAATGGATAAACGTGCAGAAAACATTTGGACCAAATTAAATTGCGGTTCACCAACAGCTACGAACAACCTGAAGAAGACACCACCAACTTTGACCCTCCAAGTCACACACAAGTGGCAACCGACATCGAAGCCGAACTCACATCCCCAGCAGCCCGGCAAGGCTGGCTTCCCAGCAGCCCAGTGAAGACCTAACCAACTCACCCACACCCGCATTTGTACCGAGACGATCGACAAGGGAGCGAAAAGCCCCAGATTGTCTCACCCTGTAAATAAGTGTACTATTAACTTTACGAGGGAGTGATGTTATGTATTTAACTCTTGGCAACCTGTTTCACGCCACCACCAGAGGTCCACCAGCAGAGGGCCAGCATCCCTTGGGAGCACGGTATATAAGCAGACCACCCACGAGGTACCTGCACTCTGGAGTCTTATTAAAGGAGCTAAAGTCACACTTACTCATTGTTCACAGTACTCAGTTTCATCCTTTATTATGAGCGTATCAACTATCACTATTTTTAAAAATGCCCTTTGTACTAAAATAAAAATAAACTTAAATATAAATATAAATATAAGTATAAAAGTGAGAGGATCTATCAGTAAAACCATCATCATCATAGGCAGTCCCTCGGAATCGAGGAAGACTTGCTTCCACTCTTATCATGAGTTCTTGGGTGACTGAACAGTCCAATACGAGAACCACAGTCTCTGTCACAGGTGGGACAGACAGTGCTTGAAGGGAAGGGTGGGTGAGGAGTCTGGTTTGCCGCACGCTCCTTCCGCTGCCTGCGCTTGATTTCTGCATGCTTTCGGCGACGAGACTCGAGGTGCTCAGCACCTTCCCGGATGCACTTCCTCCTCTTAGGGCGGTCTTTGGCCAGGAACTCCCAGGTGTCGGTGGGGATGTCGCACTTTATCAGGGAGGTTTTGAGGGTGCCCTTGTAACGTTTCCGCTGCCCACCTTTGGCTCGTTGCCGTGGACGAGTTCCGAGTAGAGCGCTTGCTTTGGAAGTCTCGTGTCTGGCATGCGAACTATGTGGCCTGCCCAGCGGAACTGATCAAGTGTGGTCAGTGCTTCAACGCTGGGGATGAGGACGCTAATATTGGTGCGTCTGTCCTCCCAGGGGATTTGTAGGATCTTGCGGAGACATCGCTGGTGGTATTTCTCCGGCGACTTGAGGTGTCTACTGTACATGGTCCACGTCTCTGAGCCATACAGGAGGGCGTGTATTACTATGGCCCTGTAGACCATGAGCTTGATGACAGTTTTGAGGGCCTAGTCTTCAAACACTCTTTTCCTCAGGTGAACGAAGGCTGCACTGGCGCACTGGAGGCGGTGTTGGATCTCGTTGTCAATGTCTGCTCTTGTTGATAGGAGGCTCCCGAGAAAAGGGAAGTGGTCCACGTTGTCCAGGGCCACGCCATGGATCTTGATGTCTGTGGGGGGCAGTGCTGTGCAGCGAAGACAGGCTGGTGGAGGACCTTTGTCTTACTGATGTTTAGCGTAAGGCCCATCTTTCATACGCTTCGGTAAATATGTCGACTATGTCCTGGAGTTCAGCCTCTGTTTGTGCACAGATGCAGGCGTCATCCCCGTACTGTAGCTCGACGACAGAGGTTGGAGTGGTCTTGGACCTGGCCTAGAGACGGCGAAAGTTGAACAACTTCCCACTGGTTCTGTAGTTTAGTTCCACTCCAGCGGGGAGCTTGTCAACTGTGAGGTGGGGCATGGCAGTGAGGAAGATTGAGAAGAGGGTTGGGGCGATGACATAGCCTTGTTTGACCACGGTCCGGACATGGATTAGGTCTGTAATGGATCCGTTGGTAAGGATCACGGCCTGTATGTCGTTGTGGAGCAGGCGGAGGATGGTGACGTACTTTTGGGGCATCCGAAACTGAGGAGGACGCTCCATAAACCCTCGTGGTTGACAGTGTCAAAGGCATTTGTAAGGTCGAAGAAGACCATGTATAAGGGCTAGCGCTGCTCCCTGCATTTTTCCTGCAGCTGTCACGCTGCAAAAATCAGGTCCGTTGTGCCCCGGAGGGGACGAAATCCGCACTGTGACTCCGGGAGGAGCTCCTCGGCCACAGGGAGAAGACGGTTGAGGAGGACTCGAGCGACGACTTTCCCCGGGGCTGATAGCAGGGAGATTCCTCTGTAGTTGCCGCAGTCGGACTTGTCCCCTTTTTTAAAGATGTTCACGATCACTGCATCTCTAAGATCTCCCGGCATGCTCTCCTCCCTCCAGATGAGAGAGTTGAGGTTGTGTATTCGCACCAGCAGTGCCTCTCCACCATACTTCAGTGCCTCAGCAGGGATTCCATCCGCTCCCGTAGCCTTGTTGTTTTTTAGCTGTCTTATGGCTTTTTCTACCTCGTGCAGTGTTGGGGTCTCACTGAGGTGGTGGTGGGTAGCATGCTGCAGAATGGAGTCGAGAACACTCGAGTCAAAGGCAGTCTCGATTGAGGAGATCTTCGAAGTGCTCCTTCCAGCGGGCCCTGACTGCTTCGGTGTCCTTGATGAATGTTTCCCCGTTCTTGGCCAGCAGCGGGGTGGGGCCTTGGGTGTTTGGACCGTAGGTGGCCTTGACTGTGATGAAGAATCCTCGCACATCATGGCTGTTGACCAGCTGCTGTATCTCCTGTGCTTTCTCCATCCACCACCTGTTCTTTAGGTCCCTGTTTTTTTGTTGGTCCTTAGCCTTTAGCCGTCTGTAATGCTGCTTTGCTGCTCCTGAGTTGGGTTGCTGTTTAAGGCTCAGAAATGCCCTGCGCTTGCAATCTATTAACTCTTGGATCTCCTTATCATTCTCATCAAACCAGTCCTGGTGTTTCCTGGTTGAGTGACCGAGCGTCTCTTTGCAGGCACTGGTTACGGAGGCCTGGAAGGCAGATCAAGAGCTGTGGGCATTCTGCGCCTCGGGGTCATCAAGGCATGCCAGGTTAGCTGTGAGGCGCTGGTTGTATAGGGCTCTCTTAGTTGGGTCCTTAAGTGTCCCGACATTGACTTTTTTGCGCCATTGCTTCTGTTGCCGCCTTCGCTTTGGGGCTATATTGATGTCAATGATGGATCGGATTAGGCGGTGGTCCATCCAGCAGTCGTCAGCTCCTGTCATGGCGCGGATGATGCGGACATCCTTGTGATCACTGGCTCGGATGATAACATAGTCGAACAGGTGCCAGTATTTGGAGCGAGGGTGTTGCCACGATGCCTTGTATTTGTCCCATGTCAGAACAAGATGTTGGTGATGACAAGTTCATGCTCCAGACATTTTGACAGAAGTAGGGTACCACCTCTCTGCCAATCACGCCTCCCCAGAGGTCTGTGTCCTTGCCGACCCTGGCATTGAAGCCCCCGAGGAGGATCAGTTTGTTGCCCGCGGGGACACAGGTCAGGGATTTTTCGAGGTTGGAGCAAAATCCCTCTTTGGCCTCATCTGTTGCATCAAGTGTTGGGGCGAAAGCACTGATGACTGTGGTGCACTGGTTCCGGGATAGGGTGAGTCGAAGCATCATGAGGAATTCGTTAGCCCCGCAGGGAAGTCTTTGAGGTGGTCGACCAGCTCGTTTTTGATGGCGAAATGCTTCAATGCTGGGGATGTTGGCCTGGACAAGGACGCTAACGTTGGTGCGTCTGTCCTCCCAGGGGATTTGTAGGATCTTGCAGAGACATCGTTGGTGGTATTTCTCCAGCGACTTGACCCTTAAAAGACCGTTAAATAACTCACAAATTATAATCCCCTTGTTTAAGCAGCCTCCTCTCTTCCTCCGATGTTCAAAATGGCATCTGTGAGGAAGGCCAGGGAAAAGCAACTATTCTCCAGTGATGTCCTCGGCGAGCGACTAGCCCCGCGATGTGTGGGCGATGTGCCGAAAGTTGCGTTAGGCGATTTGTGGGCGATCACCTCAGCGATCCCCTCGGTGATGTGAGCTGAAAGTTGGGCGATCAATTTTCCAGCAATGTTCCAGCTCAACTTTTCACTTTTGAAGCAAAGTGGGCGATCGCAGGCCTTTTTGGGTAATATATGGGCACTAGCCCAGCAATGTGAGGTGGAAAGTCTAGCCCTTTGGGTTTAACCCTTTTGCAGAGCTCCTCAAATGAGCCAAGTACCTGGTGATTTGCTACTCCCAACTCTCGCCCCCAGTGCCTGTTGTCAATAAAAAAAATGATAAAGAAACACACTGATCTCTAATTTCTTTAAATGCTTTTTTTTGAATCGGTAAAGTTTGTTTTCTCTGTACTTTGACTTCCACCGGAGTTCCTTGGAGTGCCGTCAAGAGCAAGTTATTTCTAAGAAATGTTGTTCTCTTTCTCTCTTCTCAAGGACATGTGCCATCCCTATTTTCTTGGAACGACAGCCGCACATTGCGACCGCTTAGTTATCGAAAGATAAGGAAAGGTACAGAGGAACAGGAGGCGATTCAGTCTGTTGAAACTCAAGCCTCTAAGGCCCCAACTCGCCCAACAAGTGGACCTTGTTATCTCTAGACTTGACTATTGCAATGCACTCCTGGCTGGCCTCCCACATTCTACCCTACGTAAACTTGAGATCATCTGAAACTCAGCAGTCCGTGTCCTAACTCGCACCAAGTCCCACTCACCCATCACCCCAGTGTTCACTTACATTGGCTCCCGGTTAAGCAACTTCTCGATTTTAAAATTCTCATCCTTATTTACAAATCCCTCCATGGCTTCGCCCCTCCCTATCTCTGTAATCTCTTTCAGCCTCACAACTCCCTCAAGATCTCTGCGCTCCTCAAATTCGGCTCTCTTGAGCATCCCAGATTATAACTGCTCAACCATTGGCGGCCGTGCCTTCTGCTGCCTGGGCCCGAAGCTCTGGAACACCCTCCCAAAACCTCCGCCTCTCTGCCTCGCTTTCCTTCTTGAAGACGCTCCTTAAAACCTACCCCTTATCTGCCATAATTTTCCTTCCTTTATTCGACTAGTCGGGCGGGATTCTCCATGTCTACAATTGCCAGCCCGTGGTGCGATTGAATTTTTGCCTCATCCCTCCAAAGTCTGCCTTACGTAAACTTAAAACCTTGATTCGTGGCTCACCCTTCTCCCTCACAAACCTAATACTGAATTCTATCATAGTAGGTTAACTGTTAGCTATGTGTTCTTTCATCGTTAGATTATTGACTAATTCATGTCTCTGAATCGAACATGACCTGTTCCCTTGCTGATTCAAGAACATATTGTTCCAGAAGGCCATCTCCAATGCACTCAAGACATTCCCTGCCTTTGGGAACACAATGCGCTGTTTCTCCCAGTCTATGTGAAAATTAAAGTCTCCCGTTATAACCACTCTGTTTTTGCAACAAGCTTCTCTGATCTCCACCTCTACTTTAACCCTGCTATCTGGAGCTCTGCCACCAAAGTCTTGCATCTCTTTCTATTCTTCAATCCACCCAGAGAATTTCTACTTCCTGCTATCGCCTCTTTCTAATGCTATAATAGTGTCCTTTATTGCTACTCCTCCTCTTCCAATATAATCTGGAATACTTATCTCCCAGTTATGTCCAGCTTGTAGCCAGGTCTCAGTGATGGTCACTACGTCATGTCCTTTAAGCTGAATTTGCTCTTCTAATTTGCGAGTTTCATTTCTTATGCTACGAGATTTAGTGCACAGAACTTTTAATTGAGCAACAGACCCTACTCTGCCCTTTTGCCCTGATTCTGCTTCTCTCACGTATTTTAACTTTTTTTTCATTTGTTCCGGGATGTGGGCGTTGCTGGCAAGGCCGGCATTTATTGCCCATCCCCTGAGAAAAGTTCCTTTATGGCTTCCAGCTTTGCATTGGAGGACATGGACCCAGAACTCAGGAAGCTCAGATATAAATATAGAACCACCCTGTTTTGCAGATTGTGTTTGCAACAGTATAAACCTGATATACTTCAACGGGCCAGAGGTCCCGAGTGCCAATGTTGGAAATTGTTCTGTGTAACAACTATTGTACAGTCCAGTGAATGTCCCCTGCTTTACTAATGGGGGAGATCTATCTCACTGTTCAGCAACACGTTGTACTACTGTAATGTTTAAACATCGAGCTGCTAGGGCTAGGACATGGTATTCCATCCTGTGCGGGACATTGAGTTAATGATAAGATGTAGAACATCCAAGGTGGCACAAGGTGCTTCACCCCGTGCTTTGAAGCACCGTTGCTCACTGTGTACTGCGGAGTAGGTCTACTGTACAATAACTTCCCCTGGCTCTCCCCACTCGCTCTTTGCAGTTGTGAGGGGTGGGAGAGATCATGTTGCAGGAATGAAGGAGGAGGCGTTATAACCCCTCCCATTCGTTTTTAGGTGGGGAAAACACTGCCAGACTTATCCACAGAGACAAGGCTGTGAGACATCCTGTTCACTGAATCTGCTTTAAGAAACCTTTGGCTTCCCTCAAGCAGCGGTGAGTCAGTACAACTATCCTTAATCTTTACCTGGGCTGCAGGTTGCAAAGGAAATCCCCACGCGATTATTGTCGATGCATCTTGTTTGTTCATTTTAAAGAAATCTACACCTGAAAATGTTAATTGCTTTGCATGATCAGAATTCAGAACCTTGCTTTTTTTAATACATTCACGGGATATGGGCATCGCTGGCAAGGCCGACATTTATTGCCCATCCCTAATTGCCCCTTGAGAAGGTGGTGGTGAGCCGCCTTCTTGAACCGCTGCAGTCCGTGTGATGAAGGTGCTCCCACAGTGCTGTTAGGGAGGGAGTTCCAGGATTGTGGCCCAGCAACAATGAAGGAACGGCCGATATATTTCCAAGCCAGGATGTGTGTAACTTGGAGGGGAACTTGGAGGTGGTGGTGTTCCCATGTGCCTGCTGCCCCTTGTCCTTTTAGGGTGTAGAGGTCGCGGGTTTGGGAGGTGCTGCCGAAGAACCCTTGGCAAGTTGCTGCAGTGCATCTTGTAGATGGTACACACTGCAGCCACGATGCGCCGGTGGTGGAGGGAGTGAATGTTTAAGGTGGTGGATGGGGTGCCAATCAAGTGGGCTGATTTGTCCTGATTGGCATTGAACTTCTTGAGTGTTGTTGGAGCTGCACTCACCCAGGCAAGTGGAGAGTATGCCATCACACTCCTGACTTGTGCCTTGTAGATGGTGGAAAGGCTTTGGGGAGTCAGGAGGTGAGACACTCGCCGCAGAATACCCAGCCTCTGACCTGCTCTTGTTACCTCAGTATTTATGTAACTGGTCCAGTTATGTTTCTGGTCAATGGTGAGCCCCAGAATGTTGATGGTGGGGGATTCGGCGATAGTAATCCCATTGAATATCAAGGGGCGGTGGTTAGACTCTCCCTTGTTGGGAATGATCATTGCCTGGCACTTGTGTGGCACGAATGTTACTTGCCACTTAGCAGCCCAAGCCTGAATGTTGTCCAGGTCCTGCTGCATGTGGGCATGGGCTGCTTTATTATCTGAGGAATTGTGAATGTAACTGTAATCATTAGCGAACATCCCCATTTCTGACCTTATGATGGAGGGAAGGTCATTGATGAAACAGCTGAAGATGTTTGGGCCTCGGACACTGCCCTGGGGAACTCCTGCAGTGATGTCCTAGGGCTGTGATGATTGACCTCCAACAACCACAACCATCTTCCTTTGTACTCGGTATGACTCCAGCCAGTGGAAAGTTTACCCCCTGATTCTCATTGACTTCAGTTTTACTAGGGCTCCTTGATGCCACACTCGGTCAAATTCTGCCTTCATGTCAAGGGCAGTCACTCTCACCTCTGGAATTCAGCTCTTCTGTCCATTTTTGGATCAAGGCTGTAATGAGGTCTGGAGCCAAGTTATCCTGATGGAACCCAAACTGAGCATCGATGAGCAAATTATTGGTGAGTAAGTGCCGCTTGATAGCACTGCTGACAATACTGTCCATCACTGCTGATGATAGAGAGTACAGTGACGGGGTGGTAATTTGCCGGATTAGATTTGTCCTGCTTTTTGTCGACAGGACATCCTGGGCAGTTTCCCACAGTGTCGGGTAGATGCCAGTGTTGTAGTTGTACTGGAACAGCTTGGCTAGAGGCACAGCTAGTTTTGGAGCACAAGTCTTCAGCACGACATCCTGGATGTTGTTGGGGCCCAGAGTCCTTTGCTGTATCTGCGAAGCTGGCTCCAAGTCTATCCTTGTCATGTGGAATGCTGTCTCTTGCAATATATCTCCGCAAGATCCTGCAAATCCCCTGGGAGGACAGACGCACAAACGTTAGCGTCCTCAACCAGGCCAACATCCCCAGCATTGAAGCACTGACCACACTTGATCAGCTCCGCTGTGCAGGCCACATCGTTCGCATGCCGGACACGAGACTCCCAAAGCAAGCGCACTACTCGGAACTCCTTCACGGCAAACGGGCCCAAGGTGGGCAGAGGAAACGTTTCAGGGACACCATCAAAGCCTCCCTGAAAAAGTGCAACATCCCCACCGACACCTGGGAGTCCCTGGCCAAAGACCGTCCTAATTGGAGGAAGTGTATCCGGGAGGGCGCTGAGCACCTCGAGTCTCATAACCGAGAGCATGCAGAAAACAAGTGCAGGCAGCAGAAGGAGCGTGCGGCAAACCAGTCCCACCCACTCTTTCCCTTAACGACTGTCTGTCCCACCTGTGGCAGGGACTGTGGTTCTTGTATTGGATTGTTCAGCCACCTAAGGACTCATTTCTGAGGCAGGGACCGTGGTTCTTGTATTGGACTGTTCAGCCACCTAAGGACTCATTTCCGAGGAACTGCCTATGATGATGATGATGATAATTGCAATATGTGTACCTGTAAAGGGCATTGAATGACTGCAGAGCCCGACAGGTTAAAGTCCTCTAGCTCAGTGGATAGCACGCTCACCTCCAGAGATTTGAGCGCATAATCTCAGCTGACACCCCTGGTGCATTATTGAGGGACTGCTGCATTTTCGGAGGTGCCGTCTTTCAGATGAGATGGTAAACTGAGGCCTCATCTGCCCTCTCAAGTGGACGTAAATGTTCCCATGACACTATCTGGTCATTATCACACTGCTGTTTTTGGTAGCTTGCTGTGCGCAAATAAGCTGCTGCATTTTCTACATTATAACAGTGACTACACTTCATTGGCTGTAAAACGCTTTGGGATGTCCTGAGGTCATGAAAGGCGCTCTAGAAAGTCAAGCTTTTTCTTGTTTTTTTCTTTAATAACTGATGGAAACACTGAAGATAGTTGGGCCAAGGACAATTCCTTGAGGTACTCTAGCAACGATGTCCTGGGGCTGCGAAGACCAGCCTCCAACAACCATGACTATCGCTCCGGAAATAGATGGTAATTATTCCAGAGTGTGAGGCATTGACAATCATTATAAGGGATTCGCTATAAATTCATTATAAAGAATTAATACATAATTTATAACAAATATACATTCCTTTAAGCCACAAAAACTCCACAGAATTAAAAAAAGAAGGACCAAGAAATTGATAAAGAAAGAGAAAATAGAATGAGAGTAAACTAGTGAGAGACATAAAAACAGACTGTAAAAGCTTCTATAGGTATGTAAAAAGGAAAAGATTAGTGAAAATAAATGTGAGTCCCTTACAGGCTGAGACAGGAGAAATTATAATGGGGAATAAGGAAATGGCAGAGAAATGAAACAAATACTGTGTGTCTGTCTTCACGGAAGACAACGCAAAAAACCTACCGAAAATAGTGGAGAATGAGGAACTGAAAAAAATCAATATTAGTAAAAAAATAGTACTGGAGAAATTAATGGGACTGAAAGCCGATAAATCCCCTGGACCTGATGGCCCACATCCTAGGGTTTTGAAAGAGGTGGCTATAGAGATAGTAGATGCATTGGTTGCCATCTTCCAAAATTCCAAAGTGTCTAGAACGGTCCCCGTGGATTGGAAGGCAGCAAATGTAACCTTGCTATTTAAGAAAGGCAGGAGAAAGAAAGCAGGGAACTATAGATTCAGTAGTAATGAAAATGCTAGAATCTATTGTTAAGGACATGGTAACAGGGGACTTAAAAAATAATAACAGGATTGGGCAGATTCAAAACGGATTTATGAAAAGGAAATGTTTGACAAATCTGTTAGAGTATTTTGAGGTTGTAACAAGCAGAATAGATAAGAGGGAACCAGTGGATGTGGTGTATTTGGATTTTCAGAAGGCATTCGATAAGGTGTCACACAAGAGGTTATTAAACAAAATTAAGGCTCATGGGATTGGGGGTAATATACCAGCACGGATTGGGGATTGGTTAACGGACAGAGAACAGAGAATAGGAATAAATGGGTCATTTTCGGGTTGGCAGACTGTAACTAGTGGGGTACCGCAAGGATCTGTACTTGGGCCTCAGCTATTCACAATCTAAATCAATTATTTGGATAAGGGACCAAATGTAATATATCAAAGTTTGCTGATGATAAAAAACTAGGTGGGAATGTAAGTTGTAAGGAGGAGGCAAAGAGACTTCAAGGGGAAATAGACAACAACAACAACTTGAATTTATATAGCACCTTTATAGTAGTGAAACCTCCCAAGGCACTTCACAGGAGCATAATAAAACAAAATTTGACACCGAGCCCCATAAGGAGAAATTAGCGCAGGTAACCAAAAGCTTGGTCAAAGGGGTAGGTTTTAAGGAGTGTCTTAAAGAAGGAGAGGTAGGGAGACGGAGAGGCAGGGAATTCCAGAGCTTGGGGCCTAGACAACAGCAGACACGGCCACCACTGGTTGAGCGATTATAATCAGGAATTCTCAAGAGGGCAGAATTTGAGAAGCGCAGACATCTCGGGGAGTTGTGGGGCTGAAGGAGATTACAGAGATAGGGAGAAGCAAGGACATGGAGGGATTTGAAAACAAGGATGAGAATTTTGAAATCGAGGCATTACTTAACCAGGAGCCAATGTAGGTCAGCGAGCACAGGGGTAAGAAGTCAATGGGACTTGGTGCGAATTAGGACACGGGCAGCCGAGTTTTGGATCACCTCTAGTTTACGTAGGGTGTTCTGCGGGAGGTTGGCCAGGAGTGTGTTGGAATAGTCAAGTTTAGAGGCAAGAAAGGTGTGGATGAGAGTTTCAGCAGTGGATGAGCTGAGGCAAGGGTGGAGACCGGCGATGTTACGGAGGTGGAAATAGGCGGTCTGAGTTATGCTGCGGTTATGTGGTTCAAAGCTCAATTCAGGCGAAGTGAGTGGGCAAGAACATGGCTAATGGAATACAATGTGGAGAAATGTGAAGTTATCCACTTTGGCAGGAAAAATAGAAAAGCAGAGTATTTTTTAAATGGTGAGAGATTGGGAAATGTTGGTGTTCAGAGGGACCTGGGTGTCCTTGTATACGAATCACTGAAAGTTAACATGCAGGTACAGCAAGCAATTAAGAAAGCAAATGGTATGTAGGCCTTTATTTCAAGAAGATTTGAGTACAAGAGTAAAGGCATCTTACTGCAATTATATAGGGTCCTGGTGAGACCACACCTGGAATATTGTGTATAGTTTTAGTCTCCTTACCTAAGAAAGGATATACTTGCCACAGGAGATTGTCCTATGAGGAGAGATTGAGTAGACTAGTGTTATATTCTCTAGAGTTCAGAAGAATGAGAGGTGATCTCACTGAAACATATACAATTCTTACAGGGCTTGACAAGGTAGATGCAGGGAGGATGTTTCCCTGGCTGGGGAGTCCAGAACCAGGGGTCACAGTCTCAGAATAAAGGGTCAGCCATTTAGGATTGGGATGAAGAGAAATTTTTTCACTCAGAAGGTGGTGAATCTTTGGAATTCTCTACCCCAGAGGGCTGTAAATGCTCAGTCGCTAAGTATATTCAAGACTGAGATTGATAGATCTTTGAATATTAAGGGACTCAAAGGAAGTGGCCCTAGAAATAGTGGATGCATTGGTGATCATTTTCCACAGTCGATCGACCCTGGATCAGTTCCTATGGACTGGAGGGTAGCTAATGTAATACCACTTTTTAAGAAAGGAGGGAGAGAGAAAACGGGGAATTATAGACCGGTTAGCCTGACATCAGTAGTGGAGAAAATGTTGGAATCAATTATTAAAGATGAAATAGTAGCGCATTTCGAAAGCAGTGACAGCATTGGTCCAAGTCAGAATGGATTAGAAACATAGAAACATAGAAAATAGGTGCAGGTGTAGGCCATTTGGCCCTTCAAGCCTGCACCACCATTCAATAAGATCATGGCTGATCATTCACCTCAGTACCCCTTTCCTGCTTTCTCTCCATACCCCTTGATCCCTTTAGCCGTAAGGGCCATATCCAACTCCCTCTTGAATATCTCCAATGAACTGGCATCAACAACTCTCTGCGGTAGGGAATTCCACAGGTTTACAACTCTCTAAATGGCTTACCCCTTATCCTTAGACTGTGACCCCTGGTTCTGAACTCCCCCAACATTGGGAACATTCTTCCTGCATCTAACCTGTCTGAACCCGTCAGAATTTTATACGTTTCAATGAGATCCCCTCTCATTCTTCCAAACTCCAGTGAATACAGGCCCAGTCAATCCAGTCTCTCCTCATATGTCAGTCCTGCCAGCCCGGGAATCAGTCTGGTGAACCTTCGCTGCACTCCCTCAATAGCAAGAACATCCTTCCTCAGATTAAGAGACCAAAACTGAACACAATATTCCAGGTGAGGCCTCACTAAGGCCCTGTACAGCTGCAGCAAGACCTCCCTGCTCCTACACTCAAATTCTCTAGCTATGAAGGCCAACATGCCATTTGCCTTTTTCACCGCCTGCTGCACCTGCATGCCAACCTTCAATGACTGATGTACTATGACACCCAGGTCTCGTTGCACCTCCCCTTTTCCTAATCTGCCGCCATTCAGATAATATTCTGCCTTCATGTTTTTGCCACCAAAGTGGATCACCTCACAGTTATTCACATTATACTGCATATGCTATGCATTTTCCCACTCACTTAACCTATCCAAGTCACCCTGCAGCCTCTTAGCATCCTCCTCACAGCTCACACCACCACCCAGCTTAGTGTCATCTGCAAACTTGGAGATATTACTCTGAATTCCTTCAGCTAAATCATTGATGTATATTGTAAATAGCTGGGGTCCCAGCACTGAGCCCTGCGGCACCCAACTAGTCACTGCAAGCCATTCTGAAAAGGACCCGTTTATCCCGACTCTGCTTCCTGTCTGCCAATCAGTCCTCTATCCATGTCAATACATTACCCCCAATACCATTTGCTTTAATTTTGCACACCAATCTCTTGTGTGGGACCTTGTCAAAAGACCTTTGAAAGTCCAAATACACCACATCCACTGGTTCTCCCTTGTTCACTCTACCAGTTGCATCCTCAAAAAATTACAGAAGATTTGTCAACCATGATTTCCCTTTCATAAATCTATGCTGACTTGAACCTATCCTGTCACTGCTTTCTAAATGCGCTGCTATTTCATCCTGAATAATTGATTCCAACATTTTCCCCACTACTGATGTCAGGCTACCCAGTCTATAATTCCCCGTTTTCTCTCTTCCGGATTTCTTAAAAAGCAGTGTTACATTAGCTACCCTCCTGTCCATAGGAACTGATCCAGAGTCGATGGACTGTTGGAAAATGATCACCAATGCATCCATTATTTCTAGGGCCACTTCCTTAAGTACTCTGAGATGCAGGCTATCAGGCCCTGTGGATTTATAGGCCTTCACTCCAATCAATTTCCCGAACACAATTTCCTGTATAAAAAGGATTTCCTTCAGTTTCTCCTTCACGCTAGACCCTCGGTCTCCTAGTACTTCCGGAACGTTATTTGTGTCTTCCTTCATGAAGACAGAACCAAAGTATTTGTTCAATTGGTCTGCCATTTCTTTGTTCCCCATTATAAATTCACCTGATTCTGACTGCAAGGGACCTATGTTTGTCTTCACTAATCTTTTTCTCTTTACATATCTTTCGAGGCTTTTCCAGTCAGTTTTTATGTTCCCAGTAAGCTTCCTTTCAAATTCTATTTTCCACCTCCTAATAAGCCCTTTGTCCTCCTCTGCTGAATTCTAAATTTCTCCTGGTCCTCAGGTTTGCTGCTTTTTCTGGCCAATTTATATGCCTCTTCCTTGGATTTAACACTATCCCTAATTTCCCTTGTAAACCACGGTTAAGCCACCTTCCCCATTTTATTTTTACTCCAGACAGGGATGAACAATTGTTGAAGTTCATCCATGTGATCTTTAAGGTTTGCCATTGCCTATTCACCAGTATCATTCGCCAGTCAATTTTCTAGCCAATTCACGTTTCATACCATCAAGGTTACTGTTGTTTAAGTTCAGGACCCTAGTATCTGAATTAACTGTGTCACTCTCCATCTTAAAAAGAATTCTACCATATTATGGTCACTCTTCCCCAAGGGGCCTCGTACAACAAGATTGCTAATTAGTCCCTTCTCGTTACACATCACCCAGTCTAGGATGGCCAGCCCTCTCGTTGGTTCCTTGACATATTGGTCTCGAAAACCATCCCTAATACACTACAGGAAATCCCCCTCCACCATACTACTACCAGTTTGGTTAGCCCAATCTATATGTAGATTAAAGTCGCCCATGATAACTGCTGTACCTTTATTGCACGATTCCCTAATTCCTTGTTTGATGCTGTCCCCAACCTCACTACAACTGTTTGGTGGTCTGTACACAACTTCCTTTGGTATTCCGCAGCTCTACCCATACAGATTCCACATCATCCAAGCTAATGTCCTTCCTTACTATTGTGTTAATTTCTTCTCTAACCAGCAATGCTACCCCACCTCCTTTTCCTATCTGTCTATCATTCCTGAATGTTGAATACCCCTGGATGTTGAGTTCCCAGCTTTGGTCACCCTGGAGCCATGTCTCCGTAATCCCATATTATATCATATTCTTTAATATGATATCCCGTTATATCATATTCTTTAATAGCTGCCTGCACAGTAATTCGTCCACCTTATTATTAATACTCCTCGCATTGAGGCACAGAGCCTTCAGGCTTGTCTTTTTAACACTGTCCCTTTAGAATTTTGCTGTAATGTGGCCCTTTTTGATTTTTGCCTTGGGTTTCTCTGCCCTCCACTTTTACTTTCCTTCTTTCTATCTTTTGCTTCTGCCCCTATTTTACTTCCCTCTGTCTCCCTGCATAGGTTCCCATCCCCCTGCCATATTAGTTTAACCCCTCCCCAACAGCACTAGGAAAACACACCCCTCGGACATTGGTTCTAGTCCTGCCCAGGTGCAGACCACCCGGATTGTATTGCTCCCACCTGCCCCAGAACCGGTTCCAATGTCCCAGGAATTTGAATCCCACCCTCCTGCACCACTCCTCAAGCCACGTAGTCATCTTAGCTATCCTGCAATTCCTACTCTGACTAGCACGTGGCACTGGTAGCAATCCTGAGATTACTACCTTTGAGATCCTGCTTTTTAATTTAACCCCTAGCTCCCTAAATTCAGCTTATAGGACCTCATCCCTTTTTTTATCTTTCTCGTTGGTACCTATATGCACCATGACAACTGGCTGTTCACCCTCCCCCTCCAACATGTCCTGCAGCCGCTCCGAGACATCCTTGATCCTTGCACCAGGGAGACAACATACCATCCTGGAGTCTCGATTGCGACCGCAGAAACGCCTATCTATACCCCTTACAATAGAATCACCTACCACTATAGCTCTCCCACTCTTCTTCCTGCCCACCTGTGCAGCAGAGCCACCCTTGGTGCCATGAACTTGGCTGCTGCTGCCTTCCCCTGATGAGTCATCCCCCCCAACAGTACCCAAAACGGTGTATCTGTTTTGGAGGGGGATGACCGCAGGAGATCAAGGAGGAGCGGCCCATAAAAGTGTCCGGCGGCAGTCGAGGAGACCAGCTCATGACGCAAATCAGTGAGCAATGCTGATTTGACGCCAGCTCTGCCATTTTGAAGCTCTATCACTCCAGCCTAACCCTCTCTGAACCTCGCACAGCTGAACACGACCTTAAGCCATAAGAAGGACCCCCCCACCAATGCTAATTAAAAGGATCATCAACTACTTACAGGTTAGTTGCTGGTTTCTTTCTTCTGCGTGTTGCTGTAATTCTATACTTTTTGGGTGCTTTCCATAGTTGTTTAAAGTTTCAAGAGCGTACAGAGAGTAGTGTGTCAGATGCTGAAGTATTTTTCTGCTGACTTCAAGGCTTCTGCACAACACAGTTGCTGCCATGTATGGGTGGACGCGTAGACCTTTCTTTTGGCATTGAGCGTGACTGGGAGAGATGAGCAGAGGCCACAGAGAGCAGGACAAGGTGCTGGATAAGAGAGGAGGAGGAGGAGGAGAAGGGTTCTTAGGTTTTGAGGCTTGCAACAGGGCTAAAGGTGTGAGGGGTAAGGTGAAGCATATAATGTTAGGTATGAGTCCTGATGACAGACATTGTAGGTGACTGACAGAGGTGCTTTAAATTGAGCAGTGGCTGTGGATAGTGGTGCAGCTGCTGGGTTATGGCATTTGAACATGTATTCACTGACCTTGACCACTCCTGTGAGATCGTTAAACTTCCGGCACTGCATCCAGGTCCTTGGGGCTATATTCCTGGCAATAACCTTCGAGGCTACCTATTCCCACTGCCTTCTTATCATGCGCCTGGGGAGCCTCCTGTCCCACTGAGGATACATGACATCTCTACTCACAGAATTTTACATCAGTGAAGGAGGCCCATCATGCCTTTGGCGGCTCTTTGAAAGAGCTGTCCAATTAGTGCACCTCCTGATGCTCCTTCCCCATAGCCATGCAATTTTTGTTTTCATTTTCAATTATTTATTCGGTTTCCTTTTTGAAAGTTACTATTGAATCTGCTTCCACCGCCCTTTCAGGCAGCGCATTCCAGGTCACAACAATTCGCTGCGGAGAGAAAACTTCAAAACTTCCTTCCTCTCCTTCCTCTCCTTCCTTCCTCTGCTTCCTTCCTCTCCTTCCTTCCTCTCCTTCCTTCCTCTCCTTCCTTCCTCTCCCTCCTTCCTCTCCCTCCTTCCTCTCCTTCCTCTCCTTCCTCTCCTTCCTTCCTCTCTTTTCCTTCCTTCCTTCTCTCTCTCCTTCTCTCCTTCCTTCCGTACTCTCCTTCCGTACTCTCCTTCCGTACTCTCCTTCCGTACTCTCCTTCCGTACTCTCCTTCCGTACTCTCCTTCCTTCCGTACTCTCCTTCCGTACTCTCCTTCCTTACTCTCCTTACTCTCCTTCCTCTCCTTCCTTCCTCTCCTTCCTTCCTCTCCCTCCTTCCTTCCTTCCTCTCCTTCCTTCCTCTCCTTTCCTTCCTTCCTTCTCTCCTTCTCTCCTTCCTTCCTTCTCTCCTATCTCTCCTTCCGTACTCTCCTTCCGTACTCTCCTTCCGTACTCTCCTTCCTCTCCTTCCTTTCTTACTTCCTCTCCTTCTTTCCTTCCTTCCTCCCCTTCCTTCCTTCCTTCCTTCCTTTCCTTCCTTCCTTTCCTTCCTCTCCTTCCTTCCTCTCCTTCCTTCCTCTCCTTCCTTCCTCTCCTTCCTTTCCTTTCCTTCCTTCCTTCCTCTCCTTCCTTTCTTCCTCTCCTTCTTTCCTTCGTCTCCTTCCTTCCTCTTCTTCCTTCCTTCCTTCCTTTCTCTCCTTCCTTCCTCTCCTTCCTTCCTCTTCTTCCTCTCCTTCCTCTCCTTCCTTCCTTCCTTCCTCTTCTTCCTCTCCTTCCTTCCTCTTCTTCCTCTCCTTCCTTCCTTCCATCCATCCATCCATCCAAGTTGGAGTGCTGCCTGCATTCCACTCAACAGGCCCGGGTTCATCACACATCATGAACCGTGCCTGTTTTTGGAGGGCTAACCAATTTAAAGCCCCCAGGTTTTTCACTTTTGAAAGGAAACATCTGAGGGGGCATAAGATCTAGGAAATGATATAGAAAAAGTACATCTAAAAAAATGACATAGTATTATATAGTAGACCATTGGCCAGTATTTTAACCGAGAGTGAGTTGGGAGCAGGGGGTGGCGGTGCTCGGAAGTGGTCGGAAAACCCAGGAGAAGGGATCTCCCGTAAGCCCTGCCGAATTTAACGGCAGGGCCTGAATTGAATTCCTCTGTTTCCCACCCGCAGCCAGCCCAGATGGGGAGGCTGGCAGGCTGTGGGCGGGTAGGCCTGTGGCACTAGGAGGAGGAGATAGGGTGGGAGCCGGGGATGGGGGGGGCGGTGCTGTGGTCGGAGTCTGGACTCGAGCATTGGGGGGAGTGGGGAAGGCAGAGAACATTGGGGGGGTAGGGGCAGAGAACATCAGAGGGGCCTGAAGATCATCAGTGGGGGGTAGAATGACAATCAGAGGGGGCGGTGGGGAGGGAGAGGGTGCAATCAGAGGCCTGGGGTTGGGATCGGAGGGCTCATGGGGGGGGCGTCTCTGATTGTTGGAGTGGGCTAGGCAGGGATGCTGTGTCTGGAGGTAAGTGTAAAGACCCTGCGAAACCCCACCAGCCACAGGTAAATTTTAAATGGTGGTTAAATCAGGGGCACGGCAGCCTCATTATAGTATTTAAATGGGTGACCCGCCTCCTGGGAGCAGCTTGGCTGCACGCCCCACCTCCAACCCGCCTCCGTTAAAACAGGACATGGGCGGGTTGGAGGCAGGATCCGACCTTTAACACTTTAACTTACCCCAATTACCCCCAATTGTATTTACAGCATAGAAACAGGCCATTCAGCCCATCAGGCCCATGCCGGTGTTTATGCTCCACACCAGCCTCCTTCCACCCCTCTTCATCTCACCCCAAACTTTTCTGATCAGTACATCCTCACAGTTCTGGTGCAATTCTTGTGAATCTTTTCTCCACCTTCTCTCTATCCTTTTGATACTATGGAGACCATAACTGTGCACAGTACTCCAAGTGTGATCGAACCAAGGTTGTGTACAAGTTAGGGGTTGGTTGGGCTGAATGGCTTGTTTCTGTGCTGTATAATTCTGTGTAAAGTTTTACATAACTTCTCTGCTTTCCAGTTCTATCCCTCTAGAAATGAACCCGATTGCTTATTTTGTTTTATTTATGGCCTTCTTATGACTACTTTTAATGATTTGTGTATCTGTATCCCCAGATCCCTCTGCTCCTCTACCCCATTTTTGTCACAATTTTCTATCGACTGTATCGATTGTAACCCCCTTGGTTAACATTAATAATAGTAAATCGCTGTGTCGACTGGCTTCTGTGACGATGTGATACAATTGTACATCCCTGTCTGGAGCAAAAATAAAACGGGAAGGTGGCTCAACCATGGCTAACAAGGGAAATTAGGGATAGTGTTAAATCCAAGGAAGAGGCATATAAATTGACCAGAAAAAGCAGCAAACCTGAGGACTGGGAGAAATTTAGTGTTCAGCAGAGGAGGAAAAAGTGCTTAATTAAGAGGGGGAAAATAGAGCATGAGAGGAAGCTTGCTGGGAACATAAAAACTGACTGCAAAAGCTTCTATAGATATGTGAAGAGAAAGAGATTAGTGAAGACTAATGTATGTCCCTTGCAGTCAGAATCAGGTGAATGTATAATGGGGAACAGAGAAATGGCAGACCAATTGAACAAATACTTTGGTTCTGTCTTCACGAAGGAAGACATGAATAACCTTCCGGAAATACTAGGGGACTGAGGTTAAGCGTGAAGGGGGAACTGAAGGAAATCCTTATTAGTCAGGAAATTGTGTGAGGGAAATTGACGGGATTGAAGGCCGATAAATCCCCAGGGCCTGATAGTCTGCATCCCAGAGTACTTTAGGAAGTGGCCCTAGAAATAGTGGATGCATTGGTGATCAATTTCCAATAGTCTATCGACTCTGTATCAGTTCCTATGGACTGGAGGGTAGCGAATGTAATACCACTTTTGAAGAAAGGAGGGAGAGAGAAAACAGGGAATTATAGACCAGTTAGCCTGACATCGGTAATGAGGAAAATGTTGGAATCAATTATTAAAGATGAAATAGCAGCGCATTTGGAAAGCAGTGACAGGATCGGTCCAAGTCAGCATGGATTTATGAAAGGGAAATCATGCTTAACAAATCTTCGAGAACTTTTTGAGGATGTAACTAGTAGAGTGGACAAGGGAGAACCAGTGGATGTGGTGTATTTGGACTTTCAAAAAGCTTTTGACAACGTGTAATATCTCCAAGTTTGCAGATGATACTAAGCTGGGTGGCGGTGTGAGCTGTGAGGAGGATGCTAAAAGGCTGCAGGGTGACTTGGACAGGTTAGGTGAGTGGGCAAATGTGTGGCAGATGCAATATAATGTGGATAAATGTGAGGTTATCCACTTTGGTGGCAAAAACATGAAAACAGAAAATTATTTGAATGGCGGCAGATTAGGAAAAGGGGAGGTGCAACGAGACATGGGTGTCATGGTACATCAGTCATTGAAAGTTGGCATGCAGGTACAGCCGGCGGTGAAGAAGGAAAATGGTATGCTGGTTTTCATAGCTAGGGGATTTGAGTATAGGAGCGGGGAGGTCTTACTGCAGTTGTACAGGGCCTTGGTGAAGCCTCACCTGGAATATTGTGTTCAGTTTTGGTCTCCTAACCTGAGAAAGGACGTTCTTGCTATTGAGGGAGTGCAGCAAAGGTTCACCAGACTGATTCCTGGGATGGCAGGACTGACATATGAGGAGAGATTGGATCAACTGGGCCTGTATTCACTGGAGTTTAGAAAGATGAGAGGGGATCTCATAGAAACATATAAAATTCTGATGGGACTGGACAGGTTAGATGCAGGAAGAATGTTCCCGATGTTGGGGAAGTCCAGGACCAGGGAACATAGACTAAGAATAAGGGGTAGGCCATTTAGGACCGAGATGAGGAGAAACTTCTTCACTCAGAGAGTTGTTAACCTGTGGAATTCCCTAATGCAGAGAGTTGTTGATGCCAGTTCATTGGATATATTCAAGAGGGAGTTAGATATGGCCCTTATGGCTAAAGGGATCAAGGGGTGTGGAGAGAAAGCAGGAAAGGGATACTGAGGTGAATGATCAGCCATGATCTTATTGAATGGTGGTGCAGGCTCGAAGGGCCAAATGGCCAACTCCTGCACCTATTTTCTATGTTTCTATGTTTCTATGTCCCACACAAGAGATTGTTGTGCAAAATCAAAGCACATGGTATTGGGGGTAATGTATTGACGTGGATAGAGAACTGGTTGGCAGACAGGAAGCAGAGAGTCGGGATGAACGGGTCATAGAAACATAGAAAATAGGTGCAGGAGTAGGCCATTCGGCCCTTCTAGCCTGCACCGCCATTCAATGAGATCATGGCTGAACATGCAATTTCAGTACCCCATTCCTGCTTTCTCACCATACCCCTTGATCCCCCTAGTAGTAAGGACTTCATCTAACTCCTTTTTGAATATATTTAGTGAATTGGCCTCAACAACTTTCTGTGGTAGAGAATTCCACAGGTTCACCACTATCTGGGTGAAGAAATTCCTCCTCATCTCGGTCCTAAATGGCTCACCCCTTATCCTTAGACTGTGTCCCCTGGTTCTGGACTTCCCCAACATTGGGAACATTCTTCCTGCATCGAACCTGCGTAACCCCGTCAGAATTTTAAACGTTTCGATGAGGTCCCCTCTCATTCTTCTGAACTCCAGTGAATACAAGCCCAGTTGATCCAGTCTTTCTTGATAGGTCAGTCCCGCCATCCCGGGAATCAGTCTGGTGAACCTTCGCTGCACTCCCTCAATAGCAAGAATGTCCTTCCTCAGGTTAGGAGACCAAAACTGTACACAATACTCCAGGTGTGGCCTCACCAAGGCCCTGTACAACTGTAGCAACACCTCCCTGCCCCTGTACTCAAATCCCCTCGCTATGAAGGCCAACATGCCATTTGCTTTCTTAACCGCCTGCTGTACCTGCATGCCAACCTTCAATGACTGATGTACCATGACACCCAGGTCTCGTTGCACCTCCCCTTTTCCTAATCTGTCACCATTCAGATAATAATCTGTCTCTCTGTTTTTACCACCAAAGTGGATAACCTCACATTTATCCACATTATACTTCATCTGCCATGCATTTGCCCACTCACCTAACCTATCCAAGTCGCTCTGCAGCCTCATAGCATCCTCCTTACAGCTCACACTGCCACCTAACTTAGTGTCATCCGCAAATTTGGAGATACTACATTTAATCCCCTCGTCTAAATCATTAATGTACAGTGTAAACAGCTGGGGCCCCAGCACAGAACCTTGCGGTACCCCACTAGTCACCGCCTGCCATTCTGAAAAGTACCCATTTACTCCTACTTTTTGCTTCCTGTCTGACAAACAGTTCTCAATCCATGTCAGCACACTACCCCCAATCCCATGTGCTTTAACTTTGCACATTAATCTCTTGTGTGGGACCTTGTCGAAAGCCTTCTGAAAGTCCAAATATACCACATCAACTGGTTCTCCCTTGTCCACTCTACTGGAAACATCCTCAAAAAATTCCAGAAGATTTGTCAAGCATGATTTCCCTTTCACAAATCCATGCTGACTTGGACCTATCATATCACCTCTTTCCAAATGCACTGCTATGACATCCTTAATAATTGATTCCATCATTTTACCCACTACCGATGTCAGACTGAACGGTCTATAATTCCCTGTTATCTCTCTCCCTCCTTTTTTAAAAAGTGGGGTTACATTGGCTACCCTCCACTCCATAGGAACTGATCCAGAGTCAATGGAATGTTGGAAAATGACTGTCAATGCATCCACTATTTCCAAGGCCACCTCCTTAAGTACTCTGGGATGCAGTCCATCAGGCCCTGGGGATTTATCGGCCTTCAATCCCATCAATTTCCCCAACACAATTTCCGGACTAATAAGGATTTCCCTCAGTTCCTCCTCCTTACTAGACCCTCCGACCCATTTTATATCCAGAAGGTTGTTTGTGTCCTCCTTCGTGAATACCGAACCAAAGTACTTGTTCAATTGGTCCGCCATTTCTTTGTTCCCCGTTATGACTTCCCCTGATTCTGACTGCAGGGGACCTACGTTTGTCTTTACTAACCTTTTTCTCTTTACATATCTATAGAAACTTTTGCAATCCGTCTTAATGTTCCCTGCAAGCTTCTTCTCGTACTCCATTTTCCCTGCCCTAATCAAACCCTTTGTCCTCCTCTGCTGAGTTCTAAATTTCTCCCAGTCCCCGGGTTCGCTGCTATTTCTGGCCAATTTGTATGCCACTTCCTTGGCTTTAATACTGTCCCTGATTTCCCTTGATCGCCATGATTGAGCCACCTTCCCTTTTTTATTTTTACGCCAGACAGGAATGTACAATTGTTGTAGTTCATCCAAGCGGTCTCGAAATGTCTGCCATTGCCCATCCACAGTCAACCCCTTCAGTATCCTTCGCCAATCTATCCTAGCCAATTCACGCCTCATACCTTCAAAGTTACCCTTCTTTAAGTTCTGGACCATGGTCTCTGAATTAACTTTTTCATTCTCCATCCTAATGCAGAATTCCTCCATATTATGGTCACTCTTCCCCAAGGGGCCTCGCACAACGAGATTGCTAATTAATCCTCTCTCATTACACAACATCCAGTCTAAGATGGCCTCCCCCCTAGTTGGTTCCTCGACATATTGGTCTAAAAAACCATCCCTTATGCACTCCAGAAAATCCTCCTCCACTGTATTGCTTCCAGTTTGGTTAACCCAATCTATGTGCATATTAAAGTCACCCATTATAACTGCTGCACCTTTATTGCATGCACCCCTAATTTCATATTTGATGCCCTCCCCAACATCACTACTACTGTTTGGAGGTCTGTACACAACTCCCACTAACGTTTTTTGCCCTTTGGTGTTCTGCAGCTCCACCCATATAGATTCCACATCATCCAAGCTAATGTCCTTCCGAACTATTGCCTTAATTTCCTCCTTAACCAGCAATGCTACCCCACCTCCTTTTCCTTTTATTCTATCTTTCCTGAATGTTGAATACCCCTGGATGTTGAGTTCCCAGCCCTGATCATCCTGGAGCCACGTCTCCGTAATCCCAATTACATCATATTTGTTAACATCTATTTGCACAGTTAATTCATCCACCTTATTGCGGATACTCCTTACATTAAGACACAAAGCCTTCAGGCTTGTTTTTTTAACAGCGTTTGTCCTTTTAGAATTTTGCTGTACAATGGCCCTTTTTGTTCTTTGCCTTAGGTTTCTCTGCCCTCCACTTTTCCTCATCTCCTTTCTGTCTTTTGCTTTTGCCTCCTTTTTATTTCCCTCTGTCTCCCTGCATTGGTTCCCATCCCCCTGCCATTTTAGTTTAACTCCTCCCTAACAGCACTAGCAAACACTCCCCCTAGGACATTGGTTCAGGTCCTGCCCAGGTGCAGACCGTCCGCTTTGTACTGGTCCCACCTCCCCCAGAACCGGTTCCAATGCCCCAGGAATTTGAATACCTCCCTGCTGCACCACTGCTCAAGCCACGTATTCATCTGCGCTATCCTGCGATTCCTACTCTGACTAGCACGTGGCACTGGTAGCAATCCCGAGATTACTACTTTTGAGGTCCTACTTTATAATTTAGCTCCTAGCTCCTTAAATTCGTTTCGTAGGACCTCATCCCTTTTTTTACCTATGCCATTGGTACCAATGTGCACCACGACAACTGGCTGATCTCCCTCCCTTTTTAGAATGTCCAAGACATCCTTGACCCTTGCACCAGGGAGGCAACATACCATCCTGGAGTCTCGGTTGCGGCCGCAGAAACACCTATCTATTCCCCTTACAATTGAATTCCCTATCACTATCGCTCTCCCACTCTTTTTCTTGTCCTCCTGTGCAACAGAGCCAGCCACGGTGCCATGAACTTGGCTGCTGCTGCCCTCCCCTGATGAGTCATCCCCCTCAACAGTACCCAAAGCAGTGTATCTGTTTTGCAGGGGGATGACCACAGGGGACTCCTGCACTACCTTCCTTGCACTGCTCTTCCTGTTGGTCTTCCATTCCCTATCTGGCTGTGGACCCTTTCCCTGCGGTACGACCAACTCGCTACACGTGATGCTCACGTCATTCTCAGCATCGTGGATGCTCCAGAGTGAATCCACCCTCAGCTCCAACTCCGCAACGTGGACCGTCAGGAGCTGGAGGTGGATACACTTCCCGCACACGTAGTCATCAGGGACACCGGAGTCGTCCCTGAGTTCCCACATGGTACAGGAGGAGCATAACACCTGACCGAGTTCTCCTGCCATGACTTAACCCTTAGATACACTTAAATTGGCAACAACAATGTTAAAGTTTAGTCACTGTTATAGAAGAGAAAAAAGAAAAACTACTCACCAATCACCAGCCAATCACTTACCCTCTTGGCTGTGATGTCACCTTTTGATTTATTTCTACTTCTTTTTTGCCTTCTCTCCCCGCTGCAGCTGCACAAGTCACGCCTCTCGCTGCCGCTGGGCCTTTATAGGTCTCACCAACCACGCACTCCCGCCTCTCGGACTGCCGCCGCCTCTCGCTGCCGCTGGGCCTTTATAGGTCTCACCAACCACGAACTCCCGCCTCTCGGACTGCCGCTGCCTCTCGCTGCCGCTGGGCCTTTATAGGCCTCACCAACCACGCACTCCCGCCTCTCGCTGCCGCTGAGCCTTTATAGGCCTCACCAACCACTAACTCCCGCCTCTCAGACTGCCGCCGCCTCTCGCTGCCGCTGGGCCTTTATAGGCCTCACTAACCACGAACTCCCGCCTCTCGGACTGCCGCTGCCTCTCGCTGCCGCTGGGCCTTTATAGGCCTCACCAACCACGCACTCCCGCCTCTCGCTGCCGCTGAGCCTTTATAGGCCTCACCAACCACTAACTCCCGCCTCTCAGACTGCCGCCGCCTCTCGCTGCCGCTGGGCCTTTATAGGCCTCACCAACCACGAACTCCCGCCTCTCGGACCGCCCCTCGGGGTCCTTTTCAGAATGGCAGGCTGTAACTAGTGGGGTGCCACAGGGCTCAGTGTTGGGACCCCAGCTCTTTACAATATACATCAATGATTTAGAAGAAGGAATTGTGTGTAATATCTCCAAGTTTGCAGATGACACTAAGCTGGGTGGTGGTGTGAGCTGTGAGGAGGATGCTAAGAGGCTGCAGGGTGACTTGGACAGGTTAGGTGAGTGGGCAAATGCATGGCAGATGCAGTATAATGTGGATAAATGTGAGGTTATCCACTTTGGGGGCAAAAACACGAAGGCAGAATATTATGTGAATGACGGCAGATTAGGAAAAGGGGAGGTGCAACGATACCTGGTACATCAGTCATTGAAAGTTGGCATGCAAGTACAGCAGCCGGTGGAGAAGGCAAATGGCATGTTGGCCTTCATAGCTAGGGGATTTGATTATAGGAGCAGGGAGGTCTTGTGTACAGAGCCTTGGTGAGGCCTCACCTGGAATATTGTGTTTAGTTTTGGTCTCCTAATCTGAGGAAGGACGTTCTCGCTATTGAGGGAGAGCAGCGAAGGTTCACCAGACTGATTCCCAGGATGGCAAGACTGACATATGAGGAGAGACTGGATCGACTGGGCCTGTATTCACTGGAGTTTAGAAGAATGAGAGGGGATCTCATACAAACATATACAATTCTGACGGGACTGGACAGGTTAGATGCAGGAAGAATGCTCCCGATGTTGGGGAAGTCCAGAAACACGGGTTACTGCCTAAGGCTAAGGGGTAAGCCATTCAGGACCAAGATGAGGAGAAACTTCTTCACTCAGAGAATTGTGAACCTGTGGAATTCTCTACCGCAGAGAGTTCTTGATGCCAGTTCGTTAGATATATTCAAGAGGGAGTTGGACATGGCCCCTATGGCTAAAGAGATCAAGGGGTATGGTGAGAAAGCAGGAAAGGGGTACTGAGGTGAACGATCAGCCATGATCGTATTGAATGGTGGTGCAGGCTCGAAGGGCCTAATGGCCTACTCCTGCACCTATTTTCTATGTTTCTATGTTTCTGAGGTCTGGCCACTGGTTGACACTGTATTTTTATGTCACCCACAAATCGCTCACCATGCTTTCTCAAAATGTTACCTTCACCATGTTTTTCCTGACATTTGACATTTTGTGTCAGCCATGGCTCAGTGGGTAGTACCCTCACCTCTGAGTCAGAAGGTTTTGAGTTCAAGTCCCACTCCAGAGGCTTGAGCACTAAAATCTAGGCTGACGCTCCAGTGCTTTGCTGAGGGAGTGCTGCACTGCCGGAGGTGCTGTCTTTCGGATGAGACGTTAAACCGAGGCCACGTCTGCTCTCTCAATTGGACGTAAAAGATCCCACGGCACTATTTTGAAGAAGACCAGGGGAGTTCTCCTCTGGTATTCTGGTCAATATTTATTGCTCAACTAACATCACTAAAACGGATTATCTGGTCATTATCACATTGCAGTTTGTGGGAGCTTGCTTGTGTGCAAATTGGCTGTCGCATTTCCTACATTACAACAGTGACTACACTTCAAAAGTATTTCATTGGCTGTAAAGCACTTTGAGACGTCCGGTGTTCATGAAATGCGCTATATAAATCCAAGTCTTCATTTTTTTTAATATTCAAAATAAGGATTAAACGAAAACTTTTTTCAAAAACAAAAACTTAGGTATTTCTCAGTCAAATGATCAAAACTACCAATTAAAATTGTTACTTGTATGCTGTAATGAATGCATTAAAGCTTTTACCTGAAGCCCTCAGACTCTCTCAAAAGCCTGGCCTATAAATTTATAATTTATATTCCGATTGTGCAGTCTGAGTATCTCCAGTGTGCCTAATTTCCCCGGATACATCCGTGCTATGTATTTACTGAACTGATGGAACATTTCTCCTTCGATTCTAAAAGTTTTGGCATGGTCTGTTTTCAAAATGATTTGCAGAAAAGTTACAGGATTACTTTGAGAAACTTTATTCAGGTAAAGATTACAATAATTGTTGTAGTCACACGGCTGGTCCGATATACAGTATTAAATGAGCAGAAATTTCCTTCATCTAAATATTGGGAAGACCGAAGCCATTGTCTTTGGTCCCCGCCACAAACTCTGTTTATCGTCATTGTCGGTCCCTCGAACGAGGATGACTTGCTTCCACACCAAAAGCAATGACTTCACAGATGTTTCAATGAAGGACCCGATATTCCAGGGGTGGAAGATGCCTGTGCGTGGATTTTTTTAACGTGGGATGGCCGTTGCACATCAACCACCACACGGGCTTGACAGAGCTAGGCCTTTGGCAAGGGTTGACCAGGATGACTGGAGAACTGCTCTGCTGCATGGAGCTAGTGTGCACACATATCGAAGTGTGGACTGGCCCGTGCTGCCCCTGGGCCCTCGGCTCTTCTGGGCCCTGAACCCTCATTTGTCGTATCTCCCGCTCCTCCACTGTGCCTGGGCCCTGCCGATGTTCCAGCCCACGCTCTAACCGGCGACCTGGGCTTTGATGATATCACCCAGTCGCCCACCTCAAAGTTGTCCAACACTTGGGACAACTCGCGCTAGAAGCTATAGTGGTTTGCTCCAGCTCTTTATACTCCTGAACCAGACTTTTCGCAACCTGTCACATTTGACCCTGACAGGAGTTTCCAAACACATATCGGCGCCATTACCAAGACTACCTATCTCCACCCCCATAATATCTACCCCTGCCTCAGCTCATCTGCTGCTGAAACCCTCATCCGTGACTTTGTTACCTCTAGACTTGACTATTCCAATGCACTCCTTCCCGACCTCCCACCTTTCACCCTCCGTAAACTTGAGCTCATCCAAAACTTTGTTGCCCGTGTCCCAACTCACACCAAGTTCCGTTCAACCATCACCCCCTGTGCTCGCTGACCAACATTGGTTTCCGACAACACTTTGGGGGGTGAAATCAATTATAGCCCTGTTTGGGGGCGGTAAGATTTGGGTGGCCCAAAATTTGCACCTGGCGCTAAAGTTTTGCTCTTCGCAAAATATTTGGGTTACCGTCCCCGGAAGGAAGTGGAGCGCTAAATCAAGCATCCGAGGGGTCCCTCCCTCACTTAAAGGGACGGGCCCACGCTGCAGACTCTGCAAATTATAAAGGGACATACGTGGACCCACCGTGGAGCGGGGGTGCCGCCCGATCAGCCAAGCTGAGCGATCGTGGCCAGATCCCGCGAAGAAAACAGCAAAAAGCAAGGTAAGTGCTTCTTTTATTTTCTGTCGTCCACCCCACCTTTAATTTTCGCCCCGGCCACCCAATCCGTGCCTCCTGCAGCTGTCGATGTTTTTGTCCAGCGCTGCTGCAGGGGGCGAAGGTCAATTTCGGGGCCAGGGCACTAACGGGGCGACACGCACGGCGATGACGTCATGATCTCCGGGTGCAACAGATCGGGACACAACACCGTAACACTGTCACCAATGCCGAGCCCGGGCGGTAAGGCATTAGTGCCTCGATAACCCACCCTCCGGGGGCACTAACGGGAGGTGCAAATGCATTGAATTTCTAGCCCCTTGAATTTAAAATTCTCATCCTTATTTCCATGCCACTCCATGGCCTGAGACTTTTGCCAATAAGCATTCAGCTATAATCTTTCTTTGTCTAAGTCCCGTAGATATGTCAGCTGCCCTCCAAGGGATTAACTACTCCAAGGACACATCTGCGCAATGCCACTGATGACACATCTGTAGGAGAGACCTGGGCCCCTGTAACTGTCTCCTGTTGAATGACTTGATTGACATTTCAGTTAACCTGAAGGATTGAGAAATTATTCTTGTTAAAACTGAAGTCCCACCACTTGGAGGAGGTAATACTTTGAAAGATGTGGGGTCTCACATAACTAGAGTGAAAGAAAGTTATAAAAGGAGGAGAGATATGTTAGAATAGATAGTTCAGAATGCGACAAGCCCTGACCAGCCTTTGACTCTTCAAGCTCGAAACCTGTGATGTGGTCAATTGTCCATTCTTGAATTGCAATTGGGAACCCAACTGTATGTGTAATGATTAATAGTACAAGTTAACATTATGTGCTTAATTCCTGTGAAAGCTAATAAATGCTATTGAACTCTATTATCTCATCGAATAACATCTAAACTTATAAGAACATCCATTCCCTGACACTTGGACAATTTATAATATCTAATTTCTTTGGAACATAAGAACATAAGAAATAAGAACAGGAGTAGGCCCCGTCATTTAATAGGATCATGGCTGATCTGATCATGGACTCAGTTCCAGTTCCCTGCCCACTCCTATTAACCCTTTATTCCCTTATCGCTCAAAGATCTGTTTATCTCCGCCTTAAATATATTCAATGACCCAGCCTCCACAGCTCCCTAGGGCAGACAATTCCACACATTTACAACCCTCTGAGAGAACAAGCAAAAAAATTCTCAAATCATTAGAGGATAAGGGGTTGGCCATAGGACGGAGATGAGGAGGAATGTCCACTCAGAGGGCTGTAAATCTTTGGAATTTTCTCTGCCCCAGAGGGGGCTGTGGACGCTGAATCATTAAGTATATTCAAGATCGATAGATTTTTGGACATGGGGATCAGGCGAGAAAATGCAGTTGAGGTCAATGATCAGCCATGATCTTATTAGAAACATAGAAACATAGAAATTTACAATGCAGAAGAAAGCCATTTCGGCCCATCGTGTCCACGCCGGCCGACAAAGCCACTTGGCCCTCGGTCAGCAGCCCTAAAGGTTACATATAAACCTATGAACAATGGCGGAAAGGCAAAGAGCACCCAGCCCAACCAGTCCGCCTCACACAACCGCGACACCCCTTATACTGAAACATTCTACATTCCACCCCAATCGGAGCCATGTGATCTCCTGGGAGAGGCAAAAACCAGATAAAAACCCAGGCCAATTTAGGGAGAAAAAAATCTGGGAAAATTCCTCTCCGACCCATCCAAGCGATCGAAACTAGTCCAGGAGATTACCTGGCCGTATTCTATTCCCTGAAGTACTTACCATTATATCTGCGCCGGCCAACAAGAGGTTATCCAGTCTAATCCCAATTACCAGCTCTAGGTCCGTAACCCTGCAGGTACTTTAAGTGCCCATCCAACCATCTCTGGTGAGGGTTTCTGCAGCCACCACTCTTCCAGGCAGTGAGTTCCAGTGAGTTATTGAATGGCAGAGCAGCAGGCTCAAGGAGCCGTAAGGCCTCCTCCCTGTTCCTAATGTTTTTTTTTAATCATTCACAGGATGTGGACATCTTCAGCAAGGTCAGCATTTATTGTCCATCCCTAATTTCCCTCGGGAAGGCGATGGTGAGCCACCTTCTTGAAGACATCTGAAGGGCTTGCTGGGCCATTTCAGAGGGAAGTTAAGAATCAACCACATTGCTACATATTGACCAGTCCAGAATCACATTAGTGAACCAGACGGACTTTTACAACAATGGTCACCATTACTGATACGTGCTTTTTATTTCAGATTTATTTAATTCCACAGCTACCCTGGTAGGATTTGAACTCTAGTCTCCAGATCATTAGGCCAGGTCTCTGGAATACTAGCCCAGGAGCATAACCACTCTTCTACCATAGAAACATAGAAAATAGATGCAGGAGTAGGCCATTTGGCTATTCTAGCCTGCACCGCCATTCAATGAGTTCATGGCAGAACATGCAACTTCAGTACCCCATTCCTGCTTTCTCACCATATCTCTTGATCCCCTTAGTAGTAAGGACGACATCTAACTCTTTTTTGAATATATTTAGTGAATTGGCCTCAACAACTTTCTGCGGTAGAGAATTCCACAGGTTCACCACTCACTGGGTGAAGAAGTTCCTCCTCATCTCGGTCCTAAATGGCTTACCCCTTATCCTTAGACTGTGACCCCTGGTTCAGGACTTCCCCAACATTGGGAACATTCTTCCTGCATCTAACCTGTCTAAACCCATCAGAATCTTAAAGGTTTCTATGAGGTCCCCTCTCATTCTTCTGAACTCCAGTGAATACAAGCCCAGTTGATCCAGTCTTTCTTGATAGGTCAGTCCCGCCATCCCAGGAATCAATCTGGTGAACCTTCGCTGCACTCCCTCAATAGCAAGAATGTCCTTCCTCAGGTTAGGAGACCAAAACTGTACACAATACTCCAGGTGTGGCCTCACCAATGCCCTGTACAACTGTAGCAACATCTCCCTGCCCCTGTACTCAAATCCCCTCGCTATGAAGGCCAACATGCCATTTGCTTTCTTAACCGCCTGCTGTACCTGCATGCCAACCTTCAATGACTGATGTACCATGACACCCAGGTCTCGTTGCACCTCCCCTTTTCCTAATCTGTCACCATTCAGATAATAATCTGTCTCTCTGTTTTTACCACCAAAGTGGATAACCTCACATTTATCCACATTATACTTCATCTGCCATGCATTTGCCCACTCACCTAACCTATCCAAGTCGCTCTGCAGCCTCATAGCATCCTCCTTACAGCTCACACTGCCACCTAACTTAGTGTCATCCGCAAATTTGGAGATACTACATTTAATCCCCTCGTCTAAATCATTAATGTACAGTGTAAACAGCTGGGGCCCCAGCACAGAACCTTGCGGTACCCCACTAGTCACCGCCTGCCATTCTGAAAAGTACCCATTTACTCCTACTTTTTGCTTCCTGTCTGACAAACAGTTCTCAATCCATGTCAGCACACTACCCCCAATCCCATGTGCTTTAACTTTGCACATTAATCTCTTGTGTGGGACCTTGTCGAAAGCCTTCTGAAAGTCCAAATATACCACATCAACTGGTTCTCCCTTGTCCACTCTACTGGAAACATCCTCAAAAAATTCCAGAAGATTTGTCAAGCATGATTTCCCTTTCACAAATCCATGCTGACTTGGACCTATCATGTCACCTCTTTCCAAATGCGCTGCTATGACATCCTTAATAATTGATTCCATCATCTTACCCACTACTGATGTCAGGCTTACCGGTCTATAAGTCCCTGCTTTCTCTCTCCCTCCTTTTTTAAAAAGTGGGGTTACATTGGCTACCCTCCACTCGATAGGAACTGATCCAGAATCAATGGAATGTTGGAAAATAACTGTCAATGCATCCGCTATTTCCAAGGCCACCTCCTTAAGTACTCTGGGATGTAGTCCATCAGGCCCTGGGGATTTATCGGCCTTCAATCCCATTAATTTCCCCAACACAATTTCCCGACTAATAAGGATTTTCCTCAGTTCCTCCTCCTTACTAGACCCTCTGACCCCTCTTATATTCGGAAGGTTGTTAGTGTCCTCCTTAGTGAATACCGAACCAAAGTACTTGTTCAATTGGTCCGCCATTTCTTTGTTCTCCGTTATGACTTCCCCTGATTCTGACTGCAGGGGACCTACGTTTGTCTTTACTAACCTTTGTATCCATACATATCTATAGAAACTTTTGCAATCCGTCTTAATGTTCCCTGCAAGCTTCTTCTCGTATTCCATTTTCCCTGCCCTAATCAAACCCTTTGTCCTCCTCTGCTGAGTTCTAAATTTCTCCCAGTCTCCGGGTTCACTGCTATTTCTGGTCAATTTGTATGCCACTTCCTTGGCTTTAATACTATCCCTGATTTCCCTTGATAGCCACGGTTGATCCACCTTCCCTTTTTTATTTTTACGACAGACAGGAATGTACAATTGTTGTAATTCATCCATGCGGTCTCTAAATGTCTGCCATTGCCCATCCACAGTCAACCCCTTAAGTATCATTCGCCAATCAATCCTAGCTAATTCACGCCTCATACCTTCAAAGTTACCCTTCTTTAAGTTATGGACCATGATCTCTGAATTAACTGTTTCATTCTCCATCCTAATGCAGAATTTCACCATATTATGATCACTCTTCTCCAAGGGGCCTCGCACAACGGTATTGCTAATTAATCCTCTCTCATTACACAACACCCAGTCTAAGATGGCCTCCCCCCTAGTTGGTTCCTCGACATATTGATCTAGAAAACCATCCCTTATGCACTCCAGGAAATCCTCCTCCACCGTATTGCTTCCAGTTTGGTTAGCCCAATCTATGTGCATATTAAAGTCACCCATTATAACTGCTGCAACCTTATTGCATGCACCCTTAATTTCCTGTTTGATGCCCTCCCCAACATTACTACTACTGTTTGGAGATCTGTACACAACTCCCACTAATGTTTTTTTCCCTTTGGTGTTCTGCAGTTCTACCCATATAGATTCCACATCATCCAAGCTAATGTCCATTCTAACTATTGCATTAATCGCTTCTTTAACCAGCAATGCTACCCCACCTCCTTTTCCTTTTATTCTATCTTTCCTGAATGTTGAATACCCCTGGATGTTGAGTTCCCAGCCCTGATCATCCTGGAGCCACGTCTCCGTAATCCCAATTACATCATATTTGTTAACATCTATTTGCACAGTTAATTCATCCACCTTATTACGGATACTCCTTGCGTTAAGACAGAAAGCCTTCAAGCTTGTTTTTTTAACACCCTTTTTCCTTTTCGAATTTTGCTGTTCAGTGGCCCTTTTTGTTTTTTGTCTTTGGTTTCTCTGCCCTCCACTTTTCCTCATCTCCTTTCTGTCTTTTGCTTTTGTCTCCTTTTTGTTTCCCTCTGTCTCCCTGCATTGATTCCCATCCCCCTGCCATATTAGTTTAACTCCTCCCCAACAGCACTAGCAAACATTCCCCCTAGGACATTGGTTCCGGTCCTGCCCAGGTGCAGACCGTCCGCTTTGTACTGGTCCCACCTCCCCCAGAACCGGTTCCAATGCCCTAGGAATTTGAATCCCTCCCTGCTGCACCACTGCTCAAGCCACGTATTCATCTGTGCTATCCTGCGATTCCTACTCTGACTAGCACGTGGCACTGGTAGCAATCCTGAGATTACTACTTTTGAGGTCCTACTTTTTAATTTAGCTCCTAGCTCCTTAAATTCGTTTCGTAGGACCTCATCCCTTTTTTTTAACCTCTGTCGTTGGTACCAATGTGCACCACGACAACTGGCTGTTCTCCCTCCTTTTTTAGAATGTCCTGCACCCGCTCAGAGACATCTTTGACCGTTGCACCAGGGAGGCAACATACCATCCTGGAGTCTCGGTTGCGGCCGCAGAAACGCCTATCTATTCCCCTTACAATTGAATCCCCTATCACTATCACTCTCCCACTCTTTTTCCTGCCCTCCTGTTCAACAGAGCCAGCCACGGTGTCATGAACTTGGCTGCTGCTGCCCTCCCCTGATGAGTCATCCCCCTCAACATTACTCAAAGCAGTGTATCTGTTTTGCAGGGGGATGACCACAGGGGACCCCTGCACTACCTTCTTTGCACTGCTCTTCCTGCTGGTCTTCCATTCCCTATCTGGCTGTGGACCCTTCACCTGCGGCAAGACCAACTCGCTACACGTGCTACTCACGTCATTCTCAGCATCGTGGATGCTCCAGAGTGAATCCACCCTCAGCTCCAACTGCGCAACGCGGTCCGTCAGGAGCTGGAGGCGGATACACTTCCCGCACACGTAGTCATCAGGAACACTGGATTCGTCCCTGAGTTCCCACATGGTACAGGAGGAGCATAACACGCGACCGAGCTGTCCTGTCATGACTTCACCCTTAGATAGGCAACAACAATGCTAAAGTTTACTCACTGTTATAGAAGAGAAGAAAGAAAAAAAGAAAGACTACTCACCAATCACCAGCCAATCACTTACCCCTTTGGCTGTGACGTCACCTTTCTGTTTCTTTCTACTTCTTTTTTGCCTTCTCCCTGTAGCTGCACAAGTACGCCTCTCGCTGCTGCTGGGCCTTTTATAGGCCTCCGACCCCAGACTCGCGCCTCACCAACTACCGTACCCAATCCTTAAATTATGAGGACAGGTTGCATAGACTGGGCTTGTATTCCCTGTTTTCTACTCCTTCTCCTTGCACCATAGATGATTGTTAAATCAGTGGGATATTTGGTAATTTAAAAATATATTTTTTTCTTTCTTTGTATTCCAGAGTCATGTTTGAGGCACTTTGAGAGCTGAACACAATATTTCTATATAAAGAGCATAATCGGTACCAGACTCCAGCCTGTGCAGTTCGTGACAAAATGAAGGCACTCGGTATTCTCAGTCTCCTGCTTGTGACTACAAGTGCCAAAGTCTTTGAGAGATGCGAGCTTGCCCAAATTTTGAAGAAAAATGGATTAGATGGACATAACGGATACAGCCTGGCTAACTGTGAGTCCCGCTGAGTCAGGGCTAGTTAAACGCAGCCGAGCGCACTCGTATAACCCCTGCTGGATCTAGAACTTCCCCTTGACCTCATACCCTTCTATGATGCTGATAATTTAATGCCACTGGTTTCTGGGCATCTCAGTGGTTTAGAGAATGAACACAGGGTATGGTGTGGGACTGAGCCCTACAGACCAGAAGGACCAGGGTTCCAACCCATTCCTTGATTGCAGCTTGGGTGAGATGCTTGATAGCCCATGGAAGTGCACCCTAGTAAGCATCAGGCATCTGTGGAAAGTGTTCCTGTTTGTACCATTTATCCAGTTTGTACAGTTCCCCGTTTTATAGACTTACAAACTGTAAGGAAACCTAAATTGCTAGAAACACTCAGTAGGTTACGCAGCATCTGTGGGGAGAGAAACAGAGTTAATGTTTCAGGTCGATAACCTTTCATCATAGAATCATAGAAATTTACAGCGCGGAAGAAGGCCATTTCAGCCCATTGTGTCCGTGCCAGCCAACAAAGAGCTATCTTCAAATGTGGTGAGGGTACCTGCCTCTACCACCCTTTCAGGCAATGAGTTCCAGAACCACACCGTCCTCTGAGTGAAAAGATTTCTCCTCCAATCCCCTCTAAACCTCCTACCAATTACTTTAAATCTATGGCCCCTCGTTGTTGACCCATCAGAGGTAATTCCAACAACAACAACAGCTTGTACTTATATAGCACCTTAAACATAGTAAAACATCCCAAGGCGCTTCACAGAGGTATTATAAGACAAAAATTTGACATCGAGCCACATAAGAAGAAATTAGGGCAGATGACCAAAAGCTTTGTCAAAGAGTTAGGTTTTAAGGAGCATCTTAAAGGAGGAGAGAGAGGTGGAGAGGTTTAGGGAGGGAGTTCCAGAGCTTGGGGCCCAGGCAGCTGGAGGCATGGCCACAAATGGTTGAGCGATTATAATCAGGGATGCTCAAGGGGGCAGAATTGGAGGAACGCAGATATCTTGGGGGTGTTGTGGGGCTGAAGGAGATTATAGAGATAGGGAGGGCTGAGGCCATGGAGGGATTTGAAAACAAGGATGAGAATTTTGAAATCGAGGCGTTGCTTAACCGGGAGTCAATGTAGGTCAAGGGTGATGGGTGAACGGGACGGTGTGAGTCAGGTTTACGTGGGGTAGAATGTGGGAGGCTGACCAGGAGTGCTGCTTTGATTGGTTTCCGTCTCACCTCAGTCCCTCCATCTCCAACTCAGTCTTTCCCTGAACCTTATAACTGGAAGTCTTTCACCTCCTTTAAGACTCAGACTTCAACTCTTCCAATCACTGCATCGTGAATAATCTCATCTCCTCTACCACTAACAGTCTCACAAGTGTCCTGCACTATAGGTCCCGACCCCTCATCAAGGTCATTCTGTAACAACATTGTAAATTGACTGTGAGTGAGAGGAAGGGTGTTGGGGAGAGGAAAGAAAGTGAGAGAGAGGAGGAGAAAGAGAAAAAGAAAGAGAGAGAGGAAGACTCTGAATGGGACTCACCAAAACTGAATAGAGCTTTATGGCAAGGGCACCGGAGAGAAGGAGCAAATGAATGAAAGAGGGCTTCTGCTACAAAAGATCTTGGGGAAATTTCATAGTCTAGAGTTCTGTAGTAGCTGTGGATGTAGCCCAGAGGTCATGAGTTAGCATCCGCCCACGGAAAGCCTGTGACCGCAATTGATGGGCCACCTATCTTTAAATTCCTTTTTGAATTAAATATCCACAGAGCCTCATAACGATCTTTTAGCTTATATTTAAAATACTCTTTTAGGTTTATTCTCAACCCCTTAAAAAACAGAGCATTCCTTCTTTGCACAATCACAAATCTAGCCAAACTGAACATTAAATTAATTGCCGCTCTGCTAGACTCGGGCAGATTCTGCTGCAATCCCCATCTCAAAATTGAGTCCCACGGGATTCCCATTCTCACTCTTCGGTTCCCACCCAGCAAGAAAACTTCACACAACTGTTGAACATAGTAATTAAAATCCTTTAACTGTGGACATAACAGAAGTAAATGGGACAGAATCTCATCCCACGTCCCACACACTGGGCAAGTTGTCACCCCCAGTCGTCCAATCTTACATAAAACCATAGCCAATTTGAAATCCAGTTCAATCCACTCTGGATATTTAAAATTCGCCCACACTCCTTTCTAAATCCTGTGAAGTCCAGCAGGTGTCTTGAATTTCCATTCTGTAAACACCCTATAGAAATCTCGAGTATTACAGTTGTCAAATTGGACCAATTCCTCCCCTTTCTCCAGCAGAAAGCTTGGAAAAGCGGGTCGTATTTTACCTCCTTTGAAGATTTGTGCATTCATTTATTCCATCCAATCCTGTGGCATTACCCTCACAATCTTCTCATACATGATCATAATTGCTTTTTCCTCTACCTCCTGATCCTCCTCCCAAACCTTGTACCTCACGACCGCTTCTGGCAACCAACCTGGAATTACCTCATATAATACATCTTTCACATATATAATACCAACTGTTATAAAAGCTTGATTAAATAATACCTCTCCTTCAATGTTGGCCCACCTGTTCAAAAATAAGGGCTGTTCTAAAAATTCCTCACCACCTGTGGGCATAAACGGCACACTTAAAAACAATTGCGTCCGAGTCTCTAAAACCCCCTTATAAAACCGAGGGAGAGGTTTAATCGATTTCAAAAACATTTTAATGTATTCCATATAAAATATTCCCTGTCCTCCCATCGCACTTCGTTTTAAAAAATGCTGGAAACAACTCTTCTAAAAACTTGTTTTTGACTTCTGAAGAAATCTCTTCACCCATTTAATTGTGGAGACTTATTCCTTCAAATCAGTATCTGTGAAATTGAATCCTGCCTGATTTCGCTGTCCAATGATGGTATTGTAAGCACCAAGGCTGGTTTCCCTTCCCATAAAAACCTCACACAAGCCTCTCGGATCGTCTCTTTCACCCACTCAGGAATATCCTCCACCATCAATAAGTACCATGGTTTAGATAGCAGGAGAGCTGACACCACTGTCACTCTTCCTTGCACTTTCAACCACCTTCTTTCCCATCTTCCCCAAATCTTTTTTATTTTCATAACTTTTGGTTCTCAATTTAATCGATCCACTTCATCCCTATCCTTCTCACACCCCATATACAGCCCAGAACTTCCAAATTCTCCACCACCTTAAAAGGGCCTTCCTCCAAACACTCCTCCCTACCCCTTTCCACAACCAGGCAGTGGGTCTTACTATAGTTCACTCTGGCTGCTGAAGCTCTACAATACTCCTCCACCACTCCCATAGCTTTCCCCACTGACGCCCCATCTCTCAACGTTCAGGTCGTGTCATCTGCATATTGGTGTATCTCCGACACCTGCCCGGAACTGGGAACCACAATCCCGACTATGTCTTGTTCCTTTTGCATCATGTAACCTAATGGTTCTGCTACCAATGTGTATAGCAATGGGGACAGGGGACAACCCTGTCTAACTGACCTCTATATCAGAAAATACTTGGACGGAAAACCATTACATTTAACACAGCTAAATATGTTTGAATAAAAAAATTCTTATTCACTCAATGAAATTTTTCCTGAAACCAAGTGCTTCCAAAACCATCAATAAAAATTCATGAGAGACTCTATCAAAGGTTTTCTCTTGATCTATCTTAAGCATATAAACCTCCCTCCCAATCTCTTCCATGAGCTCGATCACATCTCGGACTGAGACCACAGAGTCTGCGATGTCCCGGCCTATGACTCCATAGGACTGAGAGGGCAAAACTATCTGCGGCATCATCTCCTTCGTACGATTTGCCATAACCCTCGCCAAGATCTTATAATCCACATTAATAATGCGAGGGGGCTCCATTTCTTCAGATCCCTTCTATCCCCTTCATTTTTATAAACTAAGCTTATGATACTTCTCCTCATAGATGGGGCCAGGTTTCTCTTAATATTAATCGCCTTAAAAACTTCTAAGAGCAATGGACTTAAGTAAAGAACATAAGAAATAGGAGCAGGAGTAGGCCACTTGGTCCCTCGAGCCTGCCCTGCCATTCAATAAGATCATGGCTGATCTGATCATGGGCTCAGCTCTACTTCCCTGCCCGCTCCCCATAACCCTTTATTCCCTATTGCTCAAAAATCTGTCTATCTCTGCTTTGAATATAAGAATCATCATCATCATCATAGGCAGTCCCACGGAATCGAGGAAGACTTGCTTCCACTTTAAAAATGAGTTCTTAGGTTACTGAACAATTCAATACAAGAACCACAGTCACTGTCACAGGTGGGACAGACAGTCATTGAGGGAAAGGGTGGGTGAGGAGCCTGGTTTGCCGCACGCTCCTTCCGCTGCCTGCGTTTGATTTCTGCTCTCGGTGATGAGACTCGAGGTGCTCAGCGCCCTCCCGGCTGCACTTCCTCCACTTAGGGCGGTCTTTGGCCAGGGACTCACAGGTGTCAATGGGAAGTTGCATTTTATCAGGGAGGCTTTGAGGGTGTCCTTGTAATGTTTCCTCTGCGCACCTTTGGCTCGTTTGCCATGAAGGAGTTCCGAGTAGAGCGCTTGCTTTGGGAGTCTCATGTCTGGCATTCGAACAATGAGGCCTGCCCAGCGGAGCTGATCAAGTGTGGTTAGTGCTTCAATGCTGGGGATGTTGACCTGATCGAGGACGCTAATGTTGGTGCGCCTGTCTTCCCAGGTGATTTGTTGGATCTTGCGGAGACATCGTTGGTGGCATTTTTCCAGTGACTTGAGGTGTCTACTGGACATGGTTCATGTCTCTGAGCCATACAAGAGGGTGGTATTACTACAGCCCCGTAGACTATGAGCTTGGTGGAAGATTTAAGGGCCTGGTCTTCAAACACTCTTTTTCTCAGGCGGCCGAAGGCTGCACTGGCGCACTGGAGGCGGTGATGAATCTCGTCGTCAATATCTGCTCTTGTTGATAAGAGGCTCCCGAGGTATGGGAAATGGTCCACATTGTCCAGGGCTGTGGTGTGGATCTTGATGACTGCGGGGTAGTGCTGAGTGGCGTAGACAGGCTGGTGGAGGACCTTTGTCTTACTGATGCTTAGCATAAGGCCCATGCTTTCGTACGCCTCAGTAAATACGTTGACTATGACTTGGAGTTCAGCCTCTGTATGTGCACAGACGCAGGCGCCATCCGCGTACTGTAGCTCGACGACAGAAGTTGGGGTGGTCTTGGACCTGGCCTGGAGATGATGAAGGTTGAACAGGTTCCCACTGGTTCTATAGTTTGGTTCCACTCTAGCGGGGAGCTTGTTGACTGTGAGTTGGAGCATGGCAGCGAGGAACATTGAGAAGAGTGTTGGGGCGATGACGCAGCCCTGTTGGACCCCGGTCTGGACGTGGATTGGGTCTGTGATGGATCCGTTGGTAAGGATCACGGCCTGCATATCGTCATGGAGCAGGCGGAGGATGGTGACGAACTTTTGAGAGCATCGGAAACGGAGGAGGACACTCAAAGGCCTTTGTAAGGTCGAAGAAGGCCATGTATAAGGGCTGGTGCTGTTCCCTGCATTTTTTCCTGCAGCTGTCGTGGTGTAAAAATCATGTTTGTTGTGCCCCGTAGAGACTAAATCTGTACTGTGACTCTGGGAGGAGTTCCTCAACCTCAGGGAGAAGATAGTTGAGGAGGACTCTCGCGACGACTTTCCCAGTGGCTGATAACAGGGAGATTCCTCTGTAGTTGCTGCAGTCGGACTTGTCCCCTTTTTGAAAGATCACTGCATCTCTGAGATCTCCCAGAATGCTCTCCTCCCTCCAGATGAGAGAGGTGAGGTCATGTATTCACGCCAACACTGCCTCTCCGCCATACTTCAGTGCCTCATAGCTCCCATCCGCTCCCATAGTTTTGTTGTTCTTAAGATGTCTTATGGCTTTTTCTACCTCGTGCAATGCTGGGGTTTTACTGAGGTGGTGGCGGATAGCATGATGTGGGATGGAGTCGAGAACACTCGAGTCAAAGGCAGAGTCTCATTTGAGGAGATCTTCAAAGTGCTCCTTTCAGCGGGCCCTGACTGCCTCGGTGTCCTTGATGAGTGTTTCCCTGTTCTTGGCCAGCAGTGCGGTGGGGCTTGGGTGTTTGGACCGTAGGTGGCCTTGACCACTCCACTCACACCTCCTGCTCCTTGTCATCACTCAAGGGGCATCCTGCTGCCTCACACTCACAGTGGGTGGGGCCTTTGTGACATACCCTACAGCTCTCTGCCTTGCAGTTCGGAGCGATGTGTCCAGACTCGCCGCAGTTATAACAGTACAGGTTTGGACAGCTTCTTACAAGATGGTCGGGTCCAAGACAATAATAGCAAACCTTCACCTGGTTATCATGCAGTACCTGGAAGTACTGTACTCCTTTCATTGTCTCGAATTTCATGCTGCAGTGTAATGACTTCACCCCCTCTGGGAACCGTAACTTTACCTAACAGGTTCCATCGGCTACCCGCGTTCCAGGATCGTATCTCCTCTTTATTGCCGAGCAAATTTTAATGTCCCATGACTCCAACTTTTTATTAGCACATCATCCTCAATATAATCAGGCAGGTTTAAGAATGAGAACACCAGCTCTTCAGAATACAGCAGAGATACATCCAAGAACTCACCATCAACCTTCAAACTCAGTAAAAGTCTTTCCACCTCCTCTCGGCCACTGACCGTCGCTTCGAACCCAACATTCGGCTTTGGTCAGCAAGCAAATCAACTTCCCTCACCGCAGTCCTCGTGTACAGCCTGGATAATATCCCAAGCTCGTATCTCCTTATCCTGGCAGTGAACCACCAACGTGTTTTCTTTTCCAAACCTCCAGCGGTCCCGCCCCAAAGCTTTGGGCCTTTTATTCTCCCTACCCCCAACATTTTCTCCCCCGATTAAATTCATCCTGGGAATATTGTCCTCTGAGGGGCCACGGCACTCCAGCCCCCTCAGCAGCCAACTGATCTAGCTGCTGTTTATGAGCCAAAAAGACCCGAATACCTGCAAAAGAGCAACCTAAAAATCCACCACCAACTTTTTACAAACTCGCTCCAACTCCTGCAGTAATCAAGCACCCAACAGCACCGACTCATTCCGAGATACTCCCACCCAGAGAGTGCTACCCACTAAGCCACTGCTGACACTATGGAAGTGGACTGAATATGTTATGTTTTTAGATGCTCTGATAATGACTCCACGAGGCAATGTGTTGTACTTGAACTGTAGTAACCTCAGTCCTTTATTTGTAACTCCAGAGTGAGGATCACACATGGTGGCTTGCCTTTTATACTAGGCCAGGCACACCTGTACAGGTAACCTGCAAGTCTCCCACTGCAGTGCCCTCTGGTGGCACATCTTGTTATAGTACAAGCAGTAACCATGACAGAATACATCTGGTAATTTGTGGGAGAGCACCAGATACAAACAATGAGAAAATGTTTCTACATATGGGGGGGGAGACCAGAACTAGGGGACCATCAATATAAGAAAGTCATCAATACATCCAATAAGGAATTCAGGAGAAACCTCTTTACCCAGAGAGTGGTGAGAATGTGGAACTCGCTCCCACAGGGAGTGGTTGAGGCGAATAGATGCATTTAAGAGGAAGCTACATAAACACATGAGGGAGAAAGGAATGAAAGGGTAAGGTGAGATGGAGTAAGGTGGGAGGAGCCTTGGGTGAAACGTAAACACCAACATGAGCCTGTTGGCACAAAGGCCTGTTTCTGTGCTGTAAAACATTACGTAATGGAAATGGTTGGATTGTTGCAAAAATACAAGGAATTCACCAATCAGAACAGAGGTTACGGGGAAAAGGTGGGGGAGTGAGACTAGCTGAAGTGCTCTTGCAGAGAGCCAGCATGGGCTCAATGGGCCAAATGCCCCTGTAATTTTTCCCCCGGGTATAGCTCACAGCAGTGTCCTGGGGATTGATTTTCAATTCCTGGAGACACCAGGGCTATCCTGGAGGGCTGGCTCAACCCTAGCAGTAAGTGCAGTCTCGTTCATCAGCTCCTTAGGACAGTTAGCTAAAACAGCTGAGGCTGAACATGAATCAAACTTATGTTTGTGAAGTATTAAATACAATAGCGTGCGTGTGTTCTTTTAATTTTAGGGGTGTGCATGGTTGACTGTGAAAGTGGCTTCAACACTATGACAACCAGAAGTTATCGGAATACTGGAATAGTTACATCGACCAACTATGGGATTTTTCAGATTAACAATAAGAAATGGTGTAAGGACAGCACATCTACGTTCACCTACAATCTATGTAACATCGACTGCAGCTGTAAGTCAACCAACGCAGCATCAATCTCAGTTCTTGTCTTTTCTGTCATGGGTCAGCCGTGGCTCAGTGGGCAGCACTCTAGCCTCTGAGTCAGAAAATCGTGGGTTCAAGCCCCACTCCTGAGACGTGAGCACCATAATCCAGGCTGACACTCCCAGTGCAGTGCTGAGGGAGTGCCACACTGTCGGAGGTGCCGCCTTTTGGATGAGATGTTAAACCGAAGCCCCGTCTGCTCTCTCGGGTGGATGTAAAAGATCCCAGAGCCACTATTTCAAAGAAGAGCAGGGGAGTTCTCCTGGGCCAATATTTATCCCTCAACCAGCATCACTAAAAAGAGATTATCTGATCATTATCTGATTGCTGTTTGTGGGAGCTTGCTGTGCACAAATTAGTTGCCACAGTGACTACACTTCAAAAAAGTACTTCATTGTCTGTAAAACACTTTGGGATGTCCTGAGGTTGTGAAAGGTGCTATAGAAATGCAAGTCTTTCTTTTCTTTAAAACACCCCGTAGAGTTGAATCCTGCAAGTACTAGATAATGATTTTTTTATATAAAAGAGCTGCAAAGTTTCATTCAACTTTTCTACCTTCAAGGCAAGGTAGCTTGAATAGCCTTGAATGAACATCACTCACAATTCCCGTTAAGTTCTCTACATGTAAGCTTCAGACGTAAGGCTCGTGTGCATTGCACTGTATAAAGTTTTAAGATTGATATTTTGAAATAATAATCAATGGAGTTAATTGTCTGACATATTACTGTCTCTAGATTCTTGAATCTGTTAAAAGGACAAGGATGGAATTATTGAACAACACGGTCCCACCTCCTCCTTTTCACCTGGGGCTGCTTTTCTTGGAGAGCTCTTTCCCTTGCAGCTAGAGAGAGCCCCTCCATTTCCTACCTTGCTCCAGGAAAATCTCTATATTATGTCTGTAGTGTACTTATGAATGACTCCACGAGGCAATGTGTTGTACTCAAACTGTAGTGACCTTGGTCCTTTACTCATAACTCCAGAGTGAGGCAGCCGCATGGTGGCTCCCCTTTTATACAGCCCCTGCCACCAGGGCAGGATACCCCGGTCTCCACCAGTTGCACCCTCTAGTGGTGCCAGCATGTATATACACAGTGTAAACCTTATTGAAAGTACATCGGGTAACAAATCTCCATCTTATACAACTATACAGTGACTACACAGAGAGTATATCTATAGTCTGCATATATAACACTCTGCAGCCCCATTGGAGAAATGGGCAGCTCCCTGTTCCTGTCAGCCATGGCTCAGTGGGTAGCACTCTCGCCTCTGTTTCAGCAGTTTGTGGGTGTAAGGGGATAAAATACAGTCACTAGAGTGGAGACAGATCGATGGTCACGAAAGTGGACACTGAAGGTAGTGAATTGATCTGACACGTAAAATGGTCCACATTAAAAGGGCTTATCAGTATTAGGAGGTTTGAGGAATCAAAGTTCCTCTGCATTACGGTCAGGATTGTGATTGACTGATTATATGTAAAACCCGCTTATGTGTGTAAAGCACACTTATACACTCGCTTACATTGGGTTAAGAAGAGGGAAGCAGCAATGCCTGATGGTTAATGAACCATCCGTTGTATTAACCTTAATACAAAACTCATGGAAGCGCACATGTTTGGGAACATACATTATAGCAGCAGGGGAACAGGATGGTATTGACTGGTCGTTTTGAGTAGAGTTCTTGGGAGAGGGATACGGAGGCACCACCCTGGAAAACAAAGTTAATCAACATGTCTTGAGAAACTGAGGCAAAGTTGACACCATTGAATAACACATTCCGGGAGGGTGACGTGTGATGGGAGATGGACAGGTGGTGATGAACCACTCAGAGCCAGTCTGATAAGAGTTAACAAATCACTGTAACTTTGCTGATAGCAGTCGGCCAATTGGTGGTTCTGTAGGAGGGTCGCACACCTCGAAAGCAGTCATTACAAACTGTTGTTCTGGAAAGTGTTCATCGGAACCTTGCCTAGCATGCTCAAATAAAACTGGTTGAACCAAAGTTTTCGTCTGAGTGATTCCGTGGTCGCTATACAAAAGGGCGGGTGTCAATTCCTTATATCAGGGAGTCCACCTTGAGGAAGCGAAGTCTTCCTTTCACTCCAGTGTTGGGTTTATGTACAACTCTATGAAATTGAGCCACAAAATCTAGGCTGACACTCCCAGTACTGAGGGAGTGCTGCACTGTCGGAGGTGCCGTCTTTCGGACGGGACGTTAAACCAAGGCCCCGTTTGCTCTCTCAGGTGGACGTAAAAGATCCCACTGTATCCTTTTTCTAACATGGCCAAAACTTTGTGCCGTATTCTGTGTGGTCTAACCTAGATTCTATGCAAGTTTAACATAATTTCTCTGCTTTTCAATTCTATTGCTCTCGAAATGAACCCCAGTGCTTTGTTTGCATTATTTATGGCCTTGTGTTACTACTCTTAATGAACAAGAGCAAGGGAGTTCTCTCCGGTGTCCTGGACAATATTTATCCCTCAACCAACATCACTAAAGCAGATTATCTGGTCATTATCCCATTATAATCCTTTGGATTACTAGTCCAGGGAGATAACCGCTACACTGCTCTACCCTATGTGTTGTCCGGCAAGGACAACTTGTTTGAGACATGGTAGAGCAATCCACTGGTAATTGTCTGCCCAGAGATACCTGATCTAACAGGGATAAGAAGACCGGGGGTGTTGTGTCAGTCAAGTCCCCAGTTTATCCAAATCCCTTTGCAATCTAGTTCCTTTCTCCAATGTTCTGAATCTGCCACTAAATCTGCCGTGAACCACAAATGCAATGATGAGACTGCGTATAAAACAAAAAAGTGTTGCATTTATATAGCGCATTCACAACCTCAGGACGTCCCAAAGCCCTTTACAGCCAATGAAGCATTTTTTGCAGTATAGTCACTGTTGTAATGAAGGAAACACGGCAACAAATTCGCCAAGGCTTCTTCGGCAGCACCTCCCAAACCCCCGACCTCTACCACCTGGAAGGACAAGGCCACCTCCATGTTCCCCTCCAAGTCACACACCATCCTGACTTGGAAATATATCGTCATTCCTTCATTGTCGCTGAGTCAAAATGCTGGAACTTCCATCCTAACAGTACTGTGGGAGCATCTTCACCACACGGACTGCAGCGGTTAAAGAAGGCGGCTCACCAACACCTTCTCAAGGGGCAATTAGGGAGGGGCAATAAATGCTGACCTTGCCAGTAAAGTCCACATCCCACGAAAAAAAACATTTTTTTTATTTGAGCACAGCAAGCTCCCACAAACAGCAATGCGATAATGACCAGATCATCTGTTTTCTTTTTAAGCGATGTTGATTGATGGATAAATATTGGCCCAGGACATCGAGGAGAACTCCCCTGATCGTCTTCAAAATGACGACATTGGGATCTTTTACGTCCACCTGAGAGAGAAGAGGGGGCCTCAGTTTAATGTCTCATCCAATCAGACTGAATATAATAAATGGAGGGGGACTTCACACTTAACCCTGGGAACACCCACTAATGACTGAACCCCATTTAAAACCATCATCTGTTCATGGTTTCTTAACTAATTTGTTCTGCTTCTTACACTGATTTAAAAGAAAGAAAGATTTACATTTTCATTGTGCCTTTATGACTTCAGGGTATACCAAAGGACTTTAGTATTTTTGAACTGTAGTTTTTGGCTGCCTTTAGTGATGCCACTATTCCTGTCCGGAATAGAGATGATTGGGTAATTCCCCCGTTAATCGCCCCTGGACAACGCATCGCTGCCAGTGACTGGGATTAATTTTGCGCACATCATTTGTGTTCTGTAACTATCCGCCACTCACTGTATTCTGCTGGAGAAATCATCCTGCTTTTATCGGGAGGAATTGCTTCAGTTTATAGGCTAGACTTTCACTTTTGTGCAGATCGCCCAAAAATGGGCGTTATTTCCAGCGTTGGCAGTAAATATGGGATTTGAGATCGCCAGATTATCGCCCATTTTCAAAACCCCAACTTTTCAATTTTATAAAATGGGCGTTACTGCGAGCGATCTGAAATGGGCGTTAGCGTAACATTTTTTGACCTTCTGCCGTAAAGTGTGGGCATCCATAGCAATGGCATGGCAACGTCGTTTCCTGCATTTCAGGAGTCATCAATACGTGCGCAGAAGAGGAGAGCGAGAGAGAGAGAGAGAGGCAGCAGAGAGGAACTGAAAGTGTGTGCGGGTGGGTTGTGTGCTTATTTGGCTGTTTTGGGAGGTAGAAGGGACATTTACCAACAGCAAGAAGACTGCTGAGCACAAAGAAAGTTGTTCCCACCGAGTTTTTGTCGAAAAAAAAATGTTAAATGACAGGGATGGAGGAGGTGACACAGCACACTGTAGAGACTGAGGATGCTGGCAAAAGCAGTGAGGTGGGAGAGGAACAATTGGGAGGACGCAAACGAGCTTGGAGATTGTCTGATGAGGCAAATGCCTCCTTCCTGCAGGAGGTGGAGTTACGCTGGGGTCAATTGACCCAGGGTGGGCGTGGGAAACCCACCCCAAAGGTCTACCAGAGGATATGGGCTGACACAGCTAAGGTGGTCTCGTCGGCGACCAACGAGGTGCGTGAGGGCAACCAGTGCCGCAAATGCTGGAATGACCTTGTTGGATCTGCCAGAGTAAATATTACATTTATTTACATTTACTTATATATTTATATAATGTGATTTGTAAGTGTAATTATTGATTAAAATCAGATGTGATGTTTTGCACTTATACTGGAAATGTTTTACTCAAAGTCTGCATTTATCGTGTACGTCTTTAGGTAAAGAATGATAATTATCATAATAATCATGATTACATCTGTCGGTTATGTGTTGTATCAATCTCTGTGACAGTACCTAGCAGTGATCTCATGCAATGATCTCATGCCATGTCGTGCTGGTGTTTCCTTTTACAGAAGAAGCTTTCGAAGGATAGGGCCGAGCAGAGGCGAACGAGTGGGGGGGGCCAACAGTCATCATCGACCTCACCGACATTGAGGAGCGGGTGCTGGCACTAGTGGGGAGCCATCCCAGTCGGCCACGCAAGCAGCTGCAGAACCTGATGTAAGGCAACGTGAGTAAAGTATACACCATTGCGTGATGTAAAGTCACAAGATGCCACACCCACTCATACCCGACCAATAATATATGATTGATAAAAGTGCTATATAAATAATGATGGCCTCATGAGAATCATTGCAATGCAGAATTTCGTCATGGTCATGAAATGTGATGTCTTTGATGATTTTGATAATGGTGATGCTTCTGTCGTACATATGCTGTGTGTGGCAGTGGAATCATCTTGTGACCGTAGCACCTCCTTCTCCTCTAATAACCTCATTTATGTTTTGTAGCTCAGCCAGCAGCGTGGCCCCAGGCAACACCACCGAGCCCAGAAGCTGGGGGTGCAGGGCCGGAATCGCCGGACGATCGTGCATCTGGTGCTGAGAAGCCCCGATTCTCGCCCGTGGAGCTGCTGGGTGCTTTCTCCGTGGATGAGAATGCTGACTTCGAGGAGCCTGCATCACCAAGCTCCATAATGCAGTCGACACCCATGACATCCCAGTGTTCCTGCGGCCATTCCCTCCTCCACCGTGGAGGTACCGGGCCCAAGCACCTTGCCGCAGGGCACCCGAGGTGTCTCCAGGACGATGCCGACCACGCGGAGTTTGGTTCAACATGGCAGGACTGCTCCACAAGCGGCAGATCTGAGCGGGGACATGGTACATTTGTCCAGGAAGAGTGTTGACATAGGTCAGCAGATCCTACAGACAATGGGGGGGCATATCCCAACAGATGACCAGCATGTCCGCCACCATGAGCGAGTACACGCCGTGGATGGCGGAGGCCCTGGAGGTGATAGCCAGGAACACTGGTGGCAGAGGCTTGCCAGTGGTCCCGGAGCGTGGCACTGCACCCCAAGGTGCCGCACCCCCATTGCCAACGACACATGAGAGCCAGGAGGAAGATCTTGCTTCTGGCTCGGTGCACGTTTCCACCTCGGGACCGTCCTCTCCCGTATCCGTCCAACCAGCGATTCTGCCGTTATCCCCCCCAATGAAGCATCGCCTGAGGAGTTCCTCGGCCAGACAGCTTGGAGTCAGGAGGGGAAGGGGAAAGGGTAGAGCTGGGGAGGAGAAGCGGGGGGAAAGGAAAGTGAGGTGCATGGCCCCGGGTGTTGGCTTGGCCACAGTATTTTTATGTTGTTGCTGCTATTTTGTTGGGAGGTTTGGGGGAAAGGGGGAGGGGGTGGGTACCTTGGTATTTTGCATTTGTGTTCTATGTTTATGAAGTGTTGTTGGAAATGTTAAACATTTAATGAATTATATAAATGTTATAATTTTGTTGTGGGGTGGGGTGGGGGTGGGATGGGGTGTTTTTTTTACAGTTAATTAAAGATAATTAAACGTCACTTGAATCAACTTAAACGTTAAATGTCACCAAGGTAATGCACACCATTCATGTATGAGCTGCAGACACAGTAGTCTTGCAGCTTTGTAAATACGACCAACGTTATTTCAAGCAAAGCACTCATTTATGAGCTGCTGACGTAAGAGTCTTGCAGCTATGTAGCCACCACGGGCCCTTTCCTGCGGTCTAGAGGGGGGGCGGGGGCATGGTTTCAGCATCAGCCTGATTGTCTGGCCTGAGATCAGTGTCCATCTCTTCGTTCTCCTCTCCCTCTCTCTCCTGAGGTGGACCGTCAGTCCCTTCTGGCAATTCTTGTTCCTTCCTGATAGCCAAGTTGTGCAGCATGGAGCACACCACCACGAATTGAGCTACCTGATCAGGGTGGTATTGTAACTCGCCTCCTGAGTGGTCCAGGCATCTAAAGCGCTGCTTAAGCATTCCAATGGTATTTGCGACAATATTGCATGCGGCTCTCGTTGTCTCGCTTCTCGGCTTCTGTGTGGGTGTTACGCAGGGGGGTCATTAGCCAGGTGGCGAGGCCATATCCTTTGTCACCAAGCATCCAGCATTGACCTTGTGGCTGACTGGTAAACATGTCAGATACAGCGCTGTCACGCAGGATGTAGGAATCATGGATGCTGCCCGGAAATGTTGCATTTACTGCTAGTATAATTTGCTGGTGGTCGACAACGAGTTGCACATTCAGAGAGTGGAATCCCTTTCGGTTCCGAAAAACCTCTGCATTCTGAAAAGGTGCCCGCATGGCAATGTGCGTACAGTCTATTGCACCTTGGGGAAGTTTGCAATTCTGGAGAAACCTAGAACCCTCTCAGTCTGTGCCTCCCTGGTCAGAGGGAAGCTGATAAAGTCCATCCTGCGTGCATACAGGGCTTCAGTCACCTGTCGAATGCAGCAATGTGTGGCATGCTGAGATATAGCGCAAGTGTCGCCAGCTGAGGCCTGAAAGGAACCCGATGCGGAGAAGGCAAGTGCCGCAGTGACCTTGACTTCGAGGGACAGTGCGGTCCTGATGGTGCTGGCAGGCTGCACATCTCCCCTGATGAGCTGGCATATCTCACTGATAACCTCTTTCCGGAAGTGCAGTCTCCTAAGGCACGTGTTATCGGAAAGTTCAGATAAGACCGTTTCTCCCTGTAAGTGCGTGGGGTGTAAGGTCTCATCCTCCTCAGCAGTCTGCGACCTCTTTGATTGGGCACATAATGCTGTTGAATTATACCTTCTGCCATCACTAGTCTGCAGCATGTGTGTAGTCATCACGACAGGCTGAGAAATTACAGGCCCCATTGCAATCACAATCAGTATTACACCTATTGTTCACAAACAATAAATTTACCTACTAAAACACCTAAAATAACTTCAAATCGTCCACAGTATGATAAGATGTTTGTTCCGATGTTCAAATCACCTTAAAAGAACTCCAGAGCACATCAAAACGCCCTAGAAGTTGAAGTAGCCTTTTATATGAACCGACCTCTGATTTACAAAATGGCGTCCATACCGCTGGGTTTTTCGTCGAGCGATATTTTCGCCGATATGTGGGCGAGATGCCAAAAGTAATGCTCGGTGATATTATGGGTGTTACTTTCGCCCATTCTGATCGATACGGCAAAAGAAATTGGGCGGGCAGCATTATTATTTCTCGGCGTTAAGTACATGCCCAAAAGTAACGCTTGGTGATACGTGAGCGATACATGGGTGTTAATTTCCATTTTGTTGCTAAATGGGTGATATCTGGGCATTATACCTCATCTCAGTGTTCAAATGGACATAAAGTGGGAAGTATTGATGCAAAAAAAGTGGGAAGTCTAGCCCTATGTTTCTATTTGCCACAAATTTTTTTTAAATATACTCTTTAAATAGACTCTGTTTTTCTGAGTCTTACATTGGATAAACGGCTCAGAAACAGGCCATTCAGCCCAACCAGCCCATGTTGACGTTTATGCTCCACTCGAGCCTCCTCCCATCTTTCCTCATCTAAATCTATTTGCTTCTCCCTGATATGCTTGTCCAGCCTCCCCTTAAATGCATCCTAACAAGAGCAGGCATCGACGACGAGGTCCAACACCTACTCCAGTACGCCAGTGCAGCCTTCGGCTGCCTGAGGAAAAGAATGTTTGAAGACTAGGCCCTCAAAACTGTCACCAAGCTCATGGTCTACAGGGCTGTAGTAATACCCGCCCTCCTGTATGGCTCAGTGACATAGACCATGTACAGTAGACACCTCAAGTCGCTGGAGTAATGCCACCAACGATGTCTCCGCAAGATCCTACCAATCCCCTGGGAGGACAGATGCACCAACATTAGCGTCCTCGACCAGGCCAACATCCACAGCATTGAAGCACTGACCACACTCGACCAGCTCCATTGGGCAGGCCACATAGTTCGCATGCCAGACACGAAACTCCCAAAGCAAGCGCTCTACTTGGAACTCGTCCACGGCAAACGAGCCAAAGGTGGGCAGCAGAAACGTTACAAGGACACCCTCAAAGCCTCCCTGATTAAGTGCGACATCCCCACTGACACCTGGGAGTCCCTGGCCAAAGACCACCCTAAGTGGAGGAAGTGCATCTGGGAGGGCGCTGAGCATCTCGACTCTTGTCGCCGAGAGCATGCAGAAATCAAGCGCAGGCAGCGGAAGGAGCGTGCGGCAAACCAGACTCCCCACCCACCCTTTCCTTCAACCGCTGTCTGCCCCACCTGTGACAGAGACTGTGGTTCTCGTATTAGACTGTACAGCCACCTAAGAACTCATACTAAGAGTGGAAGCAAGTCTTCCTCGATTCCGAGGGACTGCCTATGATGATGAAATGCATCGATACTATTCACTTCAACCACTCCCTGTGGTAATGAGTTCCACATTCTCACCATTCTCTGAGTAAAGAATTTTCTTCTGAATTCTCTATTGGATTTCTTGGTGACTATCTTACATTGACAGCCTCTCGTTATGCTCTTCCCCATAATTGGAAACTCTCTCTCTGTATGCACTCTAACGAAACCTTTCAGAATTTTAAATACCTCTATTAGGTCACCCCTCAGCCTTGACTTTTCAAGAGAAAAGAGACCCAGCCTGTTTCATCTCCTGACGCTTGCATTTCTGATATTATCCTTGTAAATCTTGTTTGCACCCAGTGCCTCTATATCCTTTGTATAATATGGCGACCAGAACTGTGCTCAGTTCTCCAAGGGGGAAAGATTTGGGACATCTGCGGGCAGCGCTAACGGGGCACAAACAACTTTGTTCCCGGGCGTGGTGCCACTGCTGACCCCCACGAAATGCCGTAGGGGTTTAGCGGAGGCGTTAACCATTAGCGCTCCGCTCTGACCGGTAGCGCCCCGGGCCGCTCAGCCGGCGGTGAAAACATCATCACCGTGCGCAGCGACACGTTTCCACCCCGGAGCGAAAGTTCGGTGGCGCCCCGTGAAGCTGCCGTGGGGCGATGCCAGGACAGCTCCGCGGGGGCACTTACCAGGGCTGTAGGCCGCTCATGGAGCGAAAATTAAAGGGGAGGTGCGGTGGTGAAAAAAATCAAGTGATGGTCGACTTACCGGTCGCGGCCGCCTTCACGGCTGATCGCGGGGTCCGTGCCGCCATCTTGCAGCCTGGCACTCCGCTGCTGCCACGTGGTGGTCCCGCTCCCTGGAAGGGGGGGCGCCCTGTCTTCCCGCCCGCGGTACACATCCCTCTAGAAATAATCCCTAGTGCTTGGTTTTATCCACTTTGGTAGGAAAAACATAAGAACAAAGTATTATTTAAATGGTGATGGCTTGAGGGGTGTCAATGTATAGAGGGACCTGGGTGTCCTTGTACACCACTCATTGAAAGCAAACATGCAGGTGCAGCAAGCAGTTAGGAAGGCAAATGGTATGTTGGCCTTCATTGCAAGAGGATTTGAGTACAGGAGCAAAGATGTCTTACTACAGTTATACAGGGCCTTGGTGAGACCGCACCTGGAGTATTGTGTGCAGTTTTTTTCTCCTTACCGAAGATAGGATATACTTGAGGGAGTGCAGCGAAGGTTCATCAGACTGATTTCTGAGATGGCAGGACTGTCATATGAGGAGAGATTGGGTCGACTAGGCCTGTATTCACTAGGATTTAGAAGAATAAGAGGGGATTTCATTGAAACCTATAAAATTCTGACGAGGTTGGATAGACTGGATGCAGGGAGGATGGTTCCCCTGGCTGGGAAGTCTAGAACAGTGGGTCATAGTCTCAGGATACGGGGTAGGAAATTTAGGACCGAGATGAGGAGAAATTTCTTCACTCAGAGGGTGGTGAGCCTGTGGAATTCTCCACCACAGAAGGCTGTGGAGGCCAAGTCACTGAATATATTTAAGAGGGAGATAGATAGATTTCTAGAAACAAAAGGCATCAAGGGGTATGGGGAAAAAGTGGGAACATGGTGTTGAGATAGAGGATCAGCCATGATCATATTGAATGGCGGCGCAGACTTGAAGGGCCGAATGGCCTACTACTGCTCCTATTTTCTATGTTTCTATGTTTATGCCATTATTAACCTACATCGCTACTTTTAGTGATTTGTGTATTTAATTTGAGTATCTGTATAGTAAATCAGCATTGCTTGCTGTAAGGTAGACTGTGTACTGCGAGTCCTGCCATAAATCACGCCCCACCTCTAATTATTGGCTGACACAGTGGTGCCACGGCTGTAACCACAATATATTTATTTATTATTTTATTGCAGGTTTGACGAACGATGACATCACTGATGACATTCAATGCGTCAAGAAGGTAGTCGGGACCCAGCTTGGAATGGATATCTGGTACAGCGAAACCGGCTATCTAATTCTACCTCCAGCTAAATCTTCGAATATTCATGTTGACCATTCGAAGCGATGGAAAATATGGTTTTTAATGGGATGCCGCGGGTGTGACAAAAAAGTCACGGGAAACGAATTAAATCAGAAAAATGGTAGCATCAAAATCAGGCGGCAAAGCCTGATATGAGGGGGATGTTCGGGGTGAGAAGGGGTGACAAGACTTTTAGCAATGAGCCAGAATAGGAGGTAATGCGCTGAAGCTTGGTTTGTGTCAGCCGTGGCTTGGTTGTAGCTTTCATCTCTGAGTCAGAAAGCAGGGTCGTGAACTCTGGTTGGGCATCTTCCTGGACATTTCATCACTTGGCCTCCCGCCCCGCCCCTGCACTCCCACCGTTGGCCCATCCTCCAAGGCACATTGCCTTCCCACGGCCAATTGGAAAGGGGACAGACTCTTGGTTAGCCAATCGGATTCATCGTGACTGTCTGATCTTGACCTCGACTCCACTTCCCTGCCCTCTCCCCATAACCCTTGACTCCCTTATCATTCAGAAATCTGTCTATCTCCACCTTAAATATATGCAATGACCCAGCCTTCACAGCTCTCTGGGGTACCGAATTCCAAAGATTTACGACCCTCCGAGAGAAGAAATTCTTCCTCATTCCTGTTTTAAATGGATGACCCCTTATTCTGAAACTATGCCCCCTAGTTCTAGATTCCCCCCAAGGGGAAACATCTACCTTGTCAAGCCCCTCAGGATCTTATACGTTTCGATAAGATCACCTCTCATTCTTCTAAACTCCAATGAGTATAGGCCCAACCTGATCATCCTTTCTTCATATGACAACCCTTCATCTCAGGAATCAACCTCATGAACCTTCTCTGGACTGCCTCCAATGCAAGTATATCCTTCCTTAAATATAGAGACCAAAACTGTACTCAGTACTCCAGGTGTGGCCTCACCACCACCCTGTACAGTTGTAGCAGGACTTCCCTACTTTTATACTCCATCCCCCTTGCAATAAAGGCCAACATTCCATTTGCCTTCCTAATTACTTGCGCACTTTACTCGAAACATGAGCACATAAATTACATAGATAACATAAGGCTACATGGCTCAGAAACAGGCCATTCAGCTCAACCAGTCCATGCCACCGTTTATGCTCCACTCGAGCCTCCTCCCGTCTTTCCGCATCTAAATCTATCAGCATAACCCTCCATTCCTTTCTCCCTCATATTCTTGTCTAGTCTCCCTTAAATGCATCGATACTATTCGCTTCAACCACTCCCTGTGGCAGCGAGTTCCACATTCTCACCGCTCTTTGGGTGAAGAAGTTTCTTCTACATAAGAACATAAACACATAAGAAATAAGAGCAACAGTAGGCCATTCGGCCTGCTCCTCCATTTAATACGATCATGGCTGATTCGATCATGGACTCAGGTCCACTTCCCTGCCCGCTGCCCATAACCTCTTATTCCCTTATCGGTTAAGAAAATGTTTATATCTGTCTTAAATTTATTCAATGACCCAACTTCCACAGCTCTTCTGAATTCCTTATTGGATTTCATGGTGACTGTCTTATATTGATAGCCTCAAGTTATGCTCTTCCCCACAAATGGAAGCATTCTCTCTGTATCCACTCTATCTAAACCTTTCATAATTTTAAAGACCTCAATCAGGTCACTCCTCAGCATTCATTTTTCAAGAGAAAAGAGGCCCAGCCTGATCGTCCTTTCCTGATATGTATAATGAGGCTGAAAATCCAGAGCTGCACTGTCGAGGTGCCGTCTTTCAGATAAGATATTAAGCTGCCCTTTTAAGTGGACGTAAATAATCTCACAGTGGTATTTATCCCTTATCCAACGTCGTTAAAATAGATTATCTGGTCATTTAGCTCAATGCTGATTGCGGGACTTTGCTGTGCGTAAACTAGTTGTCGTGTTACATAGTATTCACAGCACCAAAACAGAGAAACTGGTCTGTGCCGGTGTTTATGCTCCACACAAGCCTCCTCCCACCTTACTCGCTTCACCGCAGGGAGTGGTTGAGGCAAATAGCTAAATGCATTTAAGTGGAAGCCAAATAAGTATATGAGAAAAGAAGAAAGACTTGCATTTATATAGCTTCTTTCACAACCACTAGACTCAAAGTGCTTTACAGCCAATGAAGGAGTTTTTGAAGTGAAGTCACTGTTGTAATGTAGGATACGCAGCCAGATCCCACAAACAGCAATGTGATAATGACCAGATAATCTGCTTCTTAGTAATGCTGATTGAGGGATAAATATTGGTCCAGGACATCAGGGATAACTCCCCTACCTTTCTTCGAAATAGTGCCATGGGATCTTTTACGTCCACCTGAGAGCAGACGGGACCTTGGGTTATCCGAAAGACGGCACCTCCAACAGCGCAGCACTCCCTCAGCACTGCACTGGGAGGGTCAGCTTAGATTTTTGTGCTCAAGTCTCTGGAGTGGGACTTGAACCCACAACCTGACTCAGAGGCAAGAGTGCTATCTACTGAGACACAACAGATACCATACAAGAAAGCAATAAAAGGGTATGTCAAAAAGGTGAGATGAAGAGAGCTGGGAGGAGGCTCGTGTGGAGCATAAACACCGGCACGGACCCGTTGGGCCGAATGGCCTGTTTCTGTGCTGTAAATACTATGTAGTTCTATGCATAAATGCTGAGGGCCTCTTCTTATTCACTGTTGCTGTCTTTTCACGTCTTGCTCTTATCTATTACAGGACTGGCTGGAAGAGGACGTGCAGGGGGAGAGATGTTGATCAGCTCCTGAAGGGTTGCACACTGTAAAGATGGAAGAGACGCCGCTCACTGGTCCCGCTCACACCCCTCCAATCGCAGCAACAGGCTCTTTTACTAGTTAGCTTTGCATTATTAGGCCATTCCAATCTCATTAACCTGCGCTTGCCAGAGATGTTAAGTTGTCAACCCCGTGGGATGGCTTCCTACAACTTCAGTTGGCGGGACTGGGCTGGGAGGATGGATGATTTCCAGGAGCTGTGAGTCCGCTATTTAGAGGGAGGGCATGTGGTCTTGATACTGGGGATGTCCGTACTCTGCGTCAGTGTGTAAATCACCATCCAACGTGCAACTGTTGGGGTAAAAGGAAGACTTCTCTTCCTCAAGGTGGACTACCTGATATAAAGAATCTCCACCTGTATAGCGACCACGGAATCACTCAGACAAAACCTCGATTCAACTGGTTTTTATTCAAACATGCAGGGGAAGGGTTCACGGATGAACCTTCTAAGAACAGAGATTTTACATCGACAGTTATACAGTTTCCGAGGTGTGCGATCCTCCTACAAAGCCATCGATTGGCCGACTGCTATCAACGAAGTTACATCAGACTGGCTCGGAGTGGTCCCCCCACCTGTCCATCTCCCATCATATGTCACCCTCCCGGACTGTGTTGTTCAGTGCTGTCAACTTTGCCTCAGTTCCTCGTGACGTGTGAATTGACCTTGATTCCCAGGGTTTGCTATCTATGTTCCCAAACATCCCTTCAGATGTTGCTACAATAGACTGTTGACTCCCTCCTGTCCTTGGTGGATGTTATTCTGTACTGATTGTAAGTTTCCCTCAGTCTGTGTTAAGGTTAACACAACGGATGGTTCATTAACCATCAAGCTTTGCTGTGTAGCAAGCTTTGCTGCTTCCCTTGCTTAAAACCCATTGTAAGTGAGTGTATAAGCGAGCTTTGCATACATAAGCAAGTTTTACATACAATCGGCCAATTTATGATATATTACAATCCCTACCGCAAGGTAAAGGAACTCCCAATTCCTCAGAACCTCCTAATACTGATAAGCCCTACAATCTGGACCATGTGACAGATCCATTCACTACCTTCAGTATCCACTTTAGTGACCATCTATCTGTCTACTTCCACTTTAGTGACCGTATTTTATCCCCTTACACAACCCAAGGATAAGAACGATGTAGGTCCTGGATCTGACCGCTTGTCCGTGCTGAGTTAGTAGTGAGGGGAGAGGAGGTGGCTACTATTGGCTTCAATGCCCCAAGCAGCTGGTATGGTGCGAATGATCCCCAATCGACAATGTGGTACCATCAGGACCTGAGACCGGCTCCAAACCTTCCTTCAAGAAGGTGACATTAACACCGGAGCTTAAAATAATGCTTGTAACATGCGGAGAGCGTGATGGTGAGGGGGCTACCATAGTAAGCCTTAAATTGCCTCAGTCTTGCACCAATTCCTATCATTGCTTACAAATTCTGCTTCTGTAATGCTTCTAGCTGAAGATTTGAACCGCTAAGTGCCTCTGGGCAGTTACTATACAGCTTTACCTTACAAGAGTTAGTTAATGAATAAATATAGCAACAAAACAAAAACCAGGACTCAAGTGTTTCACATCCATTTACCCTCTCTACCATTCCAACCTAGAAAACTAGCAACTGCCGGCACACTCCCCACAAGTGAGACAATCCAAGAATGGGCCAGGGATGTGATAACAAATCATTAAGCGGTCAATGTGCACAACGTTCTCTCAACAACAACAACATTGCATTTATATGGCACCTTTAAAGCAGTAAAACATGCCAGGGCGCTTCACAGCAGCGTTATCAAACAAGATTTGACACTGAGCCACATAAGGAGATATTAGGGCAGATGGCCAAAAGCTTGGTCAAAGTGGTAGGTTTTTAGGGGCACCTTAAAGGAGGAGAAAGAGGTAGAGAGGGGGAGAGGTTTAGGGAGGGAATTCCAGAGCTTAGGGCCCAGGCGGCTGAAGGCACGGCCACCAATGGTGGAGCGAAGGAAATCGGGATTGTGCAAGGGGCCAGAATTGGAGGATCGCAGAATCTGCAGGAGGTTACAGAGATAGGGAGGGGCGAGGCCATGGAAGGATTTGAACCCAAGGATGAGAATTTTAAAATCGAGCCACTGCTGAACCGGGAGCCGATGTAGATCAGTGAGCACAGAGGTGATGAGCGGACGGGACTCGGTGAGAGTTAGGACACGGGTCATACAGGTTTTGGAAGAGCTCAAGTTTACGGGGGGTGGAAAGGTGGGAGGCTGGCAAGGAGAGCATTGAATATCGAGTGCCTTAATCAATTCAGGGAGCTTATAAAAACGTCAACGCTTTCTGGTCAAGTTGTGCCTTCAGTCAGAGCCTCCAGCAACACTGCACTACGGGGCAGGGTTGAAGCAAGTTCCCTACCAACCCCACATCAGGCTGTGGCTGAATTCCAAAAAGACCCAATAACTTTAGTGCACTCGTCACTCAAGTTGCCCAACTAATTCATAGCGGCATTCCATGAGAGAATGGAATGTCGATCTACGGAGCTAACACATGTCAGAGGAATCGGTGAATCAGATTCTCCAGCGCTCAACAGCCAAATCACACAAAAGGTTTCACCAGAATACTGCGGAGACGGCAGGAGTAAGGGTTCTCCGCAGCATCAGCTGTAACTCTGTGGGTAGCATGCTCGCCTCGGAGTCAGAAAGTCATAGAAACATAGAAACATAGAAAATAGGTGCAGGAGTAGGCCATTCGGCCCTTCTAGCCTGCACCGCCATTCAATGAGTTCATGGCTGAACATGCAACTTCAGTACCCCATTCCTGCTTTCTCACCATACCCCTTGATCCCCCTAGTAGTAAGGACTTCATCTAACTCCTTTTTGAATATATTTAGTGAATTGGCCTCAACAACTTTCTGTGGTAGAGAATTCCACAGGTTCACCACTCTCTGGGTGAAGAAATCCCTCCTCATCTCGGTCCTAAATGGCTTACCCCTTATCCTTAGACTGTGTCCCCTGGTTCTGGACTTCCTCAACATTGGGAACATTCTTCCTGCATCTAACCTGTCTAACCCCGTCAGAATTTTAAACGTTTCTATGAGGTCCCCTCTCATTCTTCTGAACTCCAGTGAATACAAGCCCAGTTGATCCAGTCTTTCTTGATAGGTCAGTCCTGCCATCCCGGGAATCAGTCTGGTGAACCTTCGCTGCACTCCCTCAATAGCAAGAATGTCCTTCCTCAGGTTAGGAGACCAAAACTGTACACAATACTCCAGGTGTGGCCTCACCAAGGCACTGTACAACTGTAGCAACACCTCCCTGCCCCTGTACTCAAATCCCCTCGCTATGAAGGCCAACATGCCATTTGCTTTCTTAACCGCCTGCTGTACCTGCATGCCAACCTTCAATGACTGATGTACCATGACACCCAGGTCTCTTTGCACCTCCTCTTTTCCTAATCTGTCACCATTCAGATAATAGTCTGTCTCTCTGTTTTTACCACCAAAGTGGATAACCTCACATTTATCCACATTATACTTCATCTGCCATGCATTTGCCCACTCACCATGGGTTAAAGAACATAAGAAACAGGAGCAGGAATAGGCCATTTGGCTCCTCGAGCCTGCTCCGCCATTCAATAAGATCACGGCCTGATCTGATCAAGTTCCCTTTCAAAGACTTAAGCACCGAAAATCTAGGCTGATGCTCCCAGTGCAGCACGGAGGGAGTGCTGCGCTGTCTGAGGCGCCGTCTTTCAGATGAGATGTTAAACCGAGGCCCCGTCTGCTCTCTCAGGTGGACGCAAAAGATCACACGGCCACTATTTATCATGTTGCAGTTTCTGGGACCTTGCTGTGCGCAAATTGGCTGCTGCATTTCCTAAACTACGACAGTGACTACACTTCAAAAGTACTTCTATAAAGCTCTTTGGCACGCCTTGAGGTCATGAAAGGTGATATATCTTTCTTTTGCATGTTAAAACAATGGGCCACTGATACCTACTACTTGCCCTCCTCGCCTCAACCCCGCCTCTGGAAATCCTGAGGCCCCAGGCCAGAGTTTGAGCTGGCTGATCATTCTGCCCTCCCCTTCCCTGGACCGTGACTGCAATTCGCTGCCACCATTCTGAATGAGGCTGGTGGACCAATTTACCGCAGTCCTGTTGCCAGCCTCATAAGAACATTAGAATTAGGAGCAGGCGTAGGCCATTCGGCCCCTTGAGCCTGCTCTGCCATTCCGTAAGATCATGGCTGATCTTCTACTTCAACTCCACTTTCCTGCCCGATCCCCATATCCCTTGAGTCCCTTAATATCCAAATATCTATTGATCTCTGACTTGAATACGCTCAGCGATTCAGCATCCACAGCCCTCTGGGGTAGAGAATTCTAAAGATTCACAACCCTCTGAGTGAAGAAATTCCTCCTCATCTCCGTCCTACATGGCCCACCCCTTATCGTGAGACTATGCCTCCCTAGTTCTAAACTCTCCAGCCAGGGGAAAAAAGCATCTCAGCATCTACCCTGTCAAGCCCGCTAAGAACTTTGTATGTTAGGGGTGTGCCTTGTGCACTACGCCAGGGATCACTCCCCCACTCCCCCAAATCAGGCTCCATCAAAACTCTAGACTCACGGAGGACAAAATTGCCCCTCCAGCCAAGACGGGGCCCAAGACGGGGCACACGCACCCCGTTCAATGGTTTTTACCGCAGCTGCGGACTGGTTGCCTCTTGAGCGAAATTCCGCTCTTTGTTGTTTTTTTTTACTTGGATCTGGAAATCGTTCTTAATGGGGGCGTTGACTACACGAGCACGGGCCAGCCCACACTGCGATATGTGTGCGCGCTAGGTCCATGAAGCACAGCAGGTCTCCAGTCGTCCTGGTTAACCCTTGCCACTGGACCAAGACCTAGCTCTGTCAAGCCCGTATGATGGTTGCAACGGTCACCACACGTTAAAAAAATCCACGCACAGGTATCTTCCACCCTTCAATATGTAGTTCGGGATCTGGTATATTAGGTCCTTCATTGAATCACCTGTGAACTCATCCCTTTTTGGGGTGGAAGCAAGTCACCCTCGATACGAGGGACTACCGAAGAAGAAGAGACTACACGAGAGAGGGGCGGATATGGGTCGGTGGCAACAACTGAGGGGTGGAAGTTGGAGGCGGTGTGGAATGGCCGCCGCAATGACGGCATCATGGCGCCGCGTCACCATGGCTCTCCCCTTCACTTAAAGGGGAGAGCCACCGTGATTTGAAAACTTCGGCTTACTAGGCCACCGGGGAGCATTTCGGCCGGGCCAGCGGTCTGGCACCCAACAGGGGGCTACCAGGCTGCCTGTTGGCGGCCCGGCCGAACCCGGGGGCATAACTGTCGGCCAGACCTGGCAGTCGGCCAACAAAAAAAAACATGGCGGCAGCAGCAGTGCGCCTGCCCCTTTAAGAAAAGCCGCACCGACATTGCAGAAGGCCGCAGCCTCACTGGACCACCGGGACAAAACATGTTTTGGCACTGCTGGGCGGGACGAAGATTTTCCGAGGGGAATGTCGCTGTCGGGGGCTAGATCGGCGGCACGCACGGTGATGATACACTTACCATGAATCGGCAGCAGCGGAGCGGTGGGGGCGGGGGGGGGGGGGTGATCGGGGCACTGCCGGGAAACCTCGGGAGGGCAATTGGGCGAACAGTGGCCACTCCACTCCACAGCATGGCCGCCAATTTGCGCTGGTAACAAGCCTTGAGGAGAGGGGCCATTTCGGTCTCACAATATCTACACCAAGCTCATCCACAAAGTGAATGACACACCTCAGGCACAGCAGTTGACTGATATTTGGTCATGAAAATGGAATTGTCACCAATGTATGTAAAATTGATGCTGGCACTGGGTCAAAATCTTGGATCGCCTTATCTAACATCATTCACCACTATCTACACTGCACGATGCACTGCAGCAACTCGCCAAGGCTTCTTCAGCAGCGCCTTCCAAACCCGTGTCCTCCACCCCTGGAAGGACAAGGGCAGCAGGCGAGTGGGAACACCATCACCTGCAAGTTCCTCCCCTTCGAGTCACACACGCCAACCCAACTTGAAAATATATCGCGCTTCCTTCATCGCCATTGGGCCAAAATCCTGGAACTCCCTCCCTAACAGCACTGTGGGAGCACCTTCATCACACGGACTGCAGCGGTTCAAGAAGGCGGCTCACCACCATTTTCTCAAGGGCAATTAGGGACGGGCAACAAATGCCGGCCTTGTCAGCAATGCACACAACCCAAAGAATGATAAAGTCAAATGGGAATGAAGCACTCGAGGCCTGATATTTGGTCAGTTTATTTATTTGCGAACTCTCGTATGGAGAGATGTAAAAATAATCGCATAGAGGTGTTAATGTCACTATCTTGAGCAAGATTCTGAGAAAACTGAAATTATACAATTTAACAGGGGGTGCAGGAACAGAGAGATCTGAGGGTTCACATACACCAATTTTTGAAGGTGGCAAAACAAGTTGCTAAATCTATTAAAATATACGGAATCCATGACCTTATAAATAGAGTACAAAAGCAAGGAAGTTACGGTAAGACTTTATAAATCACTGGTTAGGCCTCAGCTGGAGTATTGTGGCCAACTCTGGACACCATACTTTGGGAATGCTATCTTGGAGAGGGCTCAGAGTGGTGCCAGTTACACGGAGAGATTGGTGAAACTGGACTTGTTCTCCTTGGAGCAGAGAAGGTTAAGTGGAGATTTAATAGAGGTGTTCAAATTATGAAGGGTTTTGATCGAGTAGATAGGGAGAAAACGTTTACATTGAGAGGAGGGTCGGTAACCAGAGGACAAAGATTTAAAGTAATCGGCAAAAGAACCGGGGGGAGAAACATAGAAACAAAGAAAATAGGTACAGGAGTAGGCCATTGGACTGGAGGGTGGCTAATGTAACACCACTTTTTAAGAAAGGAGGGAGAGAGAAAACGGGGAATTATAGACCGGTTAGCCTGACATCAGTAGTGGGGAAAATGTTGGAATCAATTATTAAAGACATAATAGCAGCGCATTTGGAAAGCAGTGACAGGATCGGTCTAAGTCAGCATGGATTTATGAAAGGGAAATCATGCTTGACAAATCTTCTGCAATTTTTTGAGGATGTAACTGGTAGAGTGGACAAGGGAGAACCAGTGGATGTGGTGTATTTGGACTTTCAAAAGGATTTTGACAAGGTCCCACACAAGAGATTGGTGTGCAAAATTAAAGCACATAGTATTGGGGGTAATGTACTGACGTGGATAGAGAACTGGTTGGCAGACAGGAAGCAGAGAGTCGGGATAAACGGGTCCTTTTCAGAATGGCAGGCAGTGACTAGTGGGGTGCCGCAGGGCTCAGTGCTGGGACCCCAGCTCTTTACAATATATATGAATGATTTAGATGAAGGAATTGAGTGTAATATCTCCAAGTTTGCAGATGACACCAAGTTGGGTGGTGGTGTGAGCTGTGAGGAGGATGCTAAGAGGCTGCAGGGTGACTTGGACAGGTTATGTGAGTGGGCAAACACATGGCAGATGCAGTATAATGTGGATAAATGTGAGGTTATCCACTTTGGGGGCAAAAACACGAAGGCAGAATATTATCTGAATGGCGGCAGATTAGGAAAAGGGGAGGTGCAACGAGACCTGGGTGTCATGGTACATCAGTCATTGAAAGTCGGCATGCAGGTACAGCAGGCAGTGAAGAAGGCAAATGGTATGTTGGCCTTCATAGCTAGGGGATTTGAGTATAGGAGCAGGGAGGTCTTACTGCAGTTGTACAGGGCCTTAGTGAGGCCTCACCTGGAATATTGTGTTCTGTTTTGGTCTCCTAATCTGAGGAAGGACGTTCTTGCTATTGAGGGAGTGCAGCAAAGGTTCACCAGACTGATTCCCGGGATGGCAGGACTGACATATGAGGAGAGACTGGATCGACTGGGCCTGTATTCACTGGAGTTTATAAGAATGAGAGGGGATCTCGTAGAAACATATAAAATTCTGACGGGACTGGACAGGTTAGATGCAGGAAGAATGTTCCCGATGTTGGGGAAGTCCAGAACCAGGGGACATAGTCTAAGGATAAGGGGTAAGCCATTTAGGACTGAGGTGAGGAGAAACTTCTTCACTCAGAGAGTTGTTAACCTGTGGAATTCCCTACTGCAGAGAGTTGTTGATGCCAGTTCATTGGATATATTGAAGAGGGAGGTAGATATGGCCCTTACGGCTAAAGGGATCAAGTGGTATGGAGAGAAAGCAGGAAAGGGGTACTGAGGTGAATGATCAGCCATGATCTTATTGGATGGCCTACTCCTGCACCTATTTTCTATGTTTCTATTCGGCCCTTCGAGCCTGCACCACCATTCAATATGATCATGGCTGATCATGCAACTTCAGTATCCCATTCCTGCTTTCTCTCCATACCCTTTGATCCCTTTAGCTGTAAGGGCCACATCTAACTCCCTTTTGAATATATCTAATGAATTGGCCTCAACAACTTTCAGTGGTAGAGAATTCCACAGGTTCACAATTCTCTGAGTGAAGAAGTTTCTCCTCATCTTGGTCCTAAATGGCTTACTCCTTATCCTTAGACTGTGACCCCCTGGTTTTGGACTTCCCCAACATCAGGAACATTCTTCCTGCATCTAAGCTGTCCAATCTCGTCAGAGGAGTAGACATGTTTTTTACGCAGCGAGTTGTTGTGATCTGGAATGCGCGCCATAAAGGGCGGTGGAAGCAGATTCAATAGTAACTTTCAAAAAGGAATTGGATGAATACTTGAAAAGGAAAATGTTTGCAAGGCTATGGAGGAAGAGCAGAGGGAGCGGGGACTAATTGGAGAGCTCTTTCAAAGAGCCGGCACAGACAAGATGGGCTGAATAGCCTCATTCTGCTCTGTAAGATTGCATAAACTTGAAACCCTCCTGGCCAATGTGACCCAGTCCCAAAATGAGCTGTGTATTTGTACACTGATGTGACTTGCTCCGTCTTGTCAGCTCTGCAGATTGGGCGCACAGTTGTATCTGCCCCAAATTACCTCCCTAAAAATTGTGAACAGATGAGGCCACAGCGACTCGCAATCACTTCCCCCCACAATCAAAGGACGTGATCCCAAGGGACTGAACAGTGAACATCTCCGGTTAAGTGCAGGGTTAATGCAACGTGAAAGGTCAGCCTCTCTCACTCCTTTGCAGGGGACCAGCGGTTGCAAAGCTGCTCCAATCAACAGGGTCTCGGCTGCCTCTACAACTATTTTGTTGTAAATTAATGATCAAGTGCCCCTGATTTGAGGGCACAAAAACACAAATTATACAAGTGCCCCCTGGCTAAAAGGGGCGGGGGGGAGGGGGGGACACTAAAGCCGACAAACGTAGACAAATTACATTTTAAACATTAAGGATCAAATTAAAATTTGGCTGCCGGGGAATGATGATGCACTCCAGTCCCTCCGGCCACCTCTACAATCCACATCCTTCGAGAAAGTGGTCAATGTTTTGCCCTTTGCACCTGTTAACCCAGGCAACCCTGCAAAAGGCAAGAGACAACAGTCAGTCAACAGCTCATCCCCGGATTATTTTATCGTTCTGTGCTGCTGAAGGTGGTATCTTTGACTCCATTCTCCTTTGCACCTCTCCCTCCAATTCAAAACCATTTTTGGTGACGGACCGTTCAAAGCGACCTTGGCTCTTGAATTCGCTGCTCCGTCGTGCAACCTCTTCCTCCACCTTCAAACACCTCCCCAAGACCTACTCTTTAACCGTACCTTCGATCACCTCACCCTAATTCTCCTCCGGCTGGCCATCAGATTTCCTCCTCTATTGAGCACCTTGAGTCTTTATTGCGTTAAATACAAGCGGTTGCTATGGCTGCTGTTTACAAAATCCAAGACGAGGGATTAAGCGGCCAGCCCCACCCCCGCCCCCACCCCCTGGTCCCCTCCATGCAGAAAGCTAAGGTGATATCTGTTATGTATTTAACCCTTGGCAACCTGTATCACACGACCACCAGAGGGCCTACCCGTTGGAGTCCCAAGGGATCCCAGCATCCCCTGGGAGCACTGTATATAAGCAGGCCACCCACGTGGTACCTGCACTCTGGAGTCTTATTAAAGTAGCTAAGGTCACTCTTACTCATTGCTCACAGTACTCAGTTTCATCCTTTATTATGAGCTTATCAATATCGATCTAACTTCCTGTCATATCACCCTCTCTTGATGTATTCTGTAGGACACCTTCTGACTATTTTTACATCAACTCGGATTCCCCAGAGCTCGGTCCTCTCTTTCATCCTGTTCATTTTTCACATCATCAACGACAACTTTCACTTATATAGCACCTTTAACGTAGTCAAACATCCCAAGGTGCTTCACAGGAGCGTTATCAGACAAAATTTGACACCGGGCCACGTAAGGAGATATTAGAACAAGTGGTTAAGTGCTTTTCTAAAAATTCATTCATGGGACGTGGGTGTCACTGGCAAGGCCAGCATTTATTGCCCGTCCCCAACTGTTCCAGGGATGGTGGTGGTGAGCCGCCTTGGCCATGAGGTACATAAGAGCATAAGAAATAGGAGCAGGAGTAGGCCATTTGGCCCCTTGAGCCTATTCCGCCATTTAATAAGATCATGGCTGATCTGATCTTGGGCTCAGCTCCACTTCCCTGCCTGCTCCCCTTAAACCTTCAATCCCTTTTAGGTAGATGTTAAGGAGTGTTTGAAAGGAGGAGAAGCAGAGAGGTGGAGAGGTTTAGGGAGGGAATTCCAGAGCTTAGGGCCCAGGCAGATGAAGGCACGGCCACCAATGGTGGAGCGATGGAAATCGGGGACCTTCTCCACTTACCACCCAAACATACCCACTCTTTCGGTGGTAATTCCATTCTGCATTCACTACCTCCCTCAGTCCTCTAGTGCTCCTGAATCAATACTTACCCTTCGGTGAGGGGGCTGGAATGTTATTGCTCTGAATTCCTCAAAGGAATATTTTCTTCATTTCATTGAAGGCCTGACAGCCAATGCCTTCTCCATCTGTGATAGCTCCAAATGTTAGTTATTTACTGTCTTTTGACATTCTTGGCTCAATATTTTCTCTAACCAAGTCTGAAGTAAAACTCTCACCTCTCTTCCTTGTGCTAAAGTTGTCTCCAAGAATATTGGTTTCCTTGTTCATGCCAAACATTCCTATTCCCCTCAATAAATCTCAACTCCCGATAAAGTCCAAGTCCATCCAAAACTGGAATACTGTCCCCATAGCCGAGAAGGTCTTGTAATGCTTTCCCTGCACTGCTGGATAGGGTGAAAGAAACCGTTCATTTTCATCAGCACTGGCTTCTCACACACCCTCTCACTCACTCACACTCTCACACTCTCTCACTCTCAACTCCCTCACTCACCCACTCACACTCTCAACTCCCTCACTCACCCACTCACACTCTCACACTCTCTCACACTCACTCACATTCTCATCTTTCTCACACTCTCTCACTCTCAACTCCCTCACTCACTCACTCACACTCTCACACTCTCTCACTCTCAACTCCCTCACTCACCCACTCACACTCTCACACACCCTCTCACTCACTCACACTCTCACACTCTCTCACTCTCAACTCCCTCACTCACCCACTCACACTCTCACACTCACTCACTCTCAACTCCCTCACTCACCCACTCACACTCTCACACTCTCTCACTCTCAACTCCCTCACTCACCCACTCACACTCTCACACACCCTCTCACATTCTCATCTTTCTCACACTCTCTCACACTCACACTTTCTCAATATCAACTCTTTCACACTCACACACTCAATCTCAATTCTTTCACACTCTCACACACACACGCTCATTCACTCTCACACTCACATACTCACTCACTCATACTCGCACACACTCTCACTCACCCACTCACACTCTCTCTCTTACACACTCCTTCTCACTCATTATACCCTCTCACACATTCTCATTCTCTCACACTCTCATTATATGTGCAAGCGGCTCTTACTCACCAATAACCTGCTCACCGATGCCCAGTTTGTTTACCGCCAGGACTTTTCGGCTCCAGACCGCATTACAGGCTTGGTCCTCTCTCATACACTCATACTCACACTCACTCTCTCACACACTCACACTGTCACACATCCTCTCACACTCTCTCACATTCTCTTTCTCTTACACGCTCTCACACATTATTCACTCTCTCACAGTCTCTCACACTCTCATGTACACTCACACACTCTCACACCCTCTCATGCACATGCTTTCTCGCTCATTCTCACACTCACTCTTTTACACACTCACACTTTCTCAGACAGACTTTCTCACACTTTCTCACACTCTCTCACACACACTCACATACACACACTCTCTCACACACACACTCACACTCACTCTCGCACACACACTCTCGCACACATACTCTCTCATACACACACTGACGCACATTCACACACACACACTTGTAATATAGCTCCACCTAGTGGACAACCGATGTAATCCAACTACTGATGAAAATAATAAACGATCAACAAGGTCACATGATGACTGGTTTTCTGTGTTGGAGCTTTGCAGAGTGTGTTTGTTAGTGATGTCATAGGGATATATCACATTGGTGAATGAGGATAGGATTTTTGGATTCCCTAATTGAAATTTTTGTTGGTGGATGAGCCAGCCAACCGATGGAGAGACTTTCAGAGGTTCTTTGTTTTGCAGAACAGTTAAAAATCCAAGGTAAATTACAAGCACACTTGGCTGAACTGAAGAGTCCGGATGGTCGCGTCTATGGGAATAATAAGACGCTTGGGTGCGTTCCATCGCAATTGAGAGACTTTCGGAGTATGTGGAGTGGCTAGAAATGTTTTTTGCCATGAATAGTATCGTCGAAGCCCCTGATGGTTTTAGAAAGAAAACAGGCTATTTTCTTGACTGAAGCAGACCCTGAGGTGAATGAAACCCTGAAAAATTTGCTTGGTCCCATCAAGCCAAAGGATACACCACTGACAGAGATTCAACATTACAGTCCGAGTCTCTGGAAATTGCTGAAAGTTGTTATCTTGGAACACAAGATCAATTAACTGATGAGAGTATCCGTGAGCACATTGTAGCTTTAAAAAGCTGTCCATTCACTGCTATTTCAGAAACTTTCAGGATCAAGCATTGCGTGACCGCTTTGTTTGTGGGAAGAAAAATGAAGCAATCAGAAAAAAGTTGTTGACAACCCCCTAACTTGACTTTTGCTTTAGCTTGTCAGACAGCTATGTCGATGGATATGGCCGACCAATACTCCCGAGAATTTCATACCATTTCCATTCATCAGACAACCGAGGTGAATCGCCTGCAGGTTAAAAGTAAAAGGTAGTTGTGCCCCAAGGCCTCAGCAACTGGCCACGGTAACAGAGCATTGAAGTCATTCCAGCAGTGCCTGGGACAACACATCGCTCAAAGCTGTCCATATGTGAAGGCAGAGTGTTTCTACTGCAAGAAAAGTGGGCATCTTGCGAAGGCATGCCGATTGAAGAGTAAACCGATGTTCAATGCTAGAAGTAGAAATCGCCAGAGACCACATAGCACTGAAGAGAAGCAGCAGGATGTGGAGATTCTGGAGATACACGTCATCAGGAGCACGAGGATATCTCACAGCGATTCACGAAGTTCGTCATCCAAGTAGACGTTGCAGGAACCAGGATACCCCTGGAAATCAACACTGGTGCATCCGTGAGGGTAGTACCTGAATCGCTATATCTCGACAAGTTGTGTAATTTCCCACAGGAGAAATCGAAGATAGAGCTGCAAGGCTACTCAGGAGAGCAAATCCCTGTTGTAGGAAGTATCACCATACCAGTGAACTACAAGGATCAGTTTCAGAGCTTGCCTCTCTTAGTAATGGCAGGGGCAAGCCTGCCTTAATAGGTTGAAATTGGTTGGGATCACTGAAGCTGGATTGGAATGAGATTTTTCGTGTGGAAACAAAATAAATAATAAAGGATCATATGAAAAGGTCACATGATGAAGCTTTTCTGTGTTGAAGCCATCTTGTAGAGTATGTATGTTTGTGATGTCGTAAGAATATATCACAACTCACACACGCTCTCTTTCTCACAGATACCTATGACCTATGCACTCTCTCAGCTCTCTCACTCACACTCTCATACACTCACACACTCTCTCTCATACTCTCTCTCACTCTCTCACACATACTCACTCTCTCACACGCTCTCTTTCTCCCAGATACCTATACACTCTCTCAGCTCTCTCACTCACACTCTCATACACTCACACACTCTCTCTCACTCTCTCACACACACTCACTCTCTCACATGCTCTCTTTCTCACAGATACCTATACACTCTCTCAGCTCTCTCACTCTCATACACACACACTCTCTCACTCTCTCCCATACTCTCTCTCACACACACTCACACTCACTCTCTCAAACAATCTCACTCTCTCACACATTCTCTCATACATTCTCTCAGACACTCACCCACTCTCTCATACACACTCACATGTGCACTCTTTCTCGCTCATTCTCACTCTCTCACACACATTCACACTCTCTCATACTCTGTTTCTCACTCATTCTCACTCTCACACACACTCTCACACATTCTTATTCATTGATACCTATACATTCTCTCAGCTCTCTCACTCACTCTCTCATACACAATCTCACACTCTCTTTCTCATTCTCTCACACTCCCTCATGCTCTCACACACACACCCTCACTCACTCCCTCATTCTCACTCTCACACTCCTTCTCACACTTGCTCACACTCTTTCTCACACAATCTCTCTTCCTCACTCTCACTCTTACTCTCTCACCCTCTATCCCTCCTCCCAGTTGAATCTTACCCGCTCTTTTATTAATACTTTGCTATTGATCCTGGCTTCCCATGCATTGCCCTTTTGTGCTGCCCTGCATGCTACTTCTGCTCTGTAATCCCTACATTCTCTAAGTTGAAATCAAATCTTCCTTAAACTCATTCAGAAAAGTAAAGATTGGCCCCAGCTAATCGGTAATTTCTGATTTAGAATCATAGAAGAAGGAGGGATGAGGTCCTGCAGGCAGAGTTTAGGGAGCTAGGAGAGAGATTAAAAAGCAGGACCACAAGGTAGTAATCTCCAGGTTACTGCCAGCACCATGTGCTAGTGAGTACAGAAATAGGAGGATAGAGATTAATGCATGGCTGGAAAGATGGTGCAGGCAGGAGGGCTTTAGATTCCTGAGGCATTGGGACCGTTTCAGGGGGAGGTGGGACTTGTAGAAGCCGGACGGGTTGCACCTCAACAGAGCCGGGACCAGTATCATCACGGGAGAGTTTGCTAGTACTGTTGGGGAGGGTTTAAATGAGCTTAGCAGGGGGATGGGAACCTGAGAATAGATTCAGTGGGGAGAGAAGCAAAGCTGGAATTGGGCAGCAGAAAAGGAGAAAGTTAATTTGGAAGAGGTAACAAGGACTGGATAATAGACAAAAAGGGATCATGAAATGGTATATACTTCAATGCAAGGAGTATAGGGAATAAGGCAGATGAGCTGAGAGCACAGATAGACACTCTGGGAGTACGATATTATAGCTATTACTGAGACATGGCTGAAAGAAGGGTAAGTATGGCCACTCAACATTCCTGGTTACAGGGTTTTCAGACGGATAGAGAGGGGGTAAAAAAGGAGAGGGGGGTCGCAGTATTGATTAAAGAAACAATTACAGTTGTGAAAAGGGATGCTATGTTAGAGGGGTCATCAAACGAGGCCTATGGGTTGGATTGAAGAACAAAAAAGGGGCGATCACACTACTGGGAGTGTACTATAGACCCCCAAACAGTCAGAGGGAGATCGAAGAACAAACATGTGGGTACATTGCTGCGAAGTGCAAAAACTATCGAGCTGTAATTGTGGGGGATTTCAACTACCCTAATATTAACTGGGAAAAAGGTAGTGTAAATGGTACAGAGGGTGTGCAATTCCTAAAAGGCATTCAGGAGAACTTCTTTAGCCAGTATATAACAAGCCCAACAAGGGAGGGGGCGGTTCTGGGTTTTGGGGAATCAAGAGGGGCATATTAATGACTTGGATGAAGGGACCGAGTGTAATGTAACCAAGTTTGCTGATGATACAAAGATGGGTGGGAAAGCAAATTGTGAGGAGGACACAAAAAATCTGCAAAGGGATATAGACAGGCTAAGTGAGTGGGTAAAAATTTGGCAGATGGAGCATAATGTGGGAAAATGTGAGGTTATCCATTTTGGCAGAAATAATAGAAAAGCAAATTATAATTTAAATAGAGAAAAATTGCAAAGTGCTGCAGTACAGAGGGACCTGGGGGTTCTTGTGCAGGAAACACAAAAAGTTAGTATGCAGGTATAGCAAATAATCAGGAAGGCAAATGGAATGTTGGCCTTTATTGCAAGGAGGCTAGAGTATAAAAGCAGAGAAGTCCTGCTACAACTGTACAGGGTATTGGTGAGGCCACACCTGGAGTACTGCATACAGTTTTGGTCTCTGTATTTAAGGAAGAATATACTTGCATTGTAGGCTGTTTAGAGAAGGTTCACTAGGTTGATTCTGGAGATGAGGGGGTTGACTTATGAGGATAGGTTGAGTAGGTTGGGCCTATACACATTGGAGTTCAGAAGAATGAGAGGTGATCTTATTGAAACATAAGATAATGAGGGGGCTCGACAAGGTGGATGCAGAGAGGATATTT